>NC_137024.1:5517333-5526141 GCF_032717465.1 Coenobita brevimanus | reverse complement strand
ACATTCAATCATATACACCTACTACAGACACACTCACGCAACATAAAGGGCAGGGCGTGGAAGGTAAGGGGTTTTTATTTCAAATTCCAAAAAAGGGTATACTCTTTTTTTTGGACTTTGAAATAAAACCTCCATTACCTTCCACGCCCTACCCCTTATGCATGTGTTCTTGCTGTGAGGTAGGCGCATTATGTCTGTCTTAGTGTGTGTGTCTATCTTCATGAATGTGTGCGTGTGACGTGTCTTGTGAGTCTGTGTGTGTAAATGTAGGAGTTTTACATTTCCCCCCACCCCCGGCAGCTCCAACTACGTGACTGCCCGAGGTGCCCACACCCCCTGTCACCGGGCAGGTCACTAAGTGACTGCCAAACTACCTCAATTAACCTCTATGTCAACCGGGAGTCGAACCCAGGTCCAAATGACAGGTCACTATGGACACTCTGCCACATTTTTAAACATTTCTCTACCCTCCACGGGAATCGAACCCTGGTTTTCTTGGTGTCAGGCCACCTGTCTACTCACCTCTGCCACTACGCCCCCGTTAAGGTTGGCGCTTCCGGGACTGGTACTGTATTTTAGTTATTGGGTACCAGTAATATACAAAGGGGAGAACTGAACTGTATGACATATATTAAGTCGCTAAGGAGGAGTTGTTACGATATCTCCAGAGCCACTTAGAGTATTTAAGACTAATTTAATGCAATGCTAGTCACGAAGAAGTAGAGTATCATGTATCTGAGCCACATTCAGAGCTAGTAATAACCTTTGATACGGGGGTAGTGTCTACCTAATAGGAAAACCCTGATGGACTTTGGCATGGATGACTATGGAATAAGCTTGGAACTTGGAATGGCTTAGATAACAGTGCAAAAGGAATCGGTATTTAGATCTCCTTTAAGGCATGAGTCAAAGAAATAACAATTAACTACACTGATAATGGCTTGGACAAAAGGGTACCACTTGTAAACTACCTGCAGTGGGTTTGATAACACAGGCAACCCTCCTCCAAACACAGCAGCCCTCTTCCTAACACAGGCAGCCCTCTCCCTAACACAGGCAGCCCTCTTCCTAACACAGGCAGCACTCTCCCTAACACAGGCAGCCCTCTTCCTAACACAGGCAGCCCTCTTCCTAACACAGGCAGCCCTCTTCCTAACTCTTCCTAACACAGCCAGTCCTCTTCCTAACACAGGCAGCACTCTTTATAAGCCACCCTCCAGCTCCTCCCCCTCCTCATCCTCACTGCAAGTCGGGGGGAGGGCAGCGAAATGGTGAGAGACAGGGCGACATGGAGGCGGTTTATTTGTGGCCATTCCTTACGGGATTAAGGCATCTGGCTGTAGAGACAGATGAAGTAGTAATTATATAACGCATAAACCTGAGTAACCAAGAGACAAAAGTAACAAAGAGATAAAAATAACGGAGATAAAAGTAGCTAAGAGATAAAAGAGGACCTGGATGACTAGTACAGGAGCATCACCAGGTATCTCCCTTAAGCTGTGTGAAATAGCCTGCTAGTAACAAGAAATAGCCTAGCAGTAGCAGGAAATAGCCTAGCAGTAACAAGAAATGCCTGGCAGTAGCAAGAAATAGCCTGGCAGTAGCAAGAAATAGCCTGGCAGTAGCAAGAAATAGCCTGGCAGTAGCAAGAAATAGCCTGGCAGTAGCAAGAAATGCCTGGCAGTAGCAAGAAATAGCCTGGCAGTAGCAAGAAATAGCCTGGCAGTAGCATGAAATAGCCTGGCAGTAGCAAGAAATAGTCTAATAATAGCAAGAAATAGTCTGGAAGTAGCAAGGAAGTCTGACAGTAGCAAGAAACACTACTATACTATGCGAAACTAGCATCGTGGAGGATGATACAGCCTAGATGAGGCTATTAGGGCTAGTCACCTAATATGACAGTAAATAGCACCTGGGACTCAAGGGCCGGTAGTCTGGTTGGTTAAGGAAGCTCCCTAACACCTTTTCCTAAATGATTTATTTTGCTTATTACACCTTACTGTCCTGTTACATAAATCCAGTGTGGCCACACTCTACATAACGTTCAAAAGGATATTAACCAGCCACATCCAAAAATAAATCGCTTAGGAAGAGGTGTCAGGGAGCTGAACGAACGAGTATACGAACCAAGCTGCCGTAACTTTACAAAATACTATAGCTAACCATTAAATAGAAAATTACGGTGGTTATCCATTACTAAAGCATAAGTGATGGAATGCCTGGTTTTGTTATTAGTGAATTATAAATATTCGGAGTTGAAATATGGGTTCTTATATCCGTAGAGTTTATGCAATCCTCCACTAGCTCTCAAAAAATTACAATGTGGGTTGTGTTATCCTTAGACTTTTGACAGTTCTCTATATTCTAAAATAACCATACCACAAAAGGTTGAATAAATTTGATCCACAACTCCTTTTATTATCTTCTATCTTCTTACAAGTATATTTACAAAACATTAATAGTCATGACGACAGCATGTTAAGTACTCTGGAGGAGGTAGTGTTATCTAAAAGTATAAGTATATTGCAAAAAAGTATGTCAAAATAGTTCAGGTATTACCAAAGTATATGAGTGAAATTAGTGCAATAAGCTATCTCCATCTCCAGCTCGCTTGCTCTCCTCCCCTCTTACCCTGCACACACCAAAACAACACACATCACACCCTGAGGGAAAAATACAAAGAAAAATATAACATGTAACCTGTTCAGTCTCGTGCTTCCTCTCTTAGTCGATTCTCTCTCCCCTCTCTCTCCTCTCTTCCTAGCATCAGTCTCTATCGCCTGGGGAAATTCAGGAACATTACTCCCTCCCTACCATCGGTCTCTCCTCCCTCCCTACCATCAGTCTCTCCTCCCTCCCTACCATCAGTCTCTCCTCCCTCCCTACCATCAGTCTCTCCTCCCTCCCTACCATCAGTCTCTCCTCCCTCCCTACCATCTCTCTCCTCCCTCCCTACCATCAGTCTCTCCTCCCTCCCTACCATCAGTCTCTCCTCCCTCCCTACCATCAGTCTCTCCTCCCTCCCTACCATCAGTCTCTCCTCCCTCCCTACCATCAGTCTCTCCTACCTCCCTACCATCAGTCTCTCCTCCCTCCCTACCATCAGTCTCTCCTCCCTCCCTACCATCAGTCTCTCCACTGGGAAATACAGGAGCATTGGTCTCAACCGGCTCCGATTCTGTCTCCTCTCTAGCATCTATCTATCTATCTATCTGTCTATCTATCTATTATTTGACGCCTTAATCCCGTAAGGGGTGGCAACAAACAGCCTCCATGTCGCCCTGTCCCCTGCCATTTCGCTGCCCTCCCCCCAGCTCACACACCCCTCTCTCATATACCTCTCCACTCCATCCCTCCATCTCATCCTCGGTCTCCCTTACCCTCTCCCCTCCTCCACCTCACTCGCATACACTCTCCTCGTTAGTTTCTCGCTTTCCATCCTCTCCACATGGCCAAACCACCTCAGTGTATTTCTCCTAACTCTATCACATCCATTTCTCTATCGCCTGAGGAAATACAAAATACAGTATGAAAGGTGCCTGTGGGCTGGATTGCCTACCACAACTGCTATCATCCCTACTGCATCGCCTACAGATACACACTACAGGCTCCTATGTGGCTTTGGAGGTTTCTTAACAACTCTTCCTTTGCGATTTTGTCTACATAATTCACTTTAATCTTGTTGGTGATGCAAACTATCGATATTAAAAGGAAAATAATTCACCAAGGGAAAGGTGCTAACCAAGCCTCCTAAGCCACTTTTGACCCAGACGCTGATGGCTTGACTGGGTTGCCATTCTTGCTCTCCTGTATTGCCATCTTGTTCTATTGGGTTGTCTTCTATTGTTGACATCTCGTCATCCCAGGGTGCCATCTCGTCATCCCAGGGTGCCATCTCGTCATCCCAGGGTGCCATCTCGTCATCCCAGGGTGCCATCTCGTCATCCCAGGGAGCCATCTCATCATCCTACGTTGCTATCTCGTCATCCCAGGGTGCCATCTCGTCATCCCAGGGTCCCATCTCGTCATCCCAGGGTGCCATCTCGTCATCCTAGGGTGCCATCTCATCATCCTACGTTGCTATCTCGTCATCCCAGGGTGCCATCTCGTCATCCCGGGGTGCCATCTCGTCATCCCGGGGTGCCATCTCGTCATCCCGGGGTGCCATCTCGTCATCCCGTGGTGCCATCTCGTCATCCCGGGGTGCCATCTCGTCATCCTGGGGTGCCATCTCGTCATCCTGGGGTGCCATCTCGTCATCCCAGGGTGCCATCTCGTCATCCCAGGGTGCCATCTCATCATCCCAGGGTGCCATCTCGTCGTCTGCAGTCGTTTCGTTGTCAAGCTGCCATCCCACTGTCTAAGGCTGTCTTGTCTACTGGGGTTGCCATCTTGTTGCCTTTGGTTGCAGTTCTTTTTAAACTGCGGGACTGATGCTGCGGTTGCCATCGGTTTCTGTGGAGGAAAATAGACATTAGGGGAACACTTTTCTCTCGACGTACCACACACTGCACCTACAATGCCACGGGTTGACGCCAGCAAGAGAATTTGGCCAGAACACTTTGCCCCCGCCATCTATAGTCCGTTTAGTTTCACCTGACAAAAATCCGTAACCTCTTCAGGGATGGGATTGGGATTGGGATGGGATGGGATTGGGATGGGATGGAATGGCATGGGGCCGGGATGGAATGGCATGGGGCCGGGATGGAATGGCATGGGGCTGGGATGGGATGGAATGGCATGGGACGGGTTGGAATGGGGCCGGGATGATATGAAATGGGATGTGGCGGGATGGGATGGAATGGGATGGAATGGGATGGGGCCAGGATGGGATGGAATGGGATGGGGCCGGGATGGGGCCAGGATGGGATGGAATGGGATGGGGCCAGGATGGGATGGAATGGGATGGGGCCAGGATGGGATGGAATGGGATGGGGCCAGGATGGGATGGAATGGGATGGGGCCAGGATGGGATGGAATGGGATGGGGCCAGGATGGGATGGAATGGGATGGGACAGGGATGGAATGGGATGGGACAGGGATGGAATGGGATGGGACAGGGATGGAATGGGATGGGACTCAGATCTGTGCTAGAGGGTACAGGGCATTGTAGTTTCCAGGCTGCAGCTTCCACCCAACAGAGAGGGGCCCGAACCTGGGAGTAATGCCCCAGGAGGCTGCCCTATCAGTGGATGTATAATGATGGGTCAGGTACAGTGCTAAGGTGCGTTGGGAGGGTGCCACTGTAACTATCCTGAGAAGGTGCACTGAGGCAAGATGATGGTGATGGTGGTGGTGGTGGTGGTGGTGGTGGTAGTGGTGGTGGTGGTGGTAGTGGTGGTGGTGGTGGTAGTGGTGGTGGTGGTGGTAGTGGTGGTGGTACTGGGAGTGGTGGTGGTGGTACTGGGAGTGGTGGTGGTGGTACTGGGAGTGGTGGTGGTGGTACTGGGAGTGGTGGTGGTGGTACTGGGAGTGGTGGTGGTGGTACTGGGAGTGGTGGTGGTGGTACTGGGAGTGGTGGTGGTACTGGGAGTGGTGGTGGTACTGGGAGTGGTAATGAGAGTCGTGATGGTGGTGGTGGTGGTACTGAGAATGGTGGTAGTGGTGTTACTGAGAATGGTGGTAGTGGTGAGAATGGTGGTAGTGGTGGTAATGGGAGTGGTGGTGGTAATGGGAGTAGTGGTGTGACAGAGTGGTGGTGGTACTGGGAGTGGTGGTGATACTGGGAGTGGTGGTGATACTGGGAGTAGTGTTGGCACTGCGAGTGGTGGTGGTGGTGGTGGTGGTGGTGGTGGTGGTGGTGATACGGGGGGTGGTGGTGATACGGGGGGTGGTGGTGATACGGGGGGTGGTGGTGATACTGGGGGTGGTGGTGATACTGGGGGTGGTGGTGATACTGAGAGTGGTGGTGGTGATACTGAGAGTGGTGGTGGTGATACTGAGAGTGGTGGTGGTGATACTGAGAGTGGTGGTGGTGGTCCTGGGGGTGGTGGTACTGGTGGTGGTGGTACTGGTGGTGGTGGTACTGGTGGTGATGGTACTGGTGGTGATGGTACTGGTGGTGGTACTGGTGGTGGTGGTACTGGTGGTGATGGTGGTGGTGGTGATGGTGGTGGTGGTGTGGTGGTGTGGTGGTGGTGGTGTGGTGGTGTGGTGGTGTGGTGGTGTGGTGGTGGTGGTGGTGGTGGTGGTGTGGTGATGGTGATGGTGTGGTGGTGGTGGTGGTGGTGGTGGTGGTGTGGTGGTGGTGGTGGTGGTGTGGTGGTGGTGGTGGTGGTGTGGTGGTGGTGGTGGTGTGGTGGTGGGGGTAGTACTGGTGGTTGGGGTAGTACTGGTGGTTGGGGTAGTACTGGTGGTTGGGGTGGTACTGGTGGTTGGGGATGGTACTGGTGGTTGGGGATGGTACTGGTGGTTGGGGGTGGTACTGGTGGTTGGGGGTGGTACTGGTGGTTGGGGGTGGTACTGGTGGTGGTGGTGGTACTGGTACTGGTGGTGGTGGTGGTACTGGTACTGGTGGTGGTGGTGGTACTGGTACTGGTGGTGGTGGTGGTGGTACTGGTACTGGTGGTGGTGGTGGTGGTACTGGTACTGGAGGTGGTGGTGGTGATACTGGTACTGGAGGTGGTGGTGGTGATACTGGTGGTGGTGGTGGTACTGGTGGTGGTGGTGGTGGTACTGGTGGTGGTGATGCTACTTGTGGTTGTGGTGGTGATGGTGATGGCGGTGGTGGTACTGATGGTGGTACTGGTCGTTCTGGTGGCGGTGATGCTACTGGTGGTGGTGGTGGTGATGCTAATGGTGATGGTGGTGGTGATACTACTGGTGGTGTTGGTGGTGGTACTTGTGGTGGTGGTGGTGGTGGTACTGTTGATAGTGGTGGTGGTGGTGGTACTGGTGGTGGTGGTGGTGGTGGTACTGGTGGTGGTGGTGGTACTGGTGGTGGTGGTGGTACTGGTGGTGGTGGTGGTGGTAGTGATGGTAGTGATAGTAGTGATAGTAGTGATGGTAGTGGTGGTAGTAGTGGTGGTGATGGTATTGGTGGTGATGGTGATGGTGATGGTATTGGTGGTGGTGGTGGTGGTACTGGTGGTGGTGGTGGTGGTGGTGGTGGTACTGGTGGTGGTGGTGGTGGTGGTGGTGGTGGTGGTGGTGGTGGTGGTACTGGTGGTGGTACTGGTGGTGGTACTGGTGGTGGTGGTGGTGGTGGTGGTGGTGGTGGTACTGGTGGTGGTACTGGTGGTGGTGATGGTGGTACTGGTGGTGGTGATGGTGGTACTGTTGATGGTGGTGATGGAACTGTTGGTGGTGGAGGTACTGTTGGTGGTGGTGGTGGTGATGCTACTTGTGGCGGTGGTGGTGATGGTGATGGCGGTGGTGGTGATGGTGGTGGTGGTACTGATGGTGGTACTGATGGTGGTACTGGTCGTTGTGGTGGCGGTGATGCTACTGGTGGTGGTGGTGGTGATGCTACTGGTGGTAGTGGTGGTGATGCTACTGGTGGTAGTGGTGGTGATGCTACTGGTGGTGGTGGTGGTGATGCTACTTGTGGTGGTGGTGGTGGTGGTGGTGGTACTGGTGGTGGTGGTACTGGTGGTGGTGGTACTGGTGGTGGTGGTACTGGTGGTGGTGGTGGTGGTACTGGTGGTGGTGATGTACTAGTGATTGTGACGGTACTGGTGGTAGTGATGGTAGTGGTGGTAGTGGTAGTGGTGGTAGTGGTAGTGGTAGTGGTGGTAGTGGTAGTGGTGGTGGTTATGGTATTGGTGATGGTAGTGGTGGTAGTGGTGGTGGTGGTAGTGGTGGTGGTGGTGGTGATGGTGGTGGTGGTGATGGTGGTGGTGGTGGTGGTGGTACTGGTGGTGGTGATGATGGTACTGTTGATGGTGGTGGTGGAACTGTTGGCGGTGGAGGTACCGTTGGTGGTGGAGATACTGGTGGTGGTGGTGATGGTAGTGGTACTGGTGGTGGTGGTGGTGGTGGTGATTGTGGTGATGGTGGTGATTGTGGTGATTGTGGTGGTGGTGGTGATTGTGGTGGTGGTGGTACTGGTGATGATGGTACTGGTGGTGGTGGTGGTACTGGTGGTAGTGATAGTATTGGTGGTGGTGATAGTATTGGCGGTGATGGTGATAGTATTGGTGGTGGTGGTGGTGATCCTGGTGGTGGTGGTGGTGGTGATCCTGGTGGTGGTGGTGGTGGTGATCCTGGTGGTGGTGGTGGTGGTGGTGGTATTGGTGGTGCTGAAAGTAATGATGGTGGTGATGGCGGTAGTACTGATGGTGATAGTGGTACTGGTCGTGGTGGTGGTGGTGATGTTAATAGTGGTGGTGGTGGTGGTGATGCTACTGGTGGTGGTGGTGGTGATGCTACTGGTGGTGGTGGTGGTGGTGGTGATGCTACTAGTGGTGGTGGTGGTGATGGTGGTGGTGATGCTACTAGTGTTGGTGGTACTGGTGGTGGTGGTGGTGATGCTACCAGTCGTGGTGGTGGTGGTGGTACTGGTGGTGGTGGTACTGATGGTGGTGGTACTGATGGTGGTGGTACTGGTGGTGGTGGTGGTGGTACTGGTGGTGGTGGTGGTGGTGGTGGTACTGGTGGTGGTGGTGGTGGTGGTGGTACTGGTGGTGGTGGTGGTGGTGGTGGTACTGGTGGTGGTGGTGGTGGTACTGGTGGTGGTGGTACTGGTGGTGGTGGTGGTACTGGTGGTACTGGTGGTGGTGGTACTGGTGGTGGTGGTGGTACTGGTGGTGGTGGTGGTGGTACTGGTGGTGGTGGTGGTGGTGGTGGTGGTGGTACTGGTGGTGGTGG
>NC_137024.1:5507333-5509833 GCF_032717465.1 Coenobita brevimanus | reverse complement strand
TGGTGGTACTGGTGGTGGTGGTACTGGTGGCGGTGGTGGTGGTACTGGTGGTGGTGGTACTGGTGGCGGTGGTGGTGGTACTGGTGGCGGTGGTGGTGGTACTGGTTGTGGTGGTCGTGGTACTGGTGGTGGTGGTACTGTGATGATGGTCGTGGTACCGGTAGTGGTAATGGTGGTACTGGTCGTGGTGGTGGTGGTGTTGGTACTGGTGGCGATGGTGATGGTGGCGATGGTGATGGTGGCGATGGTGATGGTGGCGATGGTGATGGTGGTGGTGGAGGTGGTGGTACTGATGGTGGTGGAGGTGGTGGTACTGATGGTGATGGTGGTGGTGGTACTGATGGTGGTGGTGGTGGTGGTACTGATGGTGGTGGTGGTGGTGGTGGTACTGATGGTGGTGGTGGTGGTGGTACTGATGGTGGTGGTGGTACTGATGGTGATGGTGGTACTGATGGTGGTGGTGGTATTGATGGTGGTGGTGGTGGTGGTACTGACGGTTGTGGTGGTGATGGTGGTACTGATGGTGGTGGTGGTACTGATGGTGGTGGTGGTGGTACTGATGGTGGTGGTGGTGGTACTGATGGTGGTGGTGGTACTGATGGTGGTGGTGGTGGTGGTGGTACTGACGGTTGTGGTGGTGGTGGTGGTACTGATGGTGGTGGTGGTACTGATGGTGGTGGTGGTGGTACTGATGGTGGTGGTGGTGGTACTGATGGTGGTGGTGGTGGTGGTACTGATGGTGGTGGTGGTGGTACTGATGGTGGTGGTGGTGGTACTGATGGTGGTGGTGGTACTAATGGTGGTGGTGGTGGTGGTGGTGGTGGTGGTACTGATGGTGGTGGTGGTGGTGGTACTGATGGTGGTGGTGGTGGTGGTGGTACTGATGGTGGTGGTGGTGGTGGTGGTACTGGTCGTGGTGGTGGTGGTGATACTACTTGTGGTGGTGGTGGTGGTACCGATGGTGGTGGTGGTGGTGGTACCGATGGTGGTGGTGATGGTGGTACTGATGGTGGTGGTGGTGGTGATACTGGCCGTTGTGGTGGTGGTGGTGGTGATACTGGTGATGGTGGTGACACTGGTGGTGGTGGTGATACTGGTGGTGGTGGTGGTACTGGTGGTGGTGGTGGTGGTGGTGGTGGTGGTGGTGGTGGTACTGGTCGTGGTGGTACTGCTGGTAGTGATGTACTAGTGGTAGTGATGGTACTGGTGGTGGTGATGCTATTGGTGGTGGTGATGGTACTGGTGGTGGTGATGCTATTGGTGGTGGTGATGGTATTGGTGGTGGTGGTGGTGGTGGTGGTACTAGAGATGGTACTGGTGGTGGTACTGGTGGTGGTGGTGGTGGTGGTGGTACTGGTGGTGGTGGTGGTGGTACTGGTGGCGGTGGTGGTGGTGGTGATACTGGTGGCGGTGGTGGTGGTGGTGGTACTGGTGGCGGTGGTGGTGGTACTGGTGGCGGTGGTGGTGGTACTGGTGGCGGTGGTGGTGGTACTGGTGGCGGTGGTACTGGTGGCGGTGGTACTGGTGGCGGTGGTGGTGGTACTGGTGGCGGTGGTGGTGGTACTGGTGGTGGTGGTGGTGGTACTGGTGGTGGTGGTGGTGGTACTGGTGGCGGTGGTGGTGGTACTGGTGGTGGTGGTCGTGGTACTGGTGGTGGTGGTACTGTGATGATGGTCGTGGTACCGGTAGTGGTAATGGTGGTACTGGTGGTGGTGGTGGTGGTGGTGTTGGTACTGGTGGCGATGGTGATGGTGGCGATGGTGATGGTGGCGATGGTGATGGTGGCGATGGTGATGGTGGTGGTGGTGGTGGTGGTGGTGGTACTGATGGTGGTGGTGGTGGTGGTACTGATGGTGGTGGTGGTGGTGGTACTGATGGTGGTGGTGGTCGTGGTGGTACTGATGGTGGTGGTGGTGGTGGTACTGACGGTTGTGGTGGTGGTGGTGGTACTGATGGTGGTGGTGGTACTGATGGTGGTGGTGGTATTGATGGTGGTGGTGGTGGTGGTACTGACGGTTGTGGTGGTGATGGTGGTACTGATGGTGGTGGTGGTACTGATGGTGGTGGTGGTGGTACTGATGGTGTTGGTGGTGGTACTGATGGTGGTGGTGGTACTGATGGTGGTGGTGGTGGTGGTACTGACGGTTGTGGTGGTGGTGGTGGTACTGATGGTGGTGGTGGTACTGATGGTGGTGGTGGTGGTACTGATGGTGGTGGTGGTGGTACTGATGGTGGTGGTGGTGGTAGTGATGGTGGTGGTGGTGGTGGTGGTGGTGGTACTGGTCGTGGTGGTGGTGGTGATACTACTTGTGGTGGTGGTGGTGGTGGTACCGATGGTGGTGGTGGTGGTGGTACCGATGGTGGTGGTGGTGGTGGTACCGATGGTGGTGGTGGTGGTGATACTGGCCGTGGTGGTGGTGGTGATACTGGTGATGGTGGTGATACTGGTGGTGGTGGTGATACTGGTGGTGGTGGTGATACTGGTGGTGGTGGTGGTAC
The DNA here is from genome assembly GCF_032717465.1 of Coenobita brevimanus. Classification (NCBI taxonomy): domain Eukaryota; kingdom Metazoa; phylum Arthropoda; class Malacostraca; order Decapoda; family Coenobitidae; genus Coenobita; species Coenobita brevimanus. The sequence continues at coordinate 5,507,334 of NC_137024.1, read as the reverse complement.
T
>NC_137024.1:5499833-5502333 GCF_032717465.1 Coenobita brevimanus | reverse complement strand
GTGGTGGTGGTGGTGGTGGTGGTACTGGTGGTGGTGGTGGTGGTGGTGGTACTGGTGGTGGTGGTGGTGGTGGTGGTACTGGTGGTGGTGGTGGTGGTGGTGGTACTGGTGGTGGTGGTGGTGGTGGTGGTGGTGGTGGTGGTACTGGTGGTGGTAGTACTGGTGGTGGTGGTGGTGGTGGTGGTGGTGGTGGCGGCGGCGGCGGTGGCGGTGGCGGTGGTACTGGTGGCGGTGGTGGTGGTACTGGTGGCGGTGGTGGTGGTACTGGTGGCGGTGGTGGTGGTACTGGTGGCGGTGGTGGTGGTACTGGTGGTGGTGGTGGTGGTACTGGTGGTGGTTGTAGTACTGTTGATGGTGGTGGTGGCACTATTGGAGGTGGACGTACTGGTGGTGGTGGTGGTACTGGTGGTGGTGGTGGTACTGGTGGTGGTGGTACTGGTGGTGGTGGTACTGGTGGTGGTGGTGGTACTGGTGGTGGTGGTACTGGTGGTGGTGGTACTGGTGGTGGTGGTACTGGTGGTGGTGGTACTGGTGGTGGTGGTACTGGTGGTGGTGGTAATGGTGGTGGTGGTGGTACTGGTGGTGGTGGTGGTGGTGGTACTGGTGGTGGTGGTACTGGTGGTGGTGGTACTGGTGGCGGTGATGGTGGCGGTGATGGCGGTGATGGTGGTGATGGAGGTGGTACCTGTCGTGATGGTGGTGATGGAGGTGGTACCTGTCGTGGTGGTGGTGAAGTACTAGTGGTTGTGATGTACTAGTGGTAGTGATGGTACTGGTGGCAGTAATGGTACTGGTGGCAGTAATGGTACTGGTGGCAGTAATGGTAGTGGTGGTTGTGATGGTGTTGGTGGTGGTACTGATGGTGATGGTGTTGGTGGTGGTACTGATGGTGGTGGTGGTGGTGGTAGTACTGATGGTGGTGGTGGTGGTACTGGTGGTGGTGGTGGAGGTACTGGTGGTGGTGGTGGAGGTACTGGTGGTGGTGGTGGAGGTACTGGTGGTGGTGGTGGAGGTACTGGTGGTGGAGGTACTGGTGGTGGTGGTACTGGTGGTGGTGGTACTGGTGGTGGTGGTACTGGTGGTGGTGGTACTGGTGCTGGTGGTGGTGGTACAGGTCGTGGTGGTGGTGGTACTGGTTGTAGTGATGGACTAGTGGTAGTGATGGTAGTGGTGGCAGTAATGGTAGTGGTGGCAGTAATGGTAGTGGTGGCAATAATGGTAGTGGTGGCAGTAATGGAAGTGGTGGCAGTAATGGAAGTGGTGGTAGTGATGGTAGTGGTGGTAGTGATGGTAGTGCTTGTAGTGATGGTATTGGTGGTAGTGATGGTAGTGGTGGTAGTGATGGTACTGGTGGTAGTGATGGTAGTGGTGGTAGTGATGGCAGTGGTGGTGGTGATGGTAGTGGTGGTAGTGGTGGTGGTGGTACTGATGATGGTGGTGGTACTGATGGTGGTGGTGGTACTGATGGTGGTGGTGGTGGTGGTGGTACTGATGGTGGTGGTGGTGGTGGTGGTACTGATGGTGGTGGTGGTGGTACTGATGGTGGTGGTGGTGGTGGTGGTACTGGTGGTGGTGGTGGTAGTGGTACTGGTGGTGTTGGTGGTACTGGTGGTGGTGGTGGTACTGGTGGTGGTGGTGGTACTGGTGGTGGTGGTGGTGGTGGTACTGGTGGTGGTGGTGGTACTGGTGGTGGTGCTAGTTGTGGCGGTGGTGGTGGTGGTGGTGGTTTTGGGGGGGGTAGTTCTGGGGGTTGTGATGGTGGTGGGGTTGGTGGTTTTGGGGGTGGTGGTAGTTCTGGGGGTTGTGGTGGTAGTGGTACTGGTGGTGATGCTTGTATTGGTGGTGGTGAAGGTAATGGTTGTGGAGGTACTGGTGGTGGTGGAGGTACTGGTGGTGGTGGTGGTACTGGTGGTGGTACTGGTACTGGTGGTGGTACTGGTACTGGTGGTGGTGGTGGTACTGGTACTGGTGGTGGTGGTGGTACTGGTGGTGGTGGTGGTACTGGTGGTGGTACTGGTGGTGGTACTGGTGGTGGTACTGGTGGTGGTGGTGGTACTGGTGGTGGTGGTGGTACTGGTGGTGGTGGTGGCACTGGTGGTGGTGTTGGTGGTACTGGTGGTGGTTGTTCTGGTGGGAGGTGGTGGTGGTTCTGGTGGGTGGTGGTGGTGGTTCTGGTGTGTGGTGGTGGTAGTTCTGGTGGGTGGTGGTGGTAGTTCTGGTGGGTGGGTCGTGGTGGTACTGGTGGTGTTGGTTGTGGTACTGGTGGTGGTGGTACTGGTGATGGTTGTGATGGTAGATATGGTGGTGATGCTAGTGGTAATGGCGATGGTGGTGGAGGTAGTGGCAATGGTGGTGGTGGTGGTGGTGATCGTGGTAGTGGTGGTAGATGTGGAGGTGATGCTAGTGGTAGTAGTGGTGGTGAAGGTGGTAGTGGCGGTGAAGGTAGTAGTGGTGGTGAAGGTGGTAGTGGTGGTGAAGGTGGTGGTGGTGGTGAAGGTGG
>NC_137024.1:5464833-5482333 GCF_032717465.1 Coenobita brevimanus | reverse complement strand
AACATTCAGTGATTATCCAGCTTAGTGGATATTTTCTTTAGTGAAGGAGTAAGTCTCCAAAGCTTATTAAAACTATATGGAATAGATAAGAATGAAACCTGTGGCAGAAGGGGCGACAACGATCATTTCCAGGGATGTCATTGTTAGCATTTCCAGTTTGACTGCTTCACACTTACTGCTGATAATTCCACTTAGCAAAAGTGAGTTTTTAACAATATTCTGCAAGATTCTTGCAACCTTAACTTAACCAGCTACTTATGCACAAGTTTTAGTACATATCGACTTTGGCATCTTTTGAGGTAAGTTTCTGACTGACAGCAAAAGCTAGTATTATGGCAAGATTCAAAGACGTGTGAACGTCGAGGGTAGGTTTACGAGAGGCAGGCTGAAAAAGACCTGGGACGAATGCATAGTGTCTGACCTCAGGGATAAAGGACTGCATTGGGAGGCTACCAGAGACTGCGCAGCGTGAAGAATCGCCATTAGGCGACCATGGCCAAACACATTGGAGCCTTTATAAACGAACAATAACATACCGAGGCAAATTTTGCAACCAACTGGCAATTACCAAAAGCTAGTACCATGGCAAGATTTAAAGAAAACTATACAAGTTGATGTATGGTACACTCCACTAAGCCCATCAATGGTCATTTCAACAGACTGGCATATAAATGATTTAGTAGCTGTAGCACATTTAAGGGTACTCACCATTTTAGCATCCAGCCGAGTTTCCACTATGTTAAAGGTGGTAGTAGTAGTAGGGGTGGCCTCCTTTGCTATTAAGCTGTTCCTCCTCCAACTGCCCTGAAGTACAAATATGCTTTAGAACTTATAAAACCTTTAACTACAAAGACTTATGCTCAAAAGACATAACTGAAGGCTTTGTCTAACCCATCCATCTCCAGAAGTCTATCAATTAACATTCTATACCTCTCCCTCAAAAGGAAGATGGTGGACTGCAGAAAGGTAATATCAGCCTGAAGTTCCCTAGAATCACGAGCAGATAAGCATGAACCCACAACTGAGTTAAGGGCTCTAATAATTAAGCCTCTATGAAAAATATTCACACCAGAATTTGCATAGTAACCAGTGCATACATTACTATACTATGTAAAGCTACTTTTCTATTAAAGTTAAGCCAATGCAAAAAGTGAATTATCTAATGAATGGTAAATTTCCTTCATCCCAATCTTCACAACCTAATGATGGGGTGAGGCAGAGTGCAGAAAACAAGGATACGGGAAACACAGAGGAAGTACTTAAATTTATATCTCAACCTCTTTATCTGCATAAGGCTTCAGAAAAAAAGAGAACTAACCAAAATTACCTTCATTCGATCATATTTTAGGCTACATGGTGCTTGCAAACATCGGGCTTGATCACCTAATGGCAGCTCTCCATGCTGCTTGACCTATAGCACCTTTTCTACTCATTCCCTTATCGATGAGGTCACACTGACTTTATCCCAGATCATCTTCAGTCTACCTCTCTCAACTCTACTCTCAACATCACACCTCTCACCCTCTACACTCAGTTATCCTCCATCTTCACATGCAGAGCGAAATGGACCATACATTTCTATGACTGCACCTACATAGATATACTTGTTTAATCTGTGCTCTCACCAGCACAGGATATAAGTCACGCCTCAAAGTTTCAATCACAGTTGTTCTCTAATATATCTTGAATATCTACTGTATGCTATAAAACTTGCTCTAACATCAGTATTTAAATTACTTTAATTAAAATACTACTCAGAAGTGCAACGGCAAAGAGATATAAGCAAGGTAATGTCATTCATGCAAATAAGCTATATAAAACTACAAAAGGGCAAAGTCTGATTTAAAGCTAAAAATCTGCCTCAATCTCATTTCAATTTCTTAACTGAAAAAAGTTATCTTGGAACAAGAAAATTCTTACTGCATAACTATACTGTACTGTAGTCTGTTCTTCAACTGATGGAACTGGCCCACTCAACTTTAGACTTAAGTGGCTACACAAAATTCCACTAATTATCGTTATGGAGGTAGGAATGAGTCTCCTTGGTTACAATTAGTTTGATTTCACTTGACAGAACTAACTCCCACAGTACTGTGTGGCTACTTGAAATTCAGTTATCTAGCTATCTTGTTATCTACCTTAATCTCGTAGGGGTGGCCACAAACTGCCTCCACACTGCCCTGTTGTCTGCCATTTGGCTGCCCTCCCTCCAGCTCCCACCTGCTCCCCCATCTCTCCCCACTCCATCCCTCCATCTCATCCTTGGTTATAATGTAGGAATGAGTGCCCTTGGTCAATTCAACCTTCCATTATTACCTGACTACACTACCTACTGAGAATGCTTAGGAGTTATCAGGTTAAAACAAATGCACTACGGTACTGTACTGTACTGTACTTATCTAAACAGACTTCTACCACTCTCCTCCAAGCAGTCAAGGCCCCTCCCGACTTGATTTCTCCAAGGAGTCTCCCATCATCACTCCTGGACCAGGCAATCAGGCTGCCTTCTCTTTGGAACCGGATTATCTTGATACCTGGGCACATCCACACGAACCCAAGGCCATCATAGAACAGCACTGCAATGATTGTATGAATATAGTACAAATTAATTACATTTCGAGTTGGCAATTACACAGCAGATGACAATACTTCTGTCTTCTTCTTGGCCTAGGAAAAAACTAGTCAAAACCTTTCTAGTCTAACTACACTGGGAGGAGGCGGTGGCTCAATCGGTAGAGAGGTGGCCTGCAGTCCTACCGGACCCAGGTTCAAATCCCCGGTGGGGCAGTGAACAGTTTAAGGATTTGAATTTCATAAAATCAGACTTTACTGATCTACCAGAAGACCCGCCGACATGTAAAAATACCCCCGCTAATACCAATACACCAGTCCTGTATGAGACAGCCCTAGCATGTATTTCAGTATGGACGGTGGGTGTTAGCGCCGAAGTGGTGACATGTAGAGAGGTGTATGGTATGTAGGAGGACTACTGGGCCTTGAGAGCAGGCTGTGAAGCCTATGCCCAGAGTCGGACACACACACACACAAACTGAACAAGGCTAGGGATCTATGTCAGATGAGAAACATTATAAATTAATATCTAGTCGTAAATAAATACGCCTAACCCCTCCAGAAAAGCCATGTGGAAGTAGCTTGCATAAAATAATAATAATAATAATAATAATAATAATAATAATAATAATAATGATAATGATACTAATAAACTAACTGAACAAACTCTACCATACTCACCAAATTAGTATCCAAGTCAATGACCACTCCAAAGCACTGGTTGTGATATAGTGGTTGTGATAGTAGTGGTGGAGGTAGTACTTGTAGCTGTGGTGGTGGTGGTAGTTCTGGTAGCTGTGGTGGTGGTGGTGGTAGTTCTGGTAGCTGTGGTGGTGGTGGTAGTTCTGGTAGCTGTGGTGGTGGTGGTGGTAGTTCTGGTAGCTGTGGTGGTGGTGGTGGTGGTGGTAGTTCTGGTAGCTGTGGTGGTGGTGGTAGTTCTGGTAGCTGTGGTGGTGGTGGTGGTAGTTCTGGTAGCTGTGGTGGTGGTGGTAGTTCTGGTAGCTGTGGTGGTGGTGGTAGTTCTGGTAGCTGTGGTGGTGGTGGTAGTTCTGGTAGCTGTGGTGGTGGTGGTAGTTCTGGTAGCTGTGGTGGTGGTGGTAGTTCTGGTAGCTGTGGTGGTGGTGGTAGTTCTGGTAGCTGTGGTGGTTGTGGTTGTTCTGGTAGCTGTGGTGGTTGTGGTTGTTCTGGTAGCTGTGGTGGTTGTAGTTCTGGTAGCTGTAGTGGTGGTAGTTCTGGTAGTTCTGGTAGCTGTGGTGGTGGTGGTAGTTCTGGTAGCTGTGGTGGTGGTGGTAGTTCTGGTAGCTGTGGTGGTGGTGGTAGTTCTGGTAGCTGTGGTGGTGGTGGTAGTTCTGGTAGCTGTGGTGGTTGTGGTAGTTCTGGTAGCTGTGGTGGTTGTGGTAGTTTTGGTAGCTGTGGTGGTTGTGGTAGTTTTGGTAGCTGTGGTGGTTGTGGTAGTTCTGGTAGCTGTGGTGGTTGTGGTAGTTCTGGTAGCTGTGGTGGAGGTAGTTCTGTTGGCTGTGGTGGTGGTAGTACTGGTAGCTGTGGTGGTGGTAGTACTGGTAGCTGTGGTGGTGGTTGTACTGGTAGCTGTAGTGGTGGTTGTACTGGTAGCTGTAGTGGTTGGGGTAGTTCTGGTAGCTGTGGTGGTGGTGGTAGTTCTGGTAGCTGAGGTGGTGGTAGTACTGGTAGCTGTGGTGGTTGTGGTAGTTTTGGTAGCTGTGGTGGTTGTGGTAGTTTTGGTAGCTGTGGTGGTAGTTCTGGTAGCTGTGGTGGTTGTGGTAGTTCTGGTAGCTGTGGTGGAGGTAGTTCTGTTGGCTGTGGTGGTGGTAGTTCCGGTAGCTGAAGTGGTAATAGTTTTGGTAGCTGTGGTGGTGGTAGTACTGGTAGCTGTGGTGGTGGTTGTACTGGTAGCTGTAGTGGTTGGGGTAGTTCTGGTAGCTGTGGTGGTGGTGGTAGTACTGGTAGCTGTGGTGGTGGTGGTAGTACTGGTAGCTGTGGTGGTGGTGGTAGTTCTGGTAGCTGTGGTGGTGGTGGTAGTTCTGGTAGCTGTGGTGGTGGTGGTAGTTCTGGTAGCTGTGGTGGTGGTGGTAGTTCTGGTAGCTGTGGTGGTGGTGGTAGTTCTGGTAGCTGTGGTGGTGGTGGTAGTTCTGGTAGCTGTGGTGGTGGTGGTAGTTCTGGTAGCTGTGGTGGTGGTGGTAGTTCTGGTAGCTGTGGTGGTGGTGGTAGTTCTGGTAGCTGTGGTGGTGGTAGTACTGGTAGCTGTGGTGGTGGTAGTTCTGGTAGCTGTGGTGGTGGTAGTTCTGGTAGCTGTGGTGGTGGTAGTTCTGGTAGCTGTGGTGGTGGTAGTACTGGTAGCTGTGGTAGTGGTAGTTGTGGTAGCTGTGGTAGTGGTAGTTGTGGTAGCTGTGGTAGTGGTAGTTGTGGTAGCTGTGGTGGTGGTAGTCCTCTGCAACTAAATGCCTTGAAACAGGAAAGGGTGTGCACTAATTCGCCTCCATGTCATTCTGCTCTTCGCCATCATGCTGCCTTCTCCCCCAGTCCACACATGAAAAAGAAAATCCTTATTAGCCATCACACTAAAAACTACATAAGCACCAAATACCCATACAAAATTACATAAACCACAAAATATCCATATAATTCACAAAACAAACTGCACATCCAAAACGAACTCCAAACCAAACCCAAACCGCACACGAACACGCACACGCGCACACACGCACACACGCGCACACACACACGCACACACACACACACACACACACACACACACACACACACACACACACACACACACACACACACACACGCACGCCATCCCCAAAGTCCACACACAGGTCTATTGTCCTTCTGTTTTAATTTATTACGATATCAATTATCTTTGTAAGTTGTAGAAATACCCAGGAGTGTTTACAGTGATAACTAAAATCAATAAAATCATAAATTCAAATAGAGAAAGAAAATGGAAAAAAAAATCTTACCAAAATCACACACCCTTCACCACTCACAGTTCAAGCCAAACTGACCAAATGCCGGCAGATTCTTCCTCCCCCCAGATTCCTTCCACTAGTTTCCTCCCCCTCCCTCCCTCCCCTAGCTCCCTCCCCCTCTACTAACTTGCCTCTTTCCACCACCTCCCTCCCTTCATCCCTCCCCCCTCCTCTCTCTCCTCTTTCCTTTCTTCCATTCCCTTCTTTTCTTTCCTTCCTTTCCCCTCCTTGTTTTTCCACCTCATATTTTCCTTCTTCCCTCCACCTCTTCCTCCTTCCTGCGATGCATTCTTTCTCCATCCCCTCTTTTCTACTCTCTCCCCCCTCCATCCCCCCCTCCCACCTCCTCCCACCTCCTCAATCCCCCTCCCTCCCCCTCCATCTCCCTCCCTCCTCCATCTTCCTCCCTCCTTCGCCCCTAACCTCTTCCAACCCCCTCCCTCCTGACCCCCTTACCTCCTCCATCCTCCTCCCTCCTTACCCCCTTACCTCCTCCATCGCCCTCCCTCCTTACCCCCTTACCTCCTTCCTCCCCCCACCCCCTTTCTCCAGCCTCCTTCAACAACCCTCCTTCCTCCCTCCACCCTTTCTCGTTCTTCCATTGTCTCTGGCTTTCAACAACATTCAATATTTTAAGGACTTAGTCTTTGGAGTGTATTAATATATGTTGTGAATTAACTGCTGTCTTTTTTAACTCCTGAAGCCGTTTTGTGCTCAATTAACTGATTAAGCCTACTTATTCAAGGTTTACTTTGGTGTGGCCAGGAAGGTAGCTATGGAAAACCATACCAGTGTACAAAAAAAAAAAAAAAAAAAAGAATGAACCTTGCAGCAAATCATACTACTTTGAGGACTCTCTTTCGAAGTCAAATTTGTATTTTTTCCTTATTTTACACTACAGTATTATCAGTTCTGCATGGAAAATACTGATGAAATGTAAAAAAGGCAAATCGCTGACAAATTTAATTATTTGAAAGTTCCTCCAGAAGAAGGAGGACGTGCCCCGGAAAACACAAGACGCATGGTGGCCATAGACTATTATTATTATTATCATCTTTTTTTGGTAACCTTTATCAAGATGTGTGTAGTAGCTGCGTCCGTGAAGACAAATGTATATATGAGAAGTCCTATACACAGGCTTATGAGGGTTTATACATATAATCCCTGTATTCAGTTGTGGGCGGCCCCCAGTAATCTCCTACTTCTAATCTCACCGTTGGAATCTCGATGCAAGCAAGCTGCCGTGGTCATTCGGCACTCCAGTAAATAGACGTCAGACCACCACGTACACTTATATAAAATGTGTTCATGAAAACTTTCAGCATATACTGAATTAGGTGTTTGGGTTTATTTCTTTTGTTAAACAACTCAAGATCTTGGTGTCTGTTTGAAGTTTACCTGACTCAGTTCATATTAGCACTTATTTTATTAAACGAACACGTGTACTTGGAAATGTATTAAAATGTGTACATCTCGTAAAGATTTTGAGAATTACAGTATTTAGAGAATTATCATCAATAGCCACACTTTCCTCCTAAGACTGATAGGGCATAGTGTATTATATCAGATCATTATGCAATCTTTTATTACATATACATAACTACAGTAGAGTTGCAACTGGATACACACTGTTAATGCAAGATCCAGCGATCCTACAGTATATCTATATATCTATATTTGTCAGTCTGCGCGTATGTCTATATATATATACTTGTATAGCTATTTATATATGCATATATATTGTTACATATATATATATATATATATATATATATATATATATATATATATATATATATATATATATATATATATATATATATATTTATTTATTTATTTATTTATATAATGAACGCTGAACTATACCATACATGCTATGCAACCTACACCTTAAAAATATTCAGGTGGCACTTCAGTACTGTATATGATTCAACATGTGCTACAGGACTGACACTCAAAAATAAATATAGCAGGTTACCCAGTGAGCAACCATGCGCAACCCCACGCACAAAAACTCAAGAACGTTTTACAAACACACCATCTTGGAGTGGGTGAAAGAAGTGCATGACTGACTGACTGCACACACTTTACTTAGGGACACTTGCGAGGGCATGCTTTTATTGTCCATAATGTTTTCACTTCAGGGCTGAGTTAATCAGTCCCTACGACTTAGTATGTTTAGTACGCCCAGTTAAGGATTTAATATAACAGATCCACTGTGTGCTTCTTCCGAGGTGAGTAATGTTCCTTTGTGGCAGCCAGAGGGACGTGTTGACATGTGTTCAGTAAAGTGCGGATACAACAGAGGAAATAAATTAACTGAGTAAGATGTTCTACAAAACCTCCTAATATGACACAGATTAAAAGAAAGATGGTACACAGCGTCCATTGCAGCCCATCGAGGGCGGGATGGCCAAGCTGGTGGAACTTGACGGTGAGGAGGTGTAGGGCCTGCGAACTGAGAAAGACTGGTAGCGAAGTGACCCATGTGGTTGTTGTGTGTAGAGTGACTGGTTGCTAGCTTCCTCGGCGACTGTATCACGTGCATTCACTCGCACTTTATGGCTTGTTGCACGTATTTATGAGCAGGAAAAGGATAGGCCGTATTACTGACAGTATTTAGCAATTGTTCTATATTAACTTTTTAACTCTTTCTTGGTCGGGCAACTCTAGTGTTCTTTTCCAGCCTTCGACAGATGATTTTATTCAACCATGAGTGTGTCATAGGAACCTGAGTGTTAATAATCTCTGCTATCATTGTTTATATGATTTCTTTCTGATGTGCTTCTGTATTAATGTTTCTTATTAAGTTTAGCTGTTCTACATGTTATCGCTGTTCTTTCGTGATCGGGAGGTTCTCGCTCTTGCCTTCCTTCATAAGATGCGAATGAATGTGTTTGAATGGATGAGTAAATGGAGAGTGAGTCGTCCTGTCTCGGCTACCTCCCTTTCCTTGGGGGAAGCAGCCTAGGTATATAGATAGATAGATAGACTACTTATATTTGCACAGTGAGACGCCAGGAATATGACAGCAACGCTTGCTTACTTTCTTCTTGTTCCTATATTAAGCCTGGAGAACACTTGCATTTAAACCTTCGCCATGCACGTACAATTGCCAATATATGAACCTGGGACAGCATCAGTGTAGCAGACGTACTCGTACACTTGACACTTGTACACTTGAGAGCCTTGACATAATCACATATTTGTTGTTGGCAATGACATGAATGAACGAGTGTTTAATATTAGTAGAAATGACCAAGTAACTGTGATGGATTAACGCTGGAAAGTTTACCTAGGCCTCCACTTCACACAGACACTGTCCCAGGTTCCTGTGTGGCCAACTGTACCATTCTTTTTCCTGCCTCCATCTTCACTGGCTGTTCAGCTTCAGTCCTGCACCACCACTCATCATCCCAGCCCCTCTAATCCACTTCTTCCCCTCCGCAGAATCATACCTCCTGTCTGCATCCCCCCACAGGGAACTGCTACGAATTATCACCCCTTCAAAAGCGCCATCCCTTATAGTCCGTCTTCACAGGGTGTACTCGTCCGGTCCTGCCTCATCACCAACCACCATCTCAGCCTGTCCCACCCATTCTTCTCTGACCCCGTTCCACCCCACAGCGACTTTTTGCATCCCCAAAGGTCATAACATTTCTCAGTCACCGCAGGGCCAATCGAACTGCGGTTTTGCTCATGGCATCAGAGCCGGATTACCCGTGGGCTACAGTACTGTACCTCGGAGGGAACTGAGAAGACGAAAAACTAAATTTCTTTTCTGGAAAACGTAAATAAAATTATGATTATTTAGGGGAAGGCGGTGGCTAAATCAGTAGAGAGGCGGCCTGCAGTCCTAATAGACCCGGGATCGAATCCCGGCTGGGGCAGGGAACAGTTTAAGCATATGAATTTCCAAAAAGCAGACTTTCCTGATCTACCAGATGACCCGCCGACATGTCGTAAAAGTACCCCCGCTAATACCAGAACACCACTCCTGTATGAGACAGTCCTAGCATGTATTCAATATGGATGGTGGGTGTTAGCGCCGAAGTGGTGACATGTGGAGGTGTAGGAGGACTACTGGGCCTTGGAATAGGTCACTGCCCCCAAGAAATAGGCCCTGAAGCCTTTGCCCCGAGTCGGACACGTAAAAAAAAAAAAATGAGTAAATAAATACAGATCTGCCAATTTCCTGAACATTCACTGAAAACTTTGTGGCTTGGAAACCACAGGAAAAATAACACCAGAACCATAACAAACTTTAGTGTGCCAGTGTTTCGAAATGCACTCTTTCTAAAGCCTTGACATTATAAATATGTTTGTTATACCGCTGCTACTGTGTGGAAACTTGCAAGTCATCCCTCTGATTGCCTAGGCTTGGTGACCGGGTGAGTAGGTTGGTGGAGGGATCGGTGGGGTGGGGCTCTGTAACAAATGCGCAAGTAGCTGCTACTTTTGTGTGTAATGAACGAACACACGGATTCCGACTCACCAACGGGGCCTCCACACTGCAATCTGAACTGGTGGCAATCGCAGTTGCTCTGAAAGATGTCTTGCAAAACAGTCCTTCATCAACCAATATCATCCACACAGACTCCATGGCAGCCATTCACACGCTCAGGCAGCCTCTTCCCGCCAGCAATATCTTTCTGATCACAGACATTCTTGCTACCGCTCAACAGGATGCGGAGGGATCCGTCACTATCTACTAGATCCCCAGCGATGTCGGAATCAGAGGCAATGAAAAAACAGACGATGCTGCGATGCAATCAGAAACACGCTCCGTTATTGATACAGATGTACCGTCAAGCCTCTCAACCATTAAAAGAACCATCAAACACCGCACAACAGACCGCAACCGAGACGAACACCAACAAGTACAACTCGGCTTCCCATCTGCAACATGGTTCGCCCTGGCCACGCAATACGCTCAGCTCCCACCGCCACTACCCAGAGATAATCTCCTTCTCACCCGCTTCCGCCGCCTCCGACCGGGGTTTCCAGGCCTCACTGAACTTAACTCAGACGGCATCTCTCCCCCCACAGAATGTGAGCACTGCGAAGCCCGTACCGCTTACCCACTCCTTCCCTATCTGTTCCGCTGCCCCGCCACTTCCCGCCTCCGGGTTAACCCCCCCTACCCCAACCCTGACATCCCAAGAGCCCACACTGCAGCAATCTCTCTCAGTACACTCCGCAACACTGCCGCCAGCATTATTGCCACCACTCCACTCCGCACCCTCCTTGAAGTGGCGCGAAGCGCGCATCCTCCAATTAAAAAAAAAAAAAATGCAGAAGAAACAGAGTGTGCGCTGGGCGGTACGTCCGCCCTGCGCACACGGCCTGTCTTCCCCGTTATTGTCTAAAGCTTACCCCCACCGACCGGGCTAATGTATGGCCCGGCCTTCACTCTAGGTGAAGGATATCTAAAAACGAACGAACGAACGGTGGGGTGGGGTGGGTAGACAGGAAGGGTTGATGGGGTGGGCCGGGTGTGTGGACAGGCGGAATGGGTGGAGTGGGTGGGTGAGGTGGCTGGATGGGGTGGGTAGGTGGGGTGAGTGGGTGGGTGAGGTGGCTGGATGGGATGGGTAGGTGGGGTGAGTGGGTGGGTGAGATGGCATGGATGGGATGGGTAGGTGGGGTGAGTGGGTGGGTGAGGTGGATGGGTGGGTAGGTGGAGTGAGTAGGTGGGGTAGGACATTGCCACCTAGACAGCTATATACCAAGTCACGCTCTCGTGACGTGACAGAAGCGGATGAACAGCTCCCAGCTACCCACTCTCTTCTTAGCTTGTCGTATACCTATACAAGTTATCAGACTTAAATCATTCTGTCATTCCCTAAACTATTGGTTCATCTCATTTGATGTTGCTACCTTCAGGTGTAAGCAGAACTCACCATATTTTCAAATGTATACATTAGTTTTTTTTCTTTCTAATACTATCATACTAATCCTATAATTATCGAAGAAAATATAGTACACACTGAATACATAAATGGAGTGAACACATACACACACACACACACACACACACACACACACACACACACACACACACACAATAATATTATTTATGCATTTGTACCTGCAGTACCAGTAATCCTATCCGCATGTACTCGTAATGCTTCCCGCTGCTAACTAATACTACGGTCTGTTTACATATATATATATATATATATATATATATATATATAAGAATATTCAAGCATTAAGCGCTGAAAACTTTATTTTTTGGTTCAATTATCTCCCATTGCTGGACTTAACAGAATTAGTGAGTTGTATATTGTCAATGTATTTCATGTACTGTGACACAGTCATATTTACAGAGAAGCCACTAAGTTATAACTCATTCAGATCATACATAGAGAAATGAAGATCACCGGACACCTTGCTTACAACACTTTTTCATTACTGAAGAACGAAATTATTCCTTTATAAGCTTGGAAGATTCTGAAGGTGTTAGGACAGAGAAACACTGTGAATGCAGTGGCCATTTCAAGACTCCTCTGTCAAGAACCTGAAAATAGTTACATTATCTTTCGGGTATGTCAGCATCGAGGTTCATATCAGAGGAGAGGCGAAATGTATAGTCAAGATCCCTAGATTCTTTACCCACTGGAGGACAAGGCTGTCGAAAAACCAAGGGAACAGATATTGGCATGTCATCAGATACACACTCACTCTTAAATATATATTATTGAACTGCCAACATTCATTCACCTGGCCTTATTTCACCTTGTGGTTCACCTCCTCCCCATGAAGGGGGTGAGGGGTGGGTAGAGAAACTTGGACTCGTGGCTGAATGTACTGAACTTTTTTTTTTTTACTTTTCAGAACTGATTGAGCAAATATAAGCTGAAATACAGGTTAGTGCACTGACAACCTGAAGAGGTATTATATAATTACGTTCATCAAGCGGACCTAGCTGAGGGTTGGTTCACCGGTTCCTGTGAAATCATTAGTCAGGCCGCTCACTGAGGCTTTGTGTTTTAGGTGGCCTTGGCAGGGTGGGGTGAGTGGATGGGGTGGGCAAAGTGGGTGGGAGGGGTGACTGGGTGGGGCAAGCAGGGTGGGGTTAATAGGTGGAGTCATTGGGTGGACGAAGTGAGTGGGCGGAATGTGTGGTTAAGTGAAGTGTTAGGGGTAGGTGAACTATGAAGGTGTGAACGGAGGGTGGGCTTTGTGGGTGGGTTAATGGGTGGACTTAGATGTTGGTTGAACTTTCTGGGTGGGTGGGTGGATACGGAGCCTCCTAGAGGACAAAGCATGAGACAGACTTATACACTGGGTGAGTGGGTGGTTTGGTGGGTGTGTGGTAAAGACTACATATTATATAGATAGATAGATAAATAGATAGATAGAAGCAGGGAGTCAGATGATGAGAGGTGTTGTGTCTGCGAGAATCGAGCAGTGCTAAACATGCTTACACACTCTGACGCGAGGAATGCTTGAGACAGCGTCTGGTGGCCATATACACACATACACATATGCTCACACACAGGCTACGGGAACTTTCCATCCACGAGGAACACACGTGACACACCCCTGCTACACCAGATTTTAGGAAAGAGAGTTTAGAAGGAGATAAGCGACCCTAGAGAGAGGTCGAGACGGAGATTAGTCACCGAACAGGCAAGAGAGAAGGAGACAAGCGACCCTAGAGACAGGTCACGGAGAAGGGCTTAGCGATTTGAGAGAGAGAGACAGATAGCGAGACAGGGAGGTAGCTACCCGGGACTTATACTTTGTTCCGTGTGAAAGACTTGTTAATATTTCCAAGACAAATAAAAATAGTCCCATACTATTCTTTACCTCTCCTGTCACTACGTGACATTTGGTGGGGAAGCTACTACAAGATATAAAAGCCGCTCGACCACAAGTCTAAAATATACTTCTCTACAAGTAACTACAAAGTCTTTATGACATTTGGTAGCAGCGAACGTATACGAACCTCGTCTACGAATCAACATTAAATTCCTACAAAATATCAAGATTGATAACAACCAACAACATCAGCTCCTGACAGTATTCTCTCCATCCAGCCCCCTCCGTCTCCCAGATCATTATGCTGATGCAGAGGTCAAGAGATCACTCGACGCCTTGCAGGTAGCTTAACGACAAACCAGCAAATCTGCGGACATCGTCTCCGAATTAAAAGCAAATTTCTACAAAAGCAACCGAGACTACAAGATTAGCTTCAGTTCTACATTGAATCCTACAAAATACAGCCTACAGTGCAAATAGTCTACAAGTCTACGACGAATCAGCGAACTACAGCCATCTACAATCAACTACAATTAACAACTCTACGAGTCGTCTGTATAATCTACACGCACCTACAAGTAGCGGCAGTCTTCATCCCACAACGAGTAAATCACTAGAGAAAAGGACCGAGAAAACATCGACATAGAAAAACGGAACAAACAAACGAAGAGTGAGACACGACTCATAACTCATCTTACTCACTCATCTTCACTCAAGTTACTCATCGCTACTCATTCACTCACCACAGCTACCAGTGTGGGAAGTTGAGGTCATCATGCGTGCTTGCTGAACAGACGCCACGTCAGTCAACACACCACCTGCACCACCACTCACACCATTCCCACCACGGTAAAAATTAGTGAGTTACATAGTTACTTCATTTATACAATACACAGTGATAGACAATAAGCTTCTGCACAAACATATAAAACGTGCTGTATAGTTACAGTTTAAGTACACATACTTACTTCAATTATCTTCATAATTCAAACATTAAATACTTGCACCAACAATAAATATTCCACACAGTATATATTCATTCATTTATTATAACATTTATTTACTACCATCGAGTGTTACCATTTATACCTACATAAAATACGTGTTTCATATATACAACTATACATATTATATCTACAAAGTGATAAAGAAAATATCCAATCACAGTTACTCAGTGAGCGATTAAAAGAACTGTATTAAACATTTATTAATTAAAGCTACCTAGTGGAAACATATAAATTAAGTTACAAGGTAAACTAGAGAAGAAAAAAAAAATGGCCAACACAAATGCCGTTAGCAAGAGTGAACATCTTCAACACAATCGTGAAGACAATGATTTCCACACAGTGCTGACACACATATTACTCACGATAGGTACAGGTGAACAACAAGTCAGTGTGTATACTTAATACTGTATATAGTGTATATACATATATTTTTTATATAAAATAACAAAATATGGGACTATATAATATCATTTTATAATCTCTGTGCAATATAAACTAAACTTCAAAAAAGTATCCCAAGGAAATTAACCAGTAATTATGCAACCATGAACAAAATGGAAAAAGTGTACACAAGCAAAGAGAAACAAACTATAGAAAATCAATACAAAAAAAAAAAAATAATAAAAAAAGTAAGAAAGAAAAAAGAGAAATAAAGTAAGATCACATACCAAACAAATGAAAATAAGTGTAAGTGTTACTACATATGCCAAAATACCACATAAACTACAAACAAAAAAGCAAATTGTGTCTCCACAAACAAGTGGCATGACACATCATCACTATCATCGACCGCAGCATATGTTAGGACTGCAGTTATAACAATTATGTTACTCCATATTATAATTATGTAACTACAAACGATATGTAACAATTATGTAACGACAAACGATTGCATTATGTTACACTAACTACAATTATGTACCCACAAACGATATGTAACAATTATGTAACGACAAACGATTGCATTATGTTACACTAACTACAATTATGTACCTACAAACGATATGTAACAATTATGTAACGACAAACGATTGCATTATGTTACACTAACTACAATTATGTACCTACAAACGATATGTAACAATTATGTAACGACAAACGATTGCATTATGTTACACTTTGCCAATTATGTAACAGTTGCATTAACAAGATGTAACTTTTATGTAACTTTAACTACAATTATGTACCTACAAACGATATGTAACAATTATGTAACCACAAAACAGTGCATTAACAAGATGTAACTTTTATGTAACTTTAACTACAATTATAAGGCCAAGACACTTATGTAAGAGTTGCATTAACAAATGTAACTACAATTATAAGGCCAACACAATTATGCATTAACACAATATTTTGTAACAATTCATAAAATGTTACAATTATGTAGTACCACAATGTTAGTACAATATTATAAGTCATACAATTATAGCACAATTCTGTATTACCAGTATCATCATACAAGTTAGGTGAAATATTAGACATTACTAAAGTGATAACTCAAATATGTAATGTATAACCTAGCAGTATTACCATTGCACAATTATATGCGTAATATTACTGAATAATCACTATTTACTATGAATAATATATGTATACAATATTCATACAATTATGTTACTTTTACAATATTATGTATTTCACTTAATTAACTTATAAGTTCATTATAATGTATATATAATATGTATTAATATGTTATGACTATTAAATGTCGATGGTACGCCATTTTCGCGCGACCGAGCAGTGTGGTAAAGACTACATATTATATAGATAGATAGATAAATAGATAGATAGAAGCAGGGAGTCAGATGATGAGAGGTGTTGTGTCTGCGAGAATCGAGCAGTGCTAAACATGCTTACACACTCTGACACGAGGAATGCTTGAGACAGCGTCTGGTAGCCATATACACACATACACATATGCTCACACACAGGCTACGGGAACTTTCCATCCACGAGGAACACACGTGACACACCCCTGCTACACCAGATTTTAGGAAAGAGAGTTTAGAAGGAGACAAGCGACCCTAGAGAGAGGTCGAGACGGAGATTAGTCACCGAACAGGCAAGAGAGAAGGAGACAAGCGACCCTAGAGACAGGACACGGAGAAGGGCTTAGCGATTTGAGAGAGAGAGACAGATAGCGAGACAGGGAGGTAGCTACCCGGGACTTATACTTTGTTCCGTGTGAAAGACTTGTTAATATTTCCAAGACAAATAAAAATAGTCCCATACTATTCTTTACCTCTCCTGTCACTACGTGACATTTGGTGGGGAAGCTACTACAAGATATAAAAGCCGCTCGACCACAAGTCTAAAATATACTTCTCTACAAGTAACTACAAAGTCCTTATGACAGGTGGGTGAGTGGGTGGTTTGGTGGGTGGGTGGGTGGATGAAAAAAAAGGCCCACTGCTGAACAGGTCCATGGGTTAAACAGGTCCATGGGCTAAATAGGTCCATGTGGGAAAATGGGTGTACAGGGAATACGTCCCTGGGCGAAATGGGTCCAGGTGGAAACATAGGTCCAATTAGTACAAAAGGTTCGTGAGGGGAACATTGATCCATGTGGGGATTCGATGTCACAGGGGAAGATGAGTCCACAGGGAATAATAGGTGGATGGAGAAAATAGGTCTATGGAGGGAAAATAAATCCTTGGAGACACTAAGTCCATGGAGGATTAATAGGTCCATGGGTAAATAGGCCCTGAAGGGAAAATTGGTCTACTGGGAAGAAATAGGTCTATGGGGCAAAAAATGTCTATGGGAGAAAGAAACGAATCTATTGGCAAAATAGGTCCCTAGGGAAAATTGGAACAATGAAGGACAATAGGTCTACTGGGAAGAAATAGGTCTATGGGGTAAAAAAACGTCTATGGGAGAAAGAGAGAAACTAATCTATGACTCAGCTCAGTCAGATGAAAACAAAGCGACAATAGTATGACAGCCTTGACCTGTGTTTGGGATTCTGAGATATCAAGCTATAACTCGAAGTGATAACTACCACACCGGAACTACCACCACCACAGTCATGCCACGTGGCTGGTCTCTGACATCTATCGCAACACGCTGACGTCACAGCTGCATGATCTCACACTGGACAGAGCTTGTTTTTGTATGACAATATTCAAGGTCTCTTCTCTAGACGTTGGTAATATCTCT
>NC_137024.1:5174833-5459833 GCF_032717465.1 Coenobita brevimanus | reverse complement strand
TATATATATATATATATATATATATATATATATATATATATATATATATATATATATATATATATATATATATATATATGAGAATAAGAGTAACTTCATTTTCTTTTGATGTTTTTATTCATGATTAAAGTTAACTGTATACCCACCTGATCTTGTTAAGGAATCGCCCACCTGATCTTGTTATGGAGTTGTGCATCGGGGTCGGCCAGTTAGATGCATATTACTCTTCACATTGCCGGTCTCATTGTACCGGTTGACACACAACGTGACAGTAGGCGTCGACACACCAGTGCGACGCGATATCTCTGAAGCTGAGACCTTGAGTGTAAAGGCTGATGATGGACCAACGCACTTCCGCGGACGTGGTCATCATGGATCACTGTTGAAATATGCACCCAATCCACGGACGGACTTTCCATCATTACCTCGAACTTTGTCCTTGCTATTTGGTAACTCATACAGAAATGTTTAATTACGGTACTGATCTGTTACTGAGCACAATGAAACCCGAGAGAGCTATGCCATTCATTAAAGTGCTTCATAATTATTCTACGACAAACCTTTAATAATCAGGGATGTCAAATAAAGCAATGTGATACGCGTATTTGAAATAAATAAAACATAGTTTAATCAAATTGGTCAGGGTAGGATCGTTATAACAGTTATCTATACATAATCACACTAATTCTCAGAAAACAGTTTATATAAGCGAGTCTTACTCAGGTCATGGTAACCAAGACATCACTTGTGGTTCACTCATGCATGCCAACATCACAGACGTGTGTTTCATCCGATTCATTCCGTTCACACACACATATATAAGGCTCACAAGTGTAAATACTGACTTATCCGCAAGTGTACAAAATGAGATTAACCAGCCGCATCCAAAATAAATCGTTGAGGAAGAGGTGCTTGGGAACCTCCTTGAGAGATGAGAATACGGCAATAGAGGTTCTTCGTACTTTTAGTAAGTTCGTTTGGTGTTATTAAAAATTAATTATAAAATGCGTCATCGGAGAGAAAGGCTAATCGACATATGAAACACGTGAGGAATACGTGGGTAATGCCTTTTCTTCCCCCCGTCCTGAGCGATGAACAAAACATGCAGGCCTGTGTATATCATTCCATTATAAATTTACGTAGTGCTATATTCTGTTCACATTAACTTGGCCTACAATTGCCATCTGTCAGTCTTCACTGCTGAGTTTTTTTTTTTATAATACGAGGATGAAGGAACCAAAGGCTAAGCCCGCAAAACGTTCCTTCCATGAAAAAAGAAAAAAAAAAGAGCCAAATTCAAGATTCATTCACTTCGAGATGCCTGGACACACTGCGCTTGAAAGACTGGAGATCATAGGAAGTAGGAAATACAGACAGAGGGAGACAGTTCCAGAGCTGACCTATTGCATAAATGGAGGACTGGGAGTAATGGTTAACTCTTGCATTAGAGAGTTGGACAGAAAGGGGATGAGAGTTTGTTGCTAGACGGGTGCTACGCGCCCATCGTAGAGGTGGAGGGATGCAAGCAGACAGTTCAGAAAAGCAGTGACCATTGAAGTAGCGATAGAAAAGAGATAAAGAGACAACAGTGCGGTGAAGAGACAGAGGTTGAAGGGAGCCAGGAAGAGGAGGAGAGTTGATGAGACGAATAACCACTGACTCCACCCTATTGAGAAGAGCTGTATGTGGGGACTTCTCACACATGAGAGTTGTACTCAAAACAGGGGTGAATAAAACCCATGTATAAAGTCAACAACTGTGCAGGGGTAAAGAAGGCATGGAGTCGGCTTAGCACACCTAATCTCTTGGAAGCAGATTTTACAAGAGATGCAATATGATCTTTCAAAGATAAGTCCCACGTGAATGAAACCCCAAGCATGCTCAAGGATGATGCAGGATTGAGCTAGATATTACTAAACATTAGTGGGTACTCCTGTGGAAGATTTTGACAGGTTGATAGGTGTAAAAACTGAGTCTTCGCTGCATTAAAAACAAAAAGATTATTTTTACCCCAGTCAGAGATACAAGCCAAGTCAGACATAAGGTGTGCCATAGCCTCATCCCTTGTTTGTTGAAGTAACTACTGAGAAGGACGTTGCGGAAACCGAATGGAAAGGTGAAGGGTGGAATCATCAGCGTACGAGTGGATAAGATTAGTTGTACAGCTTAGATCATTAATGAATAAAATGAAGAGAGTTGGTGATAGGACAGAGCCCTGAGGAACACCACTGTTGATAGATCTAGGAGAAGAACGATGGCCGGCTACAACAGCAGCTATAGAACGACCAGAAAGGAAGCTATTGATGAAGGCACAGATAGAAGGATAGAAACCGTAAGAGGGCTGTTTGAAAATTAAAGATATATGCCAGACTCGATCGAAAGCCTTTGAGATGTCAAGTGCAATGGCAAAGCTTCCGCCAAAGTCCCCAAAGGAGGATGACTAGGAGTGTGAAAGATGGGTGAAAAAATCGCCAGTGGAGCGTCCCTGACGGAACTCATACTGACGATCAGAAAGAATGTTGTGACAGGAAAGATGATTTAACATTTTTCTGTTAAAAATAGACTCGAAAACTTTTGAGACAGAGGATGTTAAAGCAATTGGACGATAGTTAGAGGGTTGGGAATGGTCACCCTTCTTTGGGACTGGCTGAATGAGAACAAACTTCCAGCAAGAAGGAAAGGTACAAGTTGAAAGACAAAGGCGAAAGAGTTTACCTAGGCAGGGTGTAAGCACAGAAGCACAGTTCTTGAGGACAACAGGAAGGACTCCATCAGGCCCATATGCCTTGTTAGTACTGAGGCCAGTGATGACAGAAAATACATCAGCTGAAGAAATTTTAACGTCAGCCATGAGGAAGTCAGAGGGGGGAAGTGATGGAGGAACAGCACCAGAATCGTCTAAGGTGGAATTGGAGGAGAAAGTCCGAGTGAAGAGATCTGCTTTATCAGTAGAAGAAATAGCTACAGAACCATCAGAGTTGAAAAGAGGAGGCAGGGGTGATAAGGTAAAGTTGTTAGAAAGGTTTTTGGCAAGGTGCCAGAAAGAG
The DNA here is from genome assembly GCF_032717465.1 of Coenobita brevimanus. NCBI lineage: Eukaryota > Metazoa > Arthropoda > Malacostraca > Decapoda > Coenobitidae > Coenobita > Coenobita brevimanus. The sequence continues at coordinate 5,456,786 of NC_137024.1, read as the reverse complement.
CGGGAAGAATTTGAGTTTGAGAATTGAGAGCATTTAGTACGGATGAAATTATTTTTGGCAGAGCGAACAGACTTAGCACGTTTCCGGGCAGAAACATAAAAAAAGATGTGATTCAGGGGTGAGTTGGCTCCGGTACCTTTTATAGGCCCTCTCCTTGTTGCGGACAGCATTAGAACAAGCGTGATTAAACCAAGGCTTTCTTGCATTAGTCAAAGGATATGAGAAAAGAATGTATGCTTCCATGCCCGACAGAATAACCTCCGTAATGCGCAAGGCACACTCACATGGCTCCCGGTAATGGAAGCAATAATCATTCCAGGAAAATCAAAGAAGTATATACTGCCTGAGGGCCTCCCAATCTTCAGCTCCAAAGTGCCACAGACGGCGTTTCTTTGGAGGGTCCACAGGCCATACCAGAGCGATAAAACAGGTTAAGGTAATAAGGTGTCATGGTTTGCTGAACATCCAGAGATTATACTCCTCCCTCATCCTCCGAAATCCCCAGACCTGAACTCTATTGGGCACGTCTGGGCAGCAATGTGCAGGAAAATGACCAACAACCACACTCCCACCAACGTGACATTTTAGTGAATGATGCTCTACGAGTATGGGAGGACAACAGTGAAACACTGTAAGATGCTAGTCACGAAGAAGTTCTATGGAAAGGATGGAGAGTCGTATCATTGTCTTTCTCTGCAACTGACCTAAGTGAAATTAATACTCTGCAAAAGGACGAAAATCTGAGTCAAGTTAAAGTGAATGAACTATTCACGATAGTTTTGTTGTGAAGTGTTCGGTGGCTGTATGAGTGATGAATGTAAAAGAATTTCATACGAAAGTTTGGATCAAGACAGTATATGACTGTGTGTGTGTGTGTGTGTGTGTGTGTGTGTGCGCGCGTTTGCACGCAAGCAACAGCCGGCCTGTGCTTGGCAAAGTACAGTAGTGCGACGCCCGCGTTGATAGGAGGTGGTGGTGCGGTGTTCACTCCTTCCTCCGTACCCGGATCAAGGTAACCACTGTATTTTATGCAACGGCTGAGAAAATGAAAGAAAAATGAGAGACTAAACGTAAATGGATGATGGGATACGAGGGTATTACTATTTAAGTCATCAAAATCCTCAACTCACTCCTCTGCAAAGAATGTGGCTGAATGAGAGAATGTTTGACTAAAATGTTGAGTTAGGAAGTGTGGACATTACGTTGACATCAATGTTATTTCCTTCCTTAAGTGAAAATATAATATGTCTTGAAAGCAGTGACACAAAATAATGACAGTTCTTTAGCATTGTACAAACAACCCAACATCGGCTCCTGACTACAAAAGCAAGTGCAAGCGGCCTCAGGACAATACGACGGGCATACCCTATTATGTCTGTGACGTGTTTGTAACAAAAAACTCATCGGAAATTACTTAGTGAATTTGTACGTGTGTGTGTATATATATATATATATATATATATATATATATATATATATATATATATATATATATATATATATATATATATGTGTGTGTGTGTGTGTGTGTGTGTGTGTTACAGGGAATTTGTGTAACCAGTGATTACATGAAATCCCTAGGGAATTCGTGCAAAGAGCTTAAATTGGGACGGGTTAATTAAGGTTAGATTAATTTAGGCTGCGGTTAGGTTAGGCTGGGATAATCTAGGTTAAGTTTATTTTGGTTATGCTAGATTAGTAAGGTTAGGTAAGGTTAGGTTAATTTAGATAAAAGTTAAGTTATATTAAGCCTTCATAAAAATGAACCCAACCTAACCTAAGTTACCAAACCAAACCTAAACTCAACCTAGATTATCCCAGCCTAACCTAACCGCAGCCTAAATTAGCCTAATCTTAATTACCACATCCCGTTTTAAACTGTTTTCACGATTTCCCTATGGATTGCATGAAATCACTGGTTGCACAAAATTCCCTGTAATATATATATATAATTAACCTGTAACATTCCACATGCAGGACATGGCATGTTCCAAACATTCACTTACCCCAGTCTTGTGCTGTTTGTTTCCTGTCGAGAATCCAAAGATCTCTAACGAGTTTTCTGTCTTCATCGCTTACTCTTTGATTTTTATCTCGGATCCTGTATCTCCTGAAGTTATTTTTTATTTCATTACACCATCTAGTTGCGGTCTTGCTCTTGGTGTTCTTAAATTAGTTATTACCAAGATTGTTGCTTTCCTTGTCCATATGTTGTGTCTTCTACAAGTATTTCCTGCTCACTGCCACTTCTATTTTATTTATTACGTCCTCTACTTCAGTCCGTTTCCTTATTCAAGCTGATTCTTTCTTGTCTCTTAAAGTGATTCCTAGCATCGATCTTTCAATACCTCTTAGGGAACTTCTCAACTTTCTTTCCAATGGTTCGGTTCTTGTCCATGTCTCTAAGCCTAAGTCATTACGGGGAGAACGCGTTCGTTAAAAACTTTGTCTTTACATAAAATGGTGAAGTGCACTTTATAATGCTACTTTGTCTAACCAAGCTTTATGTGTTTATTTATTTCATGTTCAAAAGACGGGTTTGTGTGTCGAAGTTATCTTAGGATTACAAATTCATGAACTAATTCTACAACATCATCTTGGATTCTTATTTCCTCATGTTGAACTTTGTTATTAAACGTGATATTTGTCTTTATCTTATTCCTCTTAAATCTTACGCAAAACTTTCTCTGTTTAAATCATCAACTGTTCAGTTGTACACTTGACTCACTAGAGAGAACGATGTCATCTGGGTACCTGAGGTTGCTCAGATATTCAACTCTTGATTTAATTCCTTTATTTCTCCAATTAAGCCTTCTGAATACTTCTTTTAATTATGCTGTAAACAGTTTCGGTGAGACAGTATCGCCCTGTCCTACACCTTTTTTATTGATATTATTCCAGTATCAGTATGGAGCTTAATGGTCACTGTTCCATCACTATACATGTCTTCCAATATTCTAAAGTATATCTCATCTACACCCTGTCTACAAATTGTACTCAGTACTGCTGTTGTTTCTACTGAGTCGAAGGCTTTTTTGTCATAAATGAACACCATGCACAAAGGTTTACTGTACTCATTTGATTCTCAGTTATTTGATTTACTGTATATACAGTATATGGTCGATGGTTGAGAATCCACTTAGAAAGACAGCTTGTTCCCTAGTCTGGTTAGTCTTGCACGTCTGAAATTCTGCTGGTGATAATCTTTGTGAATAATTTGTATATAACCTGACAGCAGGCTAACTAATCGGTAGTTTTTAAGATCTTTCAAGTTTACTGTCTTACGTATTAAAAATTTTAAATACTGAATTTTTCCAGGCTGTCGGAACTTTCCCCTCTCTGAGACATTTCGTAAACAGTTTTGATAGTTTTTCCAAGGCAATCTTTCCTATTCATTGATTAAATCTACTGCGATGCCGTTTTCTCCTGATGCCCTACCTCTTTTGAAACTTTTCAAAGCTTTTTGTCCTTCAGTAGTTATGCCTGGAATTTCTGTAGATATTGGGTTTCCTTATACGCATGGTCTGTCGTTTAAGTTGTATAAATGATCAGAGATTTCTTCCATCATTTTGATAATATTTTCTTCCCTCTTCCAGTATGTGTTATTTCTCCATTTGGTTCCTTTAAAACATGTACCTTACTTTTCCCTCTCCCTAGTCTCCTCTTTGCTGCTTTACGCTAGTTCCTATGATTAAGGCTTCGTTTATTATCAGCACCCTGAATGTCTGTACATCTTGCTTTTTCTTATTTATGCTCTTTGTTCATTCTACTGCTGCTAGTTTATCGCTAATAGATACTGTTTCGCCTAATAGGGCTAGATGAATGAGGTGAAACTACACAAGGCCTATTAACAGCAGCCAGACTAAAAGCACTTCCCCCTCCTGAATCATGAGCCAGCTAGAAGGGGTATATTGGCTGTTTACCGGGGTCCCATTTTACCCACTGGATCTATGTTCCCCCTTGGGCTCATTTCCCCCATAAATATATTCCAAATGGACCTATTCCTGCTATGGACCAATTTACCTCATGGACCTATTTTCCCACTAACCACCCGTCCATCCACCCACCCACACACTCTCTCTGCCCATCCACAAACCCACCACCCCGCAAAGCCACCCACCCATGGACCCATTTTCCCACTACCCACTCACCCATCCTGTTCATCCACCCACCAACCCATCCTTCCCATCCACCGACCTATCCACCCACTTTGACCATGCACTCATCCAACCATCCCTCCCACCCCACCCGTCCACCCACCTACCCGATCGGCTGTAACAATACTGGTACGTCGTAGGAGAACGATATAAATTCTACGGGACCTGGCATTCAAGCTCCACAATGCTGACTTGATCAGTGGCGAATACAGTACCGGATAAAGCACTGTGCAACACGGAGGGCGTAATTCCAAGCAGAATTGACACTTGACCCATTTAAACAATCAAATAAAAATGCACTTTTATTTTACTTTTTTTTTTTTTTTTTTACCACAGGAGTACAGTAATACCTGCATAAACAAGTTCATGTGTTATATAATAATATATTTTGGTAAATCGTTTTTTCAGTTATAAGTAATCATTCTGTCAGTCGAAAAGAGGTGGGGGAGGCCCACTACGCCTTTCCCTGAAATCCATGCCTGGAACAGTTCTGATTTTGGTCATGAGAGGCGCCCCTTTAGCTATGTTAAAGCAAGCCGGTGGGCGACGATGGCCAGCTCTAAGGAGACAAAGTAGTAGTCATTAATGTCTATAACCATGCAAAGTTTCATTTCATTCCATCCACCCACTGTGGAGCTAGGGAACTTGAAATTCGCGGAATAGCCCACCAGAGGTACAACTAGGTGGCACTGCCAGTGACTGGAAGCGAGTGTCGACCCTAACCATCATTTTTGTACGGAGGTACTCCAGTGTAACATTCTACCTGAGAATCATGGCCCTGGCTTTAATTATTTTCAAAGCCTTAGCATTTCACAGGAGCATAGTCATGATTTTAGCTATTATCAATGTTTTTGCATTTGATGACCTTTGATCCCTGACCTGGCCATTGTAGCACATAGGTATACACTATAAAGTTGTAGTAGTAGTCAATGTCCATAAGCATGCAAACTTTCATCCAATTCCATTGAGCCACTGGAGAACAAGGGGGGCATTTCTGAAAACTGATACTTGTTTCTAGAGAAGCTGACTGCAATCTTCATAGCGTTGCTACTCGAAAACTTGAGAAGAGAGGAAAATGGACAACACACTTCCAATACGGAATGACCTCAAAATTATATCTAAAGAAGTTTGAGCTTCTATGCTCGTAAGTAATGTTTCTACAGCTTAAAGTGTGAACAGTACGATATAAAAAGCGTTTTTTTTTTTTTTTTTTTTTTTTTCTAGGCAGTGAATAGTTGCCTAGTAACCAAAACCTTGTGGACACAAGTAGGTCATAAGCTTGTAATTGTGTCCAAGTTTGGTCAGAATCGGTTAATTCTTAAAGGCAGAAGTGCATGCTACAATTAAACAAGAAACCAAGCAAGAAAATTGGACGAACAATTTAGGCACCATAAGCTGGCCATTAACACAAGTAAATTCCTGGAAAAAGCTAACCCCTGTTGCACTCCATTGAAGCCCTCTAGAAAGTTTCTCCTTGATTTCCATAATGGACAAATATAAGGACTGACAGAAACACTTTCTAATATAGATAGATATATATACATAGATAGATAGATAGATATATATAGATAGATAGATAGATATATATATTGTTACGGAACAGAGAAAGATAACGTACACTTTAAGTGAGAATACGAAGAGTCACTACTGTCCCGTAAAGTTCCAGGTTCAAAACAAAAGAGTTAGGTAAAATTACAAGTTAAAGTTTAATGCTCAAACTAACAACAAAACATTCAGGACTCATAAGGATAATGTAATGGCAAGAAAAACAGGTTAAATATATGGTTAACTGCAATAGCCTCTATTAACACAAAATTAGCAAGAGTAAATTTATCTAAGTCAGCCCTGATAAAATGAGATACCAGATAATACTCAGTGAATGCCAGATAAATTATTACAGATACAAACTATTATCACACACACCACAAAGCCAGTCAGGAGGCAGGACGCGTGTGCTGGGCATTCCCCAGGTTCTGTCCTCCCCACTTACTGTATTTTAATCAGCCCATACCCCACTGAACGGGCTAATGTATGGCCCGGCCTGCACTATATGTGCAGGGAATCTTTCAACGAACGAACGAAGTATTATAAAAAATGACTGACGTAAAACTCAACATCAATCAACAAACCTCACTAGGCCTAAGAATAACCTTATGCTATACAGTACAAGAACAAAATGCAATAACACGTATACTCAAATCACACAGCTGCTAGATGGTTGGAGACTTCCTGAGAAATTCACAATAATAATAACTGTACAGGGGAGGACAGAGATGTGAACAAAATGAGGAGCAGATCTAAGTGGCAATGATGCAGAGACTGAGCTCATTATATAGGGGCCAGGAGAGCTTGATACAACTTGTAAGAAGGACGCGCAAATGAAGCCATGGGGACAGAGCTGAAAATCCCGCTCTGAATAACAGAGAGAACGACTTACTCTACCATAACGGTAGAAGGGGGGGACTGAGGCAGAACACGCTCGTGATCAAACATGCAGCAACTGTGCGTTAAAATTACACAAAGGATGATGAAATCATAGGCTATGTAACAATATATATATATATATATATATATATATATATATATATATATATATATATATATATATATATATATATGTGTGTGTGTGTGTGTGTGTTTATATATATATATATATATATATATATATATATATATATATATATATATGTGTGTGTGTGTGTGTGTGTGTGTGTGTGTACAGAGAGAGAGAGAGAGAGAGAAAGAGATCCTCATTGGCATGATTAAAAAATTACACTCCAGGGAATATAATAATGAAACATGGAGAACTTGGGCCCCAGTTTGTTGACGCAATGCATCACTCGGTATGCCTCTGCCAAGCCTTGCACAAGGACTCGCCATACAACCTGCATAACAGGGTTCCTTGTAGTTTGATATAAGACTAAAGATTAACTAAGTCGACCCCATATGACCTTGACCTTTGACCCCTTGACCCTCCGGACCCCATCAGTTCATCATTTCTTCATACTGTATCAATAAATTTTTTTTTGTCGAAATCCATCAATGGGTTCTGGAGATTTCGTGCCTACACTTATAGAACCTTGATCTTTGACCCCTTGACCCTACTGACCTAATCAGTTCATTGTCCTTTCATACTCTGTCACTGACAAAAGTTTGGTCAAAATTTGTCAAGGAGTTCGGGAGATATCATTCCCACAAAGATAAACTAAGTCGAATGACCTTGACCTTTGATTCCTTGACTCGGTTGAACTAAACACTTCACCGTCCATTCATACTGTATTGCCGACAAAAGTTTGGTTGAAATCTGTCAACAGTGTCAGAGATATCGCACCGCAAGGATAAACTAAGTTGACCCAAGATGATCTTAACCTTTCACCCCTTGACCTAGCTGACCAATTCAGTTCATCATCTCCTCACACTCCATCACTGCAAAAGGTTAACGGGAATCGTCTATGGGCTGAGGAGATAACACGCCCAGAAAAGTGTTATTGACGGACGGACGGATGGATGGACGCACACACGCATGGACAGACCAATCACTAAATGCCTCCGCCATGTCATGGGCATAATGATACAGAGAAAACTATGTAGCATACCTGCATCCTATTACTTGTTCATGTTACCCTTGGCCTCAATTACAATCTGGAGGCGTTTGGGCATGCTGTCTGCTAAATTTTGGAAGTTTTCTGCACTCATCTTCTTGACCCACGTGTTGTGAATCTCATCCATATGACGAGGCACTAACGAGGTGTTGCATGTTGTAAGCCTGTCTTTCATATAATTCCATGCACTTTCGATGGAATTCAAAGTCAGAGTTACCTGGCCAATCCAGCACTTCAGTGTCATGATCTGAGAGGATTTATAACACTTTTTGCCTTGTGACATGGGGCACTGTCCTGCATAAGTGTGTGCAACCATGAATGTCGTAAAATTCGAGCACCTGCATACACCTGTCAGCATTTCTCGCCGTGTTTTTAGGAAGGAAGTAGAGCCTTCCCCTGCTCGGTTCCCCGCTAAACCCCAAATCATTACGCCATCACTATCCTTGACAGTCTTCTGTGTGTCGTGGGGGTCGTAGTGACTGATATCAAAATAAGGAAAACCCCTGGAACTCTTGAAGTGTGTGGTGAAATGTTGAATTGTGTGTGGGAGGTAGTGACTGAAAGGATATGGGAAATGAGGGAGTTGACTAAGAAGGAAAGTGGAGTTCCGGAGGATTAGAAATCAAATATAGTAGTTCCTCTAGGTAAAGAAAAGGGGAAAGAGAAGTGCTTGGTACTCACAGGGGTACTGTCTTCTTAGTGTAATAAAAATATGTATGGCAGGCTACTTGTTGATTTAATTGGAGAGATAACCATGGAATTAGTTGGTGAGTAACATGGACGCATTAGGAACGGGAGAGGATGAGTAGATTAGTTATAGTATTTGTTCTGAGATGTCTAGTGGAGAAGTATTTTGAGAAGTGAAAGAAGTTGCAAGCTGCCTTCATGGATCCGGAGAATGAATATGACAAGAATAGACTGACAACGAACCTGGAAGGTGCTGAAAATACATGGAAGGGATAGGATATTGCTGAATATTGGCAATAGTATATACCAGGGCACAAGCGCCACAGTGCGTGTGAGAAATGATCTTAGTGAATTATGTTATTTTATTGTGGGACTGGAACAGAGACGTACCATAACTTCATGAATGAATCGTGTTACAAAAGAAATTGAAGATAGGTCAGAGAATGCAGAAATGTCATTAGTGAGACACAGCTGGATTTTGGAACTGAGTGTACTGTTGTTTGCTGATGATATTGCACTGTTAAGTGAAGATGAACATGGGTGGCAAGGCTTGGTGAATGAGCTTGGAAATGTGTGTAGGAGACGGAATGTTAAAGCGAATGTGGCTAAAAGTAAATTCATGGTCTTTGAGCAAATTGAAATCACGGAGTGCCCAGTCATGCTGTTAATAAGGAAATGGAGAATATGGGTGCCTTCAAATATTTAAGCAGTGTGATAAGTGGGAACGGAAGTTTAGAGGAAATGGATGCAGCGTGGACGAAATGTTGCTTATTCACTAAGAACAGTAATAAAGAAGAGAGAATTGAGCATGTTTGTAAAAAAAATTGCGGCAAGACAATACTGTTATCCCCACTCTAACGCGAATGTGTGAGGTGGAAGATGGGAGGTGGAAGGGGAGGCCGAGGATGAGGTGGACGGGTGGGATGGAATGATATATGAGAAGGAAGAAGTGTGAACTGGAGAGTGGGCAGCTAGATGCAGAGGACGGCGTAACGTGGACGCGATTCGTTCGTGGTCCCTTAGGGGATTAAGGTGTCTGGAGATAGATAAGTAGATAGAGTTTTAGTAAAACGAACGGCAAACTTAGCACGACTCCGAGCAGAACTATACTTTTGATTGAAGGGTCAGTTGGAGCCGGTGCCTTTGAAAGCTACCTCGTTGCTGCGGACACCATCAAAATCAGTGAAGTGCACTTGTGAGTGCATGACGAATAAGCATGAACCATGTTATCATAATTTCCCTCTGATACAAAACTATAGGCGGAATCTCTGATATTTAATTGCTAGAGTTGATGCAAAAAAAAAAAAAAAAAAACTTACGATGGAAAATAGTTTTTAATTTGATTTCGTAATTAAGGCATTCACCGATTAGAGCCGAACACTCTCGTGGAAAATTCGAGATTCCAAGGGGTTCCTACATATTTTATGTATGAGTTTTTAATTTATAACATAATTTGTTGACTGAAGGTATCACATCATAAAGAATTTCAACTCTATTTCGCATAGGAGTAAAGCTATTATATTCTACGTAGAGTGACGGTCAGGTCCGGCCGGTGTCGTATGTACGGAGTGACTTATGCTGAAAGTCACTGTTCCGCTCAGTGCGCATGTGTCAAGTGGCCGTTTAGCTTCGATTTTGAAAGTATCCGCATGTTATCTAAAATTTTGTGCCATTTATCAACAACATTGTATGAAATATATGTGTCAGGAAGATAGTTGGATGTCTTATCGACCTGTAGGTAACTATAGGTCGATATATTTTTATATATAAATAAAGATATATATGTATGTTACTGGCAGATTGTGAAATTAGTCATTTCATGAATTAAAATTAGTTTAGTTTAGGTTTATTTAGGTTAGGTTGATCTAGGATAAGGTTAGGTTAAGGTTAGATTAGGTTTGGTTAGGTTAGGTTAATTTAGGCTTAATAGAGAAGGGAACGGTAACTTCCAGCATGAAGTCACTCCGTGCGTATGACACCGGGCAGCTAATTTCCAAACTTAACCGAGGGTAAACATCACTGGCTCGCCTCGCTTGCTCGCTGGTAACAAGCGTGATTGAACGAAGGCATTTTGTATCTGCACGAGGGTAAGAAAATGGAATGTCTTCCCCTATGACCAAGGGAATAACCTCTACAAAGTGCAAAGATCAGTGGGATGACTCTTGACCATGTAAGTAATAACCATTCAAGGAAACCCAATGAAGTATTGTCTAAGGGTCCCACTCTACAGTACCAAAACGCCTCAGACGTCCCTTCTTGGGAGGGTGCACAGGCCTTACTGAAGTGATAGCACAAGTTACTGGGATAGGATTGTCGTTGGAAAAGCTCAATGGAGAGGAAAACTGACACCGTAAGCAATTGGATTAGCTGTAACAAAAAGGTCAGATATGTTGGAACTGTCTCCACTGGTGTCAGGAGTAGGGTGGGGGTCTGTTCAAGCTGCTATAGGCCATTAAAGATAGAAAAGATGTATTCATGTTCATTAGGTGGATCAGTCAATGGAGAAGAGGGCCAAAGGTGGTGATGAACATTGAAATTACCTTAACTAGAGTTTTCAGAGAAGCGAGCAATGGAAGTAAGAAGATCAAAAGTGTTTTATGTATTCGGAAGAATTGAGGGAGAAGGAAACATCACGGATATATTTTTAGGCTCAGCTAATAGTACAGTTTCATTTCGAATATTTATGAAACTCTCGCATAATACTCAGAAAAGTTTGAGGAGTTCCAGAGATGCATTACCGGTTTTCATAAATCATTTGGTTCTGTATTCTCATTAACCTGGGATCATTTCTGGCTCCTCCTCCTTACCATTTATTTCTGTTTATATCAGGATAATATTCTCCTGTATGTAATTTATGCAACCTGTGCTGATACTAAACCCCTTTGCTACAGTTGAGGCACAAGGGTATTCTGCTGACGCAAACACCAGAAGATTTTGTACAAATGAGAGATATCCTAGCAGTCAAAGTCTCTCTCTCTCTCTCTGGCCTGTGCACATCTGGGTATCTATTTAAGTCAAATCCTCACAACATTTTAAGTCACGGGTAGTCCTAAAAATCAATGAGTTACAGAGAAAGAAAGACATTTGTTATGTGAAACATAAATCGCCAAGGAGGAGGTTATAGGAATATTATTAAAATCATTAGAATATGGGCTGTATTTTAGGTAACAGATGGGAAAGGAGGCATCATAGTATCTCTTCCTCACAGACTTATTTTGCGTAATAAACATATTGTTGAGGAGCGGGATTTGCTGGAAGGTTTTCAGTATTTCTGGTATTTTTCAGTTATGAGTAAGAGTTGCCAGTTAGCCTGCTATTTGTGAGTGGAGATATTTTGTGTTATGCCAGGTGTTTTTAGGGCGGCTTCCCATCCTAGAAACGCCTGTGCTGTAGCTAGGTTCTTTTCTAGACCGGAGCTAAGATATTCTAAAAGAGGAACAGGACACAAAAACACCCAGGCAACAACCTTCCATGTATATTGACATATTCTTCACTACACAACGGGCAGATAGATCACACAATATGCTATGCAAAATCAAGGTACAGGCTGGAGAATGGGTTGTGTGTATTGTGCAGGATACAGGGCGGACACTTGGTTTAATTCGGGTCACAGTTACACAGTCTTTGTATTGGTGCCCCACTTCACTGTGAGAGAGTAGGGTGTGGACTTTCCAGGGACACAGAGTAGGGCAAGAGTCATGACACTGGCTCGGTTTTCCACAAATACTGAATGGTTATATATGATTGCAAGAGTTCTTGTTCGGTCACTTTCACTTGAGGGCTATGTATGAACACAAGGGTCTTTGTTCTGGCACTGAATTAGTCTTTCACTCATATAGGGTAGGTACGTACGTCCACAAGACTCCTCTGCTTGGCACTGGACTCTAACTCTCACTTTCACTTAAGTGGTGGTACACTGACAAGAGTCTTTTGCCGGAGCACTGACTTGGTCTTTCACTAATATAGACTACAAGCTCACCAGAGTTCTTATTCTGTCACTGGACTTTACCTCTCGCTTTCACTTAGGGGGAGCACTGTATGCCACAATCACTGGTTGGTGGGCAAAGGGGAACGGGGCAGCCTAGGGACTCACAAGTGACGGCCTGGCATTGGTGGAGTCCCTTCGTCAGGCGTCCCTTCATCTAGCGGCCACAGGACGATTTGCAGGGGTGTCACCTCCCGGCAGGGACTGTGGTTGGGCGTCGTGGAGGGCCTCTCACTATCAGGGCTGGGAACTGGGATCTGGCCCTCTGGACTGGGGCCAAACAATCTCTGTAGGCACTCCTGTATGTGCCTGGTGGGGGTAGAGGATCACTGCAGCCGGGGAGGAGAGAGGTCTCGCCCCAGAGTGCGGGGGGCACCGTCAAGGGTCCGTCGACTGCGGTCTCCTGCCTGCTGCTCCGCCATCAGGGTAGGGCTGTGGGGTTGCTCACCATGGGAATCTGTCAGTGCGGCTCCTCTCCTGATGCAGGCTGTACAGAATACAGCCCTGGGGACAGTACAGGGCCTCTCCACCAATCCTCAAACTGGCAGGTCTCCTTCTGGGGGCTACCTCGCTCCTGGTGGGGAGAGATGCATCGCAGAGTCACAGGGGGCGAGGGACTTTTGTGTCCCTCCCTGGCATGCTGAGGTTCCTTGGGCAATAGGAGGACGGTGGCTACAGGCTGTCCCTCTCCCGTCGGTGCAGCTACAGACCGTCACCAGGGCCTGACTTCCTGACGGGACTGCAGACGAAGTGTGACTACCGACCATCACTTGCCTACAGGCACGGCTAGAGGCCATTGCCAGAGTTCCATATGAAAGGCGACATGTAGACGAGGAGTGGCTATAGGCTGTCTCCTGCACACTGGTGTGGCTACAGGCCGTCACTGGTGTTGTGCCCTCCGAGGCAACTGCAGAATGAGAGGGGGCGTACATTACTTTCCCCACGTGCGGCTGCAGGCCATCACAAGTTCTGCAGGGGAGGATAACAGCACTTGGAGCAGCTACATGCCATCTTCTATAGGGGGCGGCTACAGGCTGTCTCGAGGGCACAGCTACAGGCCATTGCCTTTTTTGAGCAGCTACAGGCCGTCTTGAGGGTGTGGCTACAGGCCGTCTCTGTTAATCCGCGGCTACAGGCCATCGCTGAGGTGCTGCTTGGAGCTGTATTTTCAGCTCTACCCCAATCCTGGCAAGGGCTGGTCTGGCCGAAAGGTAGTGCACCCGGACTGGGGTGGTCATGCCAGGAGCACTCTGAGGAAGAGGGGCACACGGCCCAGCGGAACTTATGTCCGTATTGTGCTGAGGTGGCCCGCATGCCATAAACCCCTCCATAGTCTCTTCCTGGGGGTGTGGTGGTGCCTTCACCCTCCTTGGCTGGTAATTCATTTTGTAAGTTGTACATTGTTTTTTTTACTTTTTTTCTATAATGTTTTATTTATGTGATTGTTAAATTATGTAATTTTATCTTAGTTTGTATGCTAAATAATTTAGAGTGTTATGCAGTGTAAGAAGACTAGATATTTTGGATCTCCCAGTTGGTAACTGTGGCTTCTCCGAGAACATAGTAGATCATTCTAGTACATAGGAAGCTTATAAGTATAAGGATGGGGAAGGGGACTAGAGGAGATATGGTTCAGTCTGAGGTCAGTTCAGTGTCAGCTCAGTGTCAGTGCAGTTAGTGAAGACTATAGTTACGGTACTTTTGCAAACACTGAAGTGTGGTTGACAAGCATTAGTTTAATTATTTGGAGAATAAAGACAGCAAACTTATGAAGCCAGCATTTATTTACAATGCCTGAACTGATTTCGTTGTTGCACAACCAAAGGCTGACCATAGGAAGAACAACTCACTGGGCAATGCTCTTCCTATAGTGAACTACTGTTGAAGCCTGTGGCAGTGTGGGACTGGGATGTAACAGTGGTGTCAGGAATGTGGATCATTAGAAAAGTACTGCAGTGAGTTTTATCTTCAACAAGGAGCAAGTGGGTGTGCAGATAAGGAGCCAAGCTGGACAGGAGGAGGAGGCGTCCCTGACTGCAATCATGAAGCTATTAGAAGCACAAAGTGTACAGTTACAAGCACAGAGCAAAGGACAGAAAGAACTTGAAAAAAAATTACAGACACAAAATGATGGACAGAAAGAAATCAAAGAACAATAGCAAGCAAACAGTGAACTATAGGTACAAAGTGAAGAACAGAAAGAACGATATGAACAGCTTCAAGTGGAATTACAGGAGCAACAGAGGGAATTACAACTGAGGATCCAAGGACAGCTAGATACTTTCATGGGGGAAATGAAGGAAGTAGATGCCAAGCTAGAACAGCAGAAGTATGAGATAAGCAATAATGTGATGGAGTGTAGACACAATGTAGACAACCAGCTGAAGATTACAGAGGGAATAGTGATGGAGTGCAGACAGCATGTGGACGACCATTTGAAGCATGTACAGTACATGACCAGTTGAAGCAGGTAGACAGCCACTTGAAGATAGTTGGTGAGAGAATTGAGGCTGTAGAGAAATGTTGAGCTGCTGAGCCTGAGCTTAGTGTACAGGGAGCATATGAAAAAAAAAAAAATGGAGACTGTATGGTGAATCTTGACGAATCTCAAGCATATAAAGGTAGCATTACAGGGTTGAATAATCAGAAAGTAGGAGTTTTGAGTCCTGGACTTAACCCGCTGTGTCCCGGCAGATTTTTCACCAATGACCCCCCCCCCCCAATCCCGGCAGATTTTAGAAAAGTTTTTTTTTGGCTAAAACCTCTGCTTTTTATGAAAAACATTGAAATTTCAGAGAGAAAATGCTCAATTTAATTTAGAAATACGGTAGAAGTAAGAGTACCTTTACCTTGTTACCATGTTCTCTCAGCCCAGGCTCGAGAGAAAACGTTTTCTATGAGAGGGGTAGCTATTTCAAACCATTCATAACTGGTTAGATATTTATTTATTTGATACTAATTTATATATAGTACAAGAGTATATTGGTTTTCAGACAATAATATAGGCAATATAAGCGTTGTTCACTCACCAAACACATCAACATATGGCACCTTCCATTACAACTTTACCGCCTCATCACTGCTTGCTTCTTCCTCTGGCTTATTTCTTCCTTTGTCCTCCACCTCAGGAATCACTTTCGCCTTGAATTTCGTCATTGTAGAGACCGTGGTGCTACATGTCTTTACTGGCCAGGTCACTGCTAACAGGTGAGTTGCCAAGAAAATGGAGTGCAGGGGGGGAGGGGGGGCAGGTGGGGCCAGGCATTATCCCCGCCTGGCGTTGGGTAGAGGAAGGTCTCCCACATATGCCTACCAAAAATCACCCGTGAAACTTTAAAAATGTGCAAATGACGGAACTCGCAATTGCATAACATATGGATACATGGTCGGGTCCACCGTGACAAAATGTGGTGACGTATCCATATGTCGTCAGGACGCGGCAGGTTAAATATGATGACCCAGTTTTTAGGCCCCAAACCAGTGAAGTGCATGGCTATACTGAGGGGCCAATGAAAAAGAAACCTCAGGAATATTATGGCAAAGTATCTTGGGAATCTTACCATGTGCAGTTTGAGTTACTGTACTTGCTGATTAGAATGGTTGGGATGAAATGCAGAGGGCGGTGCAGCTTGCTACTAGCCTTCAGGGTGCCACATTGGAGATTCTTGGGCAGATGTCAGTGGAGGAGAGGAACAACTATCAGTCTTAGTAGAAGAACTGGTGTGCAGATATGGGACCATGTACCAGACTGAGGTTTACAGGCAAGATTCCGGACCCGTGTATGGTCTCGGAGTGAATCCCTCCAGTAGCTTGCTCGGAGCTGGAGAGTATGGCACAAAAGGTGTACCCTTGAGCAGCACCTAACCTGTTGGCTATTCTTCTGAGGAACCAGTTCATCAGTGCTCTTGATAGTGCAGAGATGAAAGTGCAAGTGAAGCAGGCACAACCAAGAAACATGTAAGAAGCACTAGCCAGGGCACTAGAATTTGAGTCCTACATCAGGTCCAGTATGTCCACTTTTCAGGGAGATCGTAGGGCGGGATTCAAGGCAAGATAGGGGCAGGTACATGATGCGGAAAACTTGAAGGAAGTTGCTGGTGCTGTGATAAGCCAAGACAAAGGAAAGGAGACTGCTACAAGTGGAAGAGGGAACAGAAGACCGGAGGAGGTTGTTGATTCTGCAGGAAGCCAGGGCACAAAAAGAAGGATTGTTACAAATGGAAGGAGCATGAACAGAGCAGTGCAGGGAAATCTACGATAGTAAAAAAAAGGTGTTGGACATATGGTGAGGTGGGACACTTCAGTTTTGAGCGTCCAAAGAAGAATAAGGAGGACAAGAAGAAAGATGCAGAAGACAAGAAAAAAGTGGAAAACTAGTAAAGATTGGTGTTAAGGGGCAATCACTAGCTGGCTTTTTCCAAGTAGCCCCACCACCGAGAAAATGCAAGAGAACTGTGATTGACAGTGTGCGAGTAGATGGAAGAATAGATGGCAAGAGGTGTTCCCTGGTTATTGGTTCAGCTTCAGAGCAGACGTTTGTGAGGCCTGATGTATTACAGCATTGGTTTCTGCCTGAGTCATCAGAACAACTGTGTGGCATAACTGGTTAACGTGCAAAACTGAGGGGACCCCTGGAAGTCCAGATTGAAGTGGCAGAGCAAGAGGCTACTCTTCCAGTCTATGTGGCCGACATGGAGGATCCTTGCCTTCTTGGTCTGGGCTATATGTTGTCTATGGGATGTGAGCTGGACTTCTGCTCCATGAGACTCAAGGTCCAAGAAAAGTCGGTTCCCATCGTGCCAGTGAGATGTACCATTTCTGGTGGTGAAGTGAGGGCGCTGCACACTACAGTGATACCCTCAAGATCAGAACTACTGCCCCAGTGTAAGGTGAGTTGCATTTTTGACACCTGTCTAGTGGTAGTGGAACCGGATGTACGGTGCAAGACAAAGGCCAGAGTGATGGTGGGGAGGACTTTGGTGGAATCAGGGGCAGGTTAAGTGCCACTTGTGGTGGCCAATTTCTCCCATAAGACACAGAACATCAACAAGGGAGAAATTGTGGGACTGTGCCAGGCAGTGGACAGTGGCATCAGAAGAAGGCCTGTAAAAGGAGTATAGTAAAAGAAGATGGGTATCTGCCAGACCACTTACAAGACCTATTTTCCAGGAGTTGCTAATGCCTGGATAACTCACAAGTGCTAATGTTGAGGCAACTGCTAGTGAAATTTGCTGATGTCTTCCACCAGAGACCTAGACCTGGGGTGCACTGATCTGGTGGAGCATTGTATAGACACCGGGGATCACCACCCAATTAAACAGCCAGTGTGGAGGATGGCTCCAGCCCAACTGCAAGAATGGAGAAGGTGATGGAGAATCTCCAAAGCCAAGGAGTAATAGAAAAGTCCAGCAGCCCTTGAGCATCAGCAGCAGTTCTAGTAAGGAAGAAGCATGGCTTGGTGGGGTGCTGCATGGATTATCATGCCCTGAATGAAGTGACCGTGAAGGATGCATACCCCTTGCCAATGATTGATGACATGCTGTATGCTCTGTCAGGTATCAAGTGGTTCTCCACCCTAGAAATGAAAGCAGGATACCACCAGGTCAAGGCTGCAGAGAAGGACATGGAGAAAACACCCTTTTTGTACAGGCGAGGTGTTTAAAGTGATGCCATTTGGCTTATGCAATACCCCAGCTACTTTTAAGCTTCTCATGGATTGTATACTAGAAGGCTTGCACTGGCAGACAGCTCTCATCTATCTTGACGATGTAATTGTGTTTGGACAGAATTTGGACCAGGAATTGGAGAGGCTGTCAGAGGTGTATAACAGAACATAACACCTCAAGCTGAACCCCAAGAAGTGCTACTTGTTCCAGAAGAAAGTGAAGTACCTGGGACACATTGTAGGTGAGGGTGGCGTCTGTACTGATCCAAAGTGGCAGCTGTGAAAAACTGGCTGGTTTCAATTTATGTCAAGGATCTACGGAGTTTCCTTGGCTTGCATGCATACTACTGGTGTTTTGTCGAGGACTTTGCAACGATAGCTGCACCTCTGCATAGGCTGTTGGGGAAGAGGCAGAAGTTTGCGTGGACAGCAGAGACTCAGAAAGCCTTCAACGAACTCAAGCATGCGTTGGCAAGCTCTCCAGTATTGCTGTACCCAGATCAGAGTCAGCCATTCATCCTGGACTGTAATGCTAGTGACCATGGTATTGGTGGAGTCCTGTCGCAGAAGAAGGACGATAAATGGTATGTGGTGGCATATTACAGCAAGAAGCTCAGCACACCAGAGCGGAACTACTGTGTGACCCATAAGGAGCTCTTCGCAGTGATGAAAAACCTTGATTACTTCCATCCTTACTTGTATGGATCATCATCAGGACGGACCATACACCATTCAAGTGGCTGAAGACATTCAAGAATCAAGAAGGACACCTGTCATGCTGGCTCGGGAAGCTGGACCAGCACAACTACAGTATGAGGTACAGCACCATCCTGGGCAGGTACATGGCAATGCTAGCAGCCTGAGTCGTCGGCCTTGTGACTCAGAGTGCCGGCAGTGAAGTAAAATAGGAGATCGTAGCAAGAAATGCAGCCATACTGTAGTGACAAGGCTAGTATCAGCTGAAGAAGACTTGAAGAGGATGAAGATGGAGGATACAGATTTGCAACCAGTGCTAGAGTGGCTGCAGTGGGTTACAGTACAACCATCTTGGGAAGAGGTCTCCAGATTCAGCCCTGCGACTAAGAGCTATTGGAGTCAGTGGGACCTTCTTCGTTTGTACAACTGACTACCGGAGAGTAAGTGGGGGACACCCGATGGCCTCAGCAAGTATTGGCAACTGGTGGTTCAGAAGAAAATGAGGCCCAGGATCTTGGATGAGTCTCAAAACCAGATCACTAGTGGACACCTGGGAGTGAAGAAAATTCTAAGCTGGCTGCAACAGAGGTTCTACTGGACTGGCATGCATCGGGATGTTGGAGAGTGGTGTCAGGCCTGCGATGTATGCTGTGCCAAGAAGGGACCCAAGAAACGTGGTTGTGCCCCTCTCCAGCTGTACCACGTGGATGCACTGATGGAAAGAGTCACAATGGACATTGCTGGACCTCTACCACTCACTGAAAGAGGAATTCGGTATAAATGTGTTGCCATGGACTACTTCACAAAGTGGCCAGAAGCCTATGCCATCCCTGATCAAGAGGCTGCGACTGTTGCTCAGGTGTTGGTTGACCAGTTTTTCTGTTGTTTTGGGAAGCACAAGAGTTACATTCAGATCAGGGTAGATACTTCGAGTCTGTTGTGTTCCGTGAGTGCTGCAAGTTACTGGGGATCAAGAAGACCAGGATGACCCCATTAAGGCCACAGTCAGATGGGATGGTGGAGAAATTCAACTGGACCCTGGGACAAGAACTGGCCCAAGTACCTTGTAGAAGGACAAATGGAATGGGACCAGAAATTACTTGTGTTGCTGATGTCATATCGATCTGCATCCCATGAGTCTACCGGCTACACCCCGCCAAACTGATGCTGGGCCACGAGTTATGTTTACTCATTGGCTTGTTAATGGGAAGACCAACTGGTGATGAGCTGCCTACAGACACCTCCAGCTATGCGAACCATCTTCAGGAAAGGCTGAATAAGGTATATCATCAAGTGCAGGAAGCTCTATAAAGTCTTCAGGCGAAGTGATGAAATGCAAGTATGATGCCATGGCAAGTGAGGTGAGTTTCAAGGATGGTGACAAAGTTTGGTTATACAATCCTCAATGGAAGAAGGGACAGTCATCTTAGCTGCGCAGCCCGCGGGATGAGCCTTACACTGTGTTGGATTACCTATCAAACATAACGTACTGGATTCGGGGAGGCAGGAAGTCTCTCCCAAAGGTGGTACATGTGAATCGTCTGTGGCAGTACCATGGGCCAGAACAGTGCAGCTGGGACGTCTCTGAGGAATCATGCTCTCCTTCAGTCAAAGATGTTGAGGAGGACCAAGTAGCTGAAAATGGTGACAATGTCCCAAGAGAAGAAGTGCATCAGGAAAAGGATCAAGAAATTTCAGGAGGAGTGGACTGTGTGGAGGACCAGGGACGTTGTCGGAAGTGGGATAGCAGTAGACCTGGTAAGTGGAAGGACTATTTTGTGTATAATAAAATGTTTCCTTTGGATCAAGGGTTATGTTTGTAAACACTGTGTAGTTTTGTCTGGACGACAAAGGACCAGGGAGTGGGTAGTGTTGAGAGGCAGGATTTGCTGGAAGGTTCTCAGTATTTCTGGTATTTTTGCAGTTATGAGTCAGAGTTGCAAGTTAGCCTGCTATTTGTGAGAAGAGGTATTTTGTAAGTTGTACATAGGTTTTTGTGGTTTTTTTTTTTTATATGTTTTAGGTTTGTGATTGTTAAATTATGTAATTTTATCTCAGTTTGTATGCTAAATAATTTAGAGTGTTATGTGGCGCAAGAATACTCTGGATATTTTAGATGTCCAAGAACGTAGTAGATCATTCTAGTAGATAGGAAGCTTATATAAGGATGGGGAAGGGACTAGAGGAGTTTTAGTTCAATCTGAGTGTAGTTCAGTGTCAGATCAATGTCAGTACAGTTAGTGACGATTGTATGGCTCCGGTGCTGTGAAAACAGTGAGGTGTTGTTGGCAAACATTAAGTGTAATTATTTGGAAAATAAAGACAGCAAACTTAAGCCAGTGCTTATTTACAACACCTAAGCTAATCTCGTTGTTGCACACCGAAAGGCTGACCATAGGAAGAGCAACTCACTGGGCAACGTTCTTCCTATACTGAACTACTGTTGGCGCCTGTGGCAGTGTAGGATGGGGATGCAACAATATTTTACTTCTTGTACAGTACATTAATGAGGGAAACGATGACAACAACAGACATGTACACATAAAATAAGAGAATATCTAATTTATAGATAGTTTTAAAAATCAGTAAAATCGGTTAAAAAGGGAAAAATAGGAGAATATCGAAAAATCAGATATCGGTGAAAAAAAATTGGTAAAAAGTGTTACGAAGACTGGTATGCCACATAAAATACGGCTGTCTGACTGTAAGTACGACAGGTGGCCTGATTCGCAAATGTCTTACCACTATTTCCCTCTCGTAAATCAGATTTGTTTCTGTAGTAGAAAAAATAGACAGGAAGATTCTGAACTCTCTATTTTTTTTTCTTTCCTAAATATAAATAAATAAATAATTGTATGCTGGTCATTCTCTATTAAGGCTTATTTTGCAGACACGACAGAGAAAGAAGAAAGCTGAAACTCCCACGTCTCTTCTATATCCTGATAATCAGCATCCTAGCCCTTTCAGGCACAGTCACGCGATTCGCGTGATATCTGCTTGCATTCCGCCAGACACAGTCACGCGACTCGCGTCCTTAAGGCCCCTTCAAGGCCCAAAAATATTCGTCAGAAAAAAACTTATAGGCCGATTTGCGTGATTTTTTGGCGCGTCTTAGGGTAGCCAAGGCCTACTGGAGGTAAGTCATTGGCAACACTGCTTTGCCTTATCAGCCTCAGCCCGCTCCCTCCAACCTCAGTGTTTGTTGAGCAGTCAGCCAGTGATGTTTGACAGCTCGTGGTTCCCTTTAAATCATCCATAATTCTCCTCCTCTTGCCCAAGGCAAAGACCCTATTGACTCAGTGAGATAATACATTGTATGTGAACATATAGTGATGTGATATTGTTGATGGAACATTCATATATGTATTGAAAAGCAATTCTGGCCGTTAGCAATCGTTGGGCCTTGGAGCCAGACACATGGTCAGTGTAGCGGGGTTGCACCACTCCACCCCCCCGTAGGCCGTATGGCGTGAGTGGAAATACGTATATAAATGAAGCCAAGGCATAAATATATATTGTGTGAAACATACTGTGGATGGCTTGGTGAAATTATGGAGCCAGCAAGCGTTATGTGTGGCATGAAACAGAGTGTTGTGAAGGGGCAAACCTGAAGTTGGGGGGGGAGAATTACCGGTGTTTTTAGGGCTGGAATTATTGTGATTCTGATAGTGTAAATGCGTATGGAATTGTATGAAATATACGTCAAACAAGCTGCGAGTTTCCGTGAACGAGTGTGGTGTGTGCTAAAAATAGCGTTGCCTCATACTCTCAGGGAGAAGCTGACTCACACACACACTACATAACTCCTCATCTTCAAATCCGTGGTCTAACTGGATCAACACCCCTGGAGGAAGTGAGTTCTGCAAATTTTGTTGATATATGTAATAATCTATTACCATTACCTCTCACACTTTCAGACAAATATCCATTTTCTCCTACAGATTACACATATGAAAGAAAGTAAATCTCCACAGCAGTAACTATAGAAGAGTTATGTTTATGTGTAGTAGGTTATAACAATAGAAAAACATCCATGGAAGATGTAATAGTCTGTACAGATAGGGGAAAAAGAAAGTTAGTAGCATAGTCTTCAGGCCGGTGTGCGAGGAAGAAACAGTGTGTGTAAAAGTTGGTAGCGATCGGAAGAGTAACCTCACTTTGTCGGCCAATTACTCGAAAACTATTAGACTTATCGATTTCCTGTTACAACCATCATCAATACCACTAAATTCTACGTAAGATCAATACCAGAATGTAAGCCTTTGGTAGCGTTTTGGGGGGTAAAAGGCGAGAGAAATGTTTTTGTTCCTAGCAGTTGTTGTGTGACATGACAAGCGCTCGGAGTAATAACATCATTTTGTCGGCCAGTTACTCGAAAACCATTAGACTTATCGATTTTCTGTTACAACCATCATCAATACCACTAAATTCTACGTATGATCAATACCAAAATGTAAGCATTATGTTACGTGTTGTGCGATGAAAGACGGTGGAAATGAGTGTCTCTTCCCGGCTGTTACCATTGAGAAAGGCTCGTAGTAATACTCTCATTTTCTCTGCCAATTACTCGGAAACTATTGGACGTATCGATTTCACGTTTGAACCATGATGAAGAGCAGGAAATTCTATATATGTACAATACATAAAAATGTAATATTTCTCATAAGAATTCGTGGTTACGTAGACGGGAACATTGCGTACGCCATGCGCGCATCACGAAAGTCAATCACGCACGGAGTGCCTTGTACTTTTTTTCGATTTACTCGAGAACTATGAGGCGTATGGGGTTTTCCCGTCACAGTGGGAAAGCTGGATAATGGGGGCATATTACTATGTAATAAAAACGTTAGGACCCTGGGAAAACTTAGCTCTCAGAGGTCAGTGAAAATTTTTCGAAAATGGCTCTCAGTTTTGAACCATTTTCTCGAAAAGTATACATCGGATCTAAACCAGATTGGTTTCGTTAGAAAGCTGATGAAATTCTCTATAAAAAAAATATTAGATCATTTTCCTGTAGTATGGAAAACATTCAAACGGCGATGTTGGGAAGTCAAAAATGTTTACTCGACATGCCTTCCAGGGCTCATAACTTTCTGTGCTGTTGTTTTCCTGTGTTTTGGTCATGTTTATCAGATAGAACAAACATCCATGCATACCTGGACATAGGTTTCATGGGAATACATTGATTTTTTGGGGGCGAAAATAAGGCAAGAATGTGTTTCATTCGCTCAAATTTGCTCAAATTTGCCGCGCGCGCGCTCACCGCCCAGGCGGCTTCGTAGTCGAAATTCCGGGATCAGAAAACTTATTTTAAACTTATCGTGCGCGAAAGGGCTAGTAACGACTGGAAGCTTGTTAGGGAGCCCTACTCCTTATTTAAATAATGAGCAATAGGTGTTATTTTTCTTTGCTCTCTCACTGGATTCTTAGGAAAATAACAGTTGGAACGTGAAATTGCTCAGAGAGCACAAACTCAGCCATTTTTTTTTTTTTTTTGTGATATTCGTCCCAGCAATGCTGGGACACGGGCATACAAAGATCCCGTCAGAGATGCGCTTAACTTGAGCGAGCTTGAATTATCGAGGGGGTGGGTATTCCCTGACTGTGATGAGTAATAAATGTAAAGGAGCACGGCAACGATGCCAGCGGCATCCATGAAATCATCCCCAGTCCGAGCAAAAGTCGTGTCAGGGCGAGACCTGAGCATGGTAGTGGCTGGGCAGTAAAGAAGATAGTGAATGAGTGGCTCCTCAGATGTGACCAAACAATGGGTGCACGGGTCTGGCTCTGTACCGACAATTTGTTTGTAGCATGGAAACCCCAGACGCAAACGCCTGAGCCTCACTACAATATAGTTGGGTATGCCTTTCGAGGGCAACAAAAGAGAATATGATGTGGCGGTGGCATACCATGTAGCAGAGCGAGAGCCTTCTGTAACCAAAAGCTGATGTTCCTCTCGAGACTGCCTGCTGATGGTAGCAGTGAGAGTGCCAATGACGTGCGAGAGGTTGGGGTGCAGTTGAAATGTGATGTCAGGAAGCGAGCAAGCTGAGCGTGCTGCGTCATCAGCATGCTCATTGCCGCTGATTCCAACATGACCTGGGAGCCAATGGAGAATAATAGTGGCACCCCTACGGACGAGAAGGGATGCAAAAGTAAAAATCGCCGTCAGAAGAAAGACGTTGTCCTTAAGGGAGAAAGATCGTAGCCTCTGAAGGGAGGAAAGTGAGTCTGTGTGAATTATGACACGGTGATGATGATTGTGATGAGCGTGGCGCAATGCACCCAGGATGGCAGCAAGCTCTGCCTGGAAAGCGGATACACCCTGGGAGAGTTCCCAAGATTCAATTGTTTGCCCAGAGACAAAGGCCGCCCAAGCAGAGCCATCAGAGGATACTGAACCATCCGTAAAATAAGTGGCTGAGTCTGGTGAATCTAGAGCCGCAACCCGACTAAGACCCTCTTGACAGAGGAGTGCAGGAATGGAAGTTCGAAGTTTGGCCTCAGAGGGGCATACAGATTTAAAAAGAAGGGGGTCCCATGGTGGTGGATCAGTGTACCCAGGAAAGGGAGAGTCAGGATCTTGGCAGAGGCTCGCAGCAGCTCCCAGTCCATGGATAACAGCAGTTGTAGTCTGGGCCCAGTCACGCTGAGTGGCAGGCTCGGGTGGGCGGCACAAAAGACGTCGTAGGAGGGCAGAGACAGGCAGGTGGGGCCGGCACCATATCAGCTGCAGAGTGATGACTGCCGCTCGTAGTGCAACACGATGCACCAGAGACGGCAAACCACTCTCCATACGGAGATTGACAATCTGGGTCCAGGGTGGAGCACCCAGCATGATACGGAGTGCATTGTTCTGTATGACCTCCAGAGATCTAGAGATTGGTGGAGCGAGTCCGGTCAAACAGATGGCACTGTAGTCCACCAGGGATCAGATGGCATGTATATAAAATGTTCGGAGGACTGAGTACAACGCCCCCAGACTCCACTTGGAGAGATAGCGGAGAGCAGCCAGTCTGGTGGAAGCGCGCTCCCACAGGTACCGAACATGGCAGGCAAAAGTAAAACCCCTGTCAAGCCAGACTCCCAGATACTGATGGACAGTGACAAGGGAGAGCTGCTGCCCCCCAAGCAGCATAGGAAAGTCTGGGGGATGGAGTCCAAAGGGCAGACACTTTGTCTTATTAAAATTAATCTTCAGCCCTAGCTCAGTACACTTGGCGTGCAACCAAGAGAGGGCCGAGTCCGCCTGCGTGAAACAGTCCCTCCTAGTAAAGACGAGGGCCAGATCATCCGCAGAGCAGAGGAGGGTAATGCCAGGCCCATAGTCTACAGTTAAGAGCCCCTCCATAAGGATGTTAAAAAGGAGAGGGCTCAAAACGCTGCCGTGGGGGGTGCCGTTAGGATGTAGGTGAAACGGGGAAAGGTGTCCCTGGAATCGGACCCCTGCAGATCGATCGTTAAAGAAATCCTGGATCCAGGATAGGAGCCTGCCTCCCACACCCCTGGCCGCAAGAGCCGCCAGGATTACAGTGGGGCTTGCCAGTTCAAAGGCTTTCTCGAGGTCGAGGAAGACAGCCATTTCCCTTCCTTCCCTCAGCTCCCCAAGGAATGACGCGAGACTATGAGTGGTACTCCTGCCTGGATGGTAGGCATAAATCCTTGGGTGCAGTGGTCCCAGCCGCCAAGCAAGCCGAGCCCGCACAACCCTCTCAGCCGTCTTTGCAACACAGCTGAGAAGGGAGATGGGGCGCATGGCGGTGGGATCACGAGGCTTCGGAATTGGGTGGGTAACAGCTGTCTTCCACCACCTCGGCAGACGCCCCTCAGGCCACGAGAGGTTGAGCGGATCAAGTAGCCGTTCTCTACCACAATCTCCAGCATGTGACAGGAGAGAATATGTGAGCCCATCGAGCCCCGGCGCAGTGTCCTCCCTGCGCTGCAGCGCTTTGTGGAGCTCCCCACTGGTGATCTGACAGTCAGCAGGGTCAGGCCTATCACACGCTGCCTGAATTGCTGCAGTGCGAGAGGCGGACAGCTGCTCCTGTAGGGCTCTGAAAGACTGCAGAAAATTAGAAGAGGCAGAGCGGTCAGCGAAGTGCTGAGCAAGACGGCTGGCCTCAGCGGCAGGGTCAGGATGGGAGGGAGGGCGAGGAGGGGTGGATCAGAGATGGACCTGATTCTCCTCCATATCTCACGGAGAGTGGAGTGAGAGTCTAGGGTACGACACCATCTGATCCACGCCTCCTCCCTAAGGCAGCGCTTCTCGGAAGCCACATGCCGCGTGACAGCAACCAGGTACCGGTGGTGCGGAGATGTACGGCGCCGCCGGTACCGCTTGCGTGCCACATTGAGTCTCTGGTTCAGTTCCTTGACCCTGTCGCAGTAGAACCAGCCATCTCAGTAGCACCTTGTCGAGCGCTGCCGCAGTGGGATAGCAAGAGAGGCAACTTGTGCCAAAGTACTTGCTACCTGATCTGCTCTGCTCTCGAGGTCTGAGGCAGGAGGGGATGTCTCAAAGGCCGCCGTGAGAGCACAGGCAAAGGCCATGCAGTCCGCCCTGAGTAGGTCCCACCGTGATGGAGGAGGTGGGGGTGGCGGGAGTGGAGCAAGAGGCAGGTCAACAATAAGGGCAAAGTGATCACTTGCAAGGTGGGGGTGGAGTGACCACGACGCCAAGCCTGCTAGTGGTGCTGACACTAGGGAGAGATCGAGGCGACCTCCCGCAATGTGGGTGGCCTCTGCCACATCATTTAATAGGGAGACACCACCCATCTCCTCCAGAAGTAAGGAAATGTGCCGTCCTGCTTCACTGGACTGAAGAGGCGATGATAGAAGGGTGTGGTGGGCGCTAAAGTCACCCCCTATATACACGGCTCCCCTGGCAGCCTGGGAGAACAGATCACCCAACTCCAGGGTGCCTCTCTGGCTCCGGTATACATTATATACCGTCAGGGGTGACGTTGCCAGGTGTAGAACCACTCCCTGGACCTCCACATCAGATCCACAGAAAGGAGGAGGGTCACAATCTGTGCATGCGATGTGGTCCTGTACCGGAATGGCACACCCTCGTGTGACACCACGAACATACAGGAGGAGATGGGTGGTGTAACCCGGAAGACGAAAAGTGGAATTATCTGGGAGCAGGGCCTCCTGCAGAAGAATGATGTGAGGGCGGTCCCTGGCGGCTGCCTCCTGCAAAAGCGGAAGCTTTTGCCTCGCTCCCAGACAATTCCACTGAAGGAGTCTGAGGGAGTTCTCTACTGGCTGTCCGCTGACAATTGCAGATGGTCGTCTTCCTGCAGCACTGGAGAGGCCGTGTCCATTGTAGTGGCCACAGATGGTGTTGGCGCTTGATCCAGATGGGGGCTTTGACGTGGCAGGTGCTTGTTGCAAGGCTGGGCTTTCATGCGTGTGGGCCTGGCCTGCTTGGATGGGCGAGTTGCTCTGTGGGAAGTGGGACGAGTTCTCCCTGCAGAGTGAGCTGGGCGGCATGGGGAAAGAGGGGCACTGAGGCTCGCCTTCTTTCTCTCGATGACCTTGTCAACAAGGCGATCGGCTGCTTCGGTGAGGGGCTCTATTGGGAGAGGGATGTCCAGGCACTTCGCTATTGTTTGAGCAATAGTTGCTGCCAGCTCTGTTGCCAGGGTCCTGAACTCCTCCGTCATGAAAGTCATCACGGTAGGAGTAGGAGCGAGTGGTTGGCTGGGCGCTGGGATGGGTGGTGATGGCAGGACAGACGTCGGCTGTGGATGTATTTCTGCCATGGTCTTGCCCACAGCAAGAGCAGGAGACAACGGTGGGAAGTCCTTCTCGTTGAGAGCTGGAGGACTTGGTATTTTGGAGCGGCGCTGCTGTCCCCAGACAATGGTGCCTGGGGGAGCTGGAGTGGCGCTGACGGTCTGTCTCTCGTGCACCCAAGTAACCTGCCGCTCCCGACCCTGGTTCACGCGTTGAACCCTCGCAGGACAGCTGGGGTGCCAGGCATGGTGTCGCCCCGAGCAGTTGGGGTACTTGGCAGTTTTTGGCTCCTTTGCCTTCAGCCGCTTCAGGCACTGCTCGGTGTCGTGCGCTCCGCTACAGACTCCGCAGACGATGGGGCGGTTCCAGTTTGCGCGATGGTGTCTGAAACGGTGACACTTGTAGCAGCGCAGCGGCTCGGGCGTGAAAGGGCAGAGGTAAAACATTCCCCAATTGCCCAGATTGATGGACTCTACGAGCAGTCCTCGCAGAGTCACACAAACCTGCAGTGTCTCCTGCCGTGTTCGTCGGTTCTCGCACCTTCCTGCCTCCTCTATGAGGTCGTGTTGTAGAAGGATATCCACTGGCATACGCCGGGGATATCCCATCACAACCGTCTTTGTAGTCTGGGCACCCTGAGGTAGCTCCATGATCCTGACGATTGGGGCCTCCTCCTCCACAATCTCCTTCAGGCGTAGATACGATCCCTCTTTGGTGGGGATCAGTACACAGCTTTCGTCGCGGCCAAAGCGATTCATGGCTGCGAGGCCAGGCAGGTGTCATTCCAGAGCCGCTACCGCGTCGTAGCTGGTGCCGTATCCTTCCTGAAGAGGGACACGAAAAGCCGGAAAAGCAGACCACGGAGGCGGAGGAGCCGCGACAGAGACCACGGGGCGAGCAGCAGGAGGTGGCCGTCGGGACCCTGGAGGCTTCAATGCTGGGGGAATGGCGTTTCCCTGTGACGCTCGCTGTGTTTTCCTCGTCACTGTAATGAAGCCGTCATCATCATGAGCAGGAGCAGGAGCAGCAGAAGAGGGAGCTGCAACAGGAGGATGCATGTCCAGGAGAGGTTCAGTGGTGCATACACCGTTGCTGGCGTTTGCAGTGGCAGGAGAAGATGTAGCAGGTTTGGTTGCCGGGTGGTGAGGGTCCCAGGAGGGAAGGGCAGCCTTGGGTGCAGCAGCAGAGGAGGCCTTATTGCTGGAGGTGTTAGGAGGAGGAGGAACCAAAACTTCCTCCTCCATCGCCTCATGAACGTGCTAAGGTGGAAGGGGGAGATGAGGCAGCAGCTCCTCTTGCACGAAGAATGGTTCCCGTGGGTCTGCGAGAGGGAGATAAGGAAGAGGCCTCGCCAAATGTCGACGAGCTGGAGCTAGTGTCTGAAAGACGCTGCTCCCGCTTCGCACCTGGCACAGTAGCAGGGCCCGGAGGCCTCTGCTTAGGAGGCTTGGGAGACAGGGGTGGACAAGAGCCCTGGCCAGACGTTGACAAGCGAGAGCTTCCGTCAGACAGATGATGCTCTTGCTTCGCGCCTGGCACGGGAGCAGGGCGGGAAGGCCTCTGCTTCGCAGGCAGGGAGCTAGCTGGCCCTGTAGGCCTAGGGGACTGGGTCCCCTTCATGGTCTCAGACAGACAGACAGACACACAAACACCCACAGACACCACTCACACAGTCACACAGCCAAATACACTCACACTCACCCTTAAAAAAAAAAAAAAAAAAAAAAAACAGCAGGTTCCTACAGTGACGGGCTACCTATGCTCCCCGCCCTCTAAAGGGCGATAGGAGGCCCCGCCACTGCCCCTTTCGGGTCTTCCCTAATCTAACAGAGCCGCTCTCTGTGCTTCCTATAACCAGCCCCTAATGGGCCCCCTTCATGGAAATGCCCTAACGGCACCCCTTCAGGGTTCGGCTTCGTACCACACAGAGAGACACTAACGGCGACCAGAAAAAAAAAAAAACACACACACACACACAAACACTCTCACAGTCAGGCAGTGGCTGTCTGTCAGGGACAGAGTCAGAGCCAAA
The DNA here is from genome assembly GCF_032717465.1 of Coenobita brevimanus. Classification (NCBI taxonomy): domain Eukaryota; kingdom Metazoa; phylum Arthropoda; class Malacostraca; order Decapoda; family Coenobitidae; genus Coenobita; species Coenobita brevimanus. Next base: position 5,426,221 of record NC_137024.1, on the reverse strand, counting down.
GCACAGAAAGAGAAAGAAATCCACTCTCTTTGCCGGAGACTAAGTCCAAAAAGAGTTGAAAACAAGGAAAAACTGGCAAAATTCTATCTCAGTAAATGAGACTAAGTCCAGTCTGAGAGAGAGAGTGGCCAGAGCTCCGAACCAGACAGCGTCTGAGCAAGGTGTGTGTGACAAACCTCAGCCAATGCCATTGCCATTAAAAAGGATCCGGATCAGGATCCGTGGATATAGGATCCGGATCCGAATCCGGATCCGCCCCAAAATTTAATCAATTCTTTCTTGGTCCACTGCCCACTTTTCTACAAAATTTCAATGAAATCCATTGAGAACTTTTGGAGATATTGTGCGAGATACTCCGGATCCGGAGTATCCCTCAAGCCAGTCTTTCTGCTCATCTTTGTCATTACAAGAAGCAAACACCATCTTCAACATTTTGAACTTAACATATACACATCTTGTGTACATGTTTATAATCCTTTCATTACTCTCATTCACGTTTCATCAATTGGGCAGCTCACTGACAATTTCCTCGCGTACACACACTGACTGTATGTATTTCACACCTTAAAGGTGGTATCATACGGTACCTGAAATCGTTGTTTGCCGAAGAAATAACTGCCCACGAAACCGTGGTAGCCGCCAGAGATTTCGTCAGCAAAACTGGATTTGGTCCAAATCCATTCCTGCCCATAGAATCAGGTACAAGACATTTTCTCTGATAGCAGAGTGAACTGAATAGAGAACTTGGATGCTATACTGTAGTTTTTTTTTTTTTAAGTTATAATTCCCTCCTAGAGTGCCTATTCCATTACATATATTATTAATTAGGAAAGCTTAAATAACTTTTTATATCATGCGCGGGTGAAATAATGATGTTGACAATTCAGTTTACATTGGGGGGCGGATACAGCACACTACGCTGGGTGAAGGAGTATTGTATGCTGATTGTATGTATCTCGCCGTTCATTGAACACTGCAGATACGATGGCATCTGGGCAGATGGTATGGAAAAGGGTTGCTGAAATTACCCTTATTGAAAAAATAAGGCCATTCCCTTGTCAAGAGAAGGCGGCTCCACAGCCGCCGTCTCGTGGTTTTGGCCGCCGCTGCTTCTTTGTTCTCAAGTGCCACCACTGCAAGAGCCAATGCAGCAATCACTTTCCCCTCAGCAAATTCAAGAAAAGCCATGTTGCGTCTTATACGTGGCGTTTGAAGAACGTGTGCGATAGGGTTTGTGCCTGGTTCCAGCAAGCCAGGAACGCGTTCCATCAGCAAACCATGATTTCAGGTACCGTGTGATACCCCCTTAACACTCATCCATGTTAGTTCCTGTCTTTATTTCACACAGTACCATGCTGTATGCTTTGCATTCTTGAACACAATCACTGCTCCCATTCTTATTCATTTTTAAAGCCTCTCATACCCCATACATACATATGAACCTACCTGTTTACTGGATCATGGGCAGGCACAGCACTCAAGTCTAAAGTTTGCTATACCTTTCCCAGAGGTAAAAATTGAGGGTGGGGAAACTCTTATCCCTGCCACTCTCCCATTTTACTTTAAGGTTCATAAGGATTACAGGGACAATATTTTCTCTCCTACTCCAGGGAAAGGTTGTAATGTTACCATCCAACGTAGTTAAAGAATTTCTGGATTAAGGAAAAATGTTAAGCTTGACACTCAGTGTAGAGTCACCTGATGGTTGCATTACAACATGCGAGTGAATTACTGGCGCTAAATACACTTGTCTGAAGTTAGCGCAAGTAAAAATATAAAAACGGGATTAATCCCTGAGCTAGATCTCATTAGATCATATAGCCCTGCTAGGATGACAGGAGAGTGTTACCCCTCCAAGCACAGCAGCCACCGGGTGGGGCATGAACCTTCGACTAGTGTGAGAAGAAATTTGGTTAACAGATTGAAGAATTTAATGATCCTCGTGTGGTCGATAGGTGTTAATCAAAACCTTTTTCTTGTCCCTTCCCAGTGTTGCAGGTATGGGTCTGACGGGGTTGTTGTGGCAGGTGGTGGCGGTGGCGGCTGTTATGACTGGCATCAGTGAGGCGGACAGACACGACAGACCCAGACTTGACGTGGCAGCCGAAGTGCAGTTGTCTGCCCTGCCCGCCCACCACCACGCCGCCCACACACATCAGGCCGTGCTGGATCCTGACGGCGTTTTCACAGTGTTCTGGACACCAGACCTAAACAAACAGGTGTGTGGGCCAAGAGGTCATTGGCTGAATCATTTAGGAGGTTTAGTAGCATCTTTTTCTCAGTGATTTATTCTGGATATTTTACCTTCTCCAAGCAGCTGTGTGGGACAAACTCACTCTGTGAAGCTGGCTGGATACCCAGCTTACCCCCAGGGAAGCTAAATATAGTACTGATTAAGAGTGTCTGTATCCGACCCAATTTACTATGTATGTCATTAACAGTTCTACCACTTTCGTACTTTCTCTTGCTTTGTTTTCTGTATCTCTTTTGTTGTCAGGATAACGACAGTGATGACTGCATCTGTTTTGTTACATATGTAACGTCTTTTTTTTTTATTCATTAGTACTACTGCAGTGAGACTTGCTTTCCTGCTGCACTGCCTGTAGTACAACATGATGACAGTAACAATGATGTTGTGTCAGGATCATTAGCACTTATGCCTGTCTCCAACTACACCCCCTGAGGGGCAGTCCCCATCTGTTTTTCCTCAGGGATCTGTTCTCCCATTGACCAGTTTTCCCCATGGACTTAGTTTTTGTCATGAACATATTTTCCCTTATGATCATATTTTTCCCTATTGATCTATATCTCTTCATATATTGTAGAAACTTCGTGGCCACCATTTATATATATGTAACTCTTTAGTCTTGTAATATTTAAGTCTTGAGTTTTGGTTAATGTTATTTTGGTAATCGAAGAGCAGGAGGAGTTAAAGATGAATACAGGGAGTTGATCTTGATTTATTATCTTCAAAGAAAGTTTAAGTTGAGCAGCGTATGTATTACACAGGGACTTAATATACTAAGTCTAGTCGGACCCCTCTTCTTATTTGATCTCTCCACTACCTGCCGGTTTTGTGGCCAGCCCCTTTCTGAGCTCTGATTCCTACATTCTCGTTTAGCAGGGGTCGTGTCATGTGGGCTATACTGTTGTGAAATGTTTTAGAAGCCTGTGTGTGTGTATGGTCACGAGACGCTGTTTGTGGGCTATTGTGCTGGTGTGAGACATTCTGGAGAGGTGCTAACGTCTCTTCCTTTGGCCCCTAGGTTTGACATTGACCTAACGTCTAGATTATGTTATGTATGTTGCTGGTTATTATGTATTAAGATATTTTACGGTCATGACACATAATCATACTATTTCCCCCATAGACCTATTTTCGCCATGGGCCTATTTTCCCTCTTAACCTACTTTCCCCATGGACCTATTATCACCATGGACCTGTTTTCACCGGGGGCCTATTTTCATTATGGACCTATTGTCTCCACGAACAAATTTTCTTCATGGACCAGTTTTCCATTGATGGAGCTATTCCCCTCTTGGGGCTGCTTTCCTTCATGCACCTATTTTTATTCCATGGGGAAAACCGAATCCCCCAGTGGACCTATTTTTTGCCATGGACCAATTTCCCCAGTGGATATATTTTTACCCATTGAGCCTATGTTTCCATTTGGGCCCATTTCCATGAAGGACTGATTCACTCAAGGACGTGTCTTCCCACATGGACCTATTCCAACCATGGACCTACTTATCCCATGGACCTATTCCTCAATGGACCTTTTCCCCCTCCACTCACCAACCCACCTATCAACCCACACACCCATCCACCTGGCACTGACCCGACTCCCGCTAACTGGGGGGTGACCCCCCCTGATGCAATGAGATTTTTAAAATGCATCTTTAGGTTTTGGTTTCATGTCGATTTGACGAATTTGAAGGGAGTTATGACGAAAAAATGATTTTTACCCATTCCCTTTTTTTACATTTGTGGGGCCTACATCCACGGCCTTGGCCCAATTTAGCCCAAAATTTAATAAAAACCACACCAGTAGTAAACAGACAAACCAAGTGAAAACAATACCTGTCCCTGAGCCCCTCTGGGACGGGGCGGGTAAAAAAGAATAAAATATGAGAGGTCATCAGACTGAAAGAATTAAATGTTATCATCTGTAGTAAAGACGGCTTTGATTAATGCCAACTGACTACATTATGATCATTAAGGTACGCAATCCGTGTTTGCTATGTTTGGATTGACAACAATTTGCTTGGTAGACAAGTACATGTTACATTCCATGGTAAGTCATCACGAACTCGAAATTTCCCTAACAGTGTTCCATAGGTCTCTGTTCTCTCACTCACATTCTTCAATCCAGAAATATATTGCATGATATTCCTACACCCCAGTGTCGCACAAACATTGCCTCATATGCAGGTGACATCATCACAATCTCACACCACACTGCAGACACAGCCTGCACACTGCAACAGAACTACCTCAGCACACGACAGACTTGGGCTGATAATAACAGCCCGATGATCACCCCATCCAAACCCACCACCACACTCATCACCACCAGTAAACATGAACACTAACGATGTGCGTTTGCTACACACCCACTTGTGTAAGATCCTTGGAGCGACATATGACAGTGGACTCCTACAAGACACCAAGAGGTGATGCACCCCAAACTTAATGCACTCGGGGTAATTACAGGGCCAAAAATTGAGCAACAAAAAGAACCACTCGCTTTTCGCGATGTCATATACCCTCCCAGGCATGGGCTTCCATCCTATCTAATACTCAGTGCAACACCTTGCAAACCATACAGAACAACGTCCTACCCTTCGGCAATGGTTGCACCAAAACCACTGCCACAGCTCACTTACACTCTGAAACTAAAGCCTTGCCTGTCAGAGATACCTTGACATGAAAGTCACACAGTTCTATGTAGCAGCCTATGCCAATAAAGAACACCACTGTCATCACATGGCAGAGACACACAACACACCAGTGCACATAAAACAATCACCACACAAATATTATCAGACCCTCTACAGCAACATCCTACCTTCAGATATTCCAGCATAAGCATAAGCATTTCAAGTGCAAGGCAATACAGCACCTTGTTCAGAACGCCATATTACAAGCCCCCTCCCTCCTGACATCCACCTGTCAAAGGTGTCCTTCAAAATGATATGACCAATTTCACCTAGGTAGGCTTAGATCAGGACATCATCCAGCCTTCCTCAACCACCAGGTTAGATAAGGGTTTGGTGGAATCACAGATGACACGTGCCCTGGTTGTAGAACAGACCCACACAACGTAACATACATAATGGAGCACTGCACAGCACATGCCACTCTAAGACGCAGACACATCAACTGGGTAGAAAACCTATGGAACAACCCCATAGGGACATGCTGCATACCTTCAGTCAATGGGTCTGCTCAAACAGATGGGCCGGTATTGAGCAACAATAAAAACTAAGTCTCAAGACAACGATATCAGAGCTAAGAAGGTAAACCTGTGGAAAAGCTCTCAATTTTTTTGCAATAATTTTTGCAACATATAATGAAAGCACATGTCTGACCTTGCTGTAACGCTACTGACTACACTCTGTAATGTGGTATGGATGCTGATTACATTGGACAATTTCAAGTATTCCATAAGTGGCCGTGGAGGGGCTGCTTACAATTTAATACTTTCCTTGTAGCTGAGGCACGTACACATCTTTTTCCAGCCTAACAACAGAAGATTTTGTTCAGCTGGGAGGTCCTAGCAAATCATTAAAAAACCATCTTGAGTGACTCTTTCTCCACTCTTGGTACGCTCAAGGAATCAAATTAGCATAACACTAAACGATTTTGTTCACCCCAACAGTCGAATGGTTAAGGCAGCTTCTGCTGTGTACATGTTTCTCTACAGGGGTATTGTGGGATATAAATCCCCACACATGCGGCTGGCTAGTGTCCATATTCTTGACCAACGACATAATGACTGGCGTGCTATGTTTTCCCCGACAGTGTTGCTGTGTCAGTCTATATATATATATATATATATTTTAGTGCTAAGCATCTCTGTCCCTGACGGGAGGTGGTGTGGGAGACCCATGATCACACCTTTGACTGGCTAGGGTTCGTGTTTCCGGCCTGTGTCGGGTGTCGGGATGGCTGGTGGGTGACATTTTCCCTAACAGTTTTGCTGTTTCAGTGATATGCTTCCTGTCCTATTAATAAGTACTAGTGTTCCGATGCAGTAGGTGGTGTGGGAGATCCATGCTCCCACCCGTGGCTAGCTAGGGTTCATGTTTCTGGCCTATGTCGAGATGGCTGGTGTGTTATAGTTTCCCTGACAATGTTGCTGTGTCAATGTTATGGTTCTTTTGGTATTCCTAAGTACCAGTGTTTCAATGCAGGAGGTGGTGTGGGAGATCCATGCTCGCACCCTTGGGTGGCTGGGGTTCGGGTTCTCGTCTAATGGCGGGATGTCTGGCGGAGACATGATCACCGCCTGGGTGAAGGACGGACAACTGTTCCTACAGGACCGCCACGGCGTGGGTGAACTCACACCACCCCTCGACGACCACGCTGATTGGCGGCCACTGCATGCACACGAGAACAACACACACACCGTCCTTGTTGTGGCCAGGGACATCAATACCTGCGACCCGCACGACTACGTCCTTACGGTAAATGTGAGATTGCAGTTGTTGGAAGAGACTGAGTAGGCCCACGGTAAGGAGATACCACACCGATTTACGTGGGCGAACCTCAGCACAATGTCGAGCACACTTGACATGCTGTGTTGCTAGCTCTATTGTGTGAATGTCAGTGTGAAATTATATTGTATAGTTGAGGTGTAGCGTTATACTGTATACTGTACGTGTGTCACCTGTAGAGTTACGGTGGTGCCACAGGAGCAGTTTTATGGCAGATTTATCTCAGGTAACTCGATGATGGTGGTAACTTTTGAGAGGTTGCTTGTGGCTGTGAAAGTTTGTGTTAAATGTTCCTTGAAAAATTACCGAATGTTGCGAAGACAGTGTTGCTAGGAAAAAAAAAAATGCCAGAAAACCTGATCATGTGATGTTGTTTGACCTTTCTAGTTGTGTTTCTAGGTTTCCTGTGCTTGAGGGGTTTTGCTCTGAGTAGGGGCATACAGTTTTATGCGAATTACTTAATGTTTCTTAATTTTGTTCATTCCAACCAACAAGACGATTTTTTTGTTTCGAAGATACCACTTGTAGTGAAAGATTTAACGACGGAAATACATAACCCGTCTACTTGGAAAAGTCCATCCCAATCTGAATAAAATACTTGAGCAAGAATAAAAACAGAAAAAAAGATATAACTGGACTGACGGGATTAAAGCTGTGTGCCAAATTTTTTATGACAGAATGAGACTGTGCGGCTGCTGTACGCGTGGGGAGACAGCGACCCCAGTGACGAACACCCTTCCTACCACGGTCCTCATCGGGGAAACAAGTACGTCACTGATGTCACGTGTTTGACACTTGGCCAACTACTATACTCACGTTACACTATCTTGGCCAAAACTTTCCATTTCTCCAACATGAATGCTGAACTGTAGGAATACATTAGCAATGGAATATGATGCTGATCAAAGAAAAATGCTATGGAAGGAATGTAGAACCGTAGCATTGTATTGTTCTACCACTGACCTACGTGAAATTAGCTGCGAAAGGACGAAAATCTAGGCCAAGTTAGAGTACAGAAAGTATAGTGCACTTTCAAGACCAGTCCAGGCTGACTGGGCCAGTTTCATGGAAGTTCCAGCGAAGCAGTTCAACCTGTCCAGACCGGACTACTCGTCCCGTCTCCTGGGCTGAACTGACGAGCTGCTTGTACACAAAGCTGCACATTAGCACCAAGCGAAAAGGGTAGTTTTTGGTCAAGGGTAAACACCTGATGGCACAAAGACTGTCAGTGTACTCAAAAGATAAATGTTAAAACAAAAATGGATTTCATGTAATAGACAGCCAGTACTAATGTGGGAAGGTGATAATTATAATGCGGGTTCTTAATGAAATTAATGATCACTAAGACCTAAATTGAAGCCACTCATTTATGCATAAACTAGTGGAAAAATCATGTCTGCAGAAGAACTTAAAATTTTTAAATCTCAAAGGAATATAAAAAGTAAAAACGGCAGTAGCAAGTATTCTCCAGCAGTAATTCCTCAAGGGCGAGAACTGTAACATTGGTTTAAGGTAATTTTATTTCTATCTTGCTCTAACTGCGTGTGGTAAGAATCTCAGTATCAGTTTATGAATGATGGTAAACAGACTACCCTATCACATCTCTTAATGACTCTGACCTTAATCAATCACACTACGTATTCTCTTTCAGTAATTTATTTACATAACTCAAGTAATTGCTTCTTTGTTGCTCCCACTCGATTCTCCCATTCAAGAGGAGCAGCATTCAGGAGAGGACTGGTCTCAGTCCATTCTCACAAGCGTCTAGAGAGGCCCAGGCAGTTTAGATCCTCCTGGACTGGTCCAGGCCGAGGTTGATGGCAAGCTGGTGATAGGGAGAGCTGGAGCTCCCGTTTCACCAGCCCTCAGGACTTGATCCTGTCCATCTCCCAGTGCATTCATTTACACAGAGAGTAGGCCAGGATGCTCTCATAATACCTCTACCTTCAACTGTCTACACCACACTACATGCGCATAACGTATCACACCTTCTATTCACTGTCTTTAGTAATGGCCACTGCAATCTTACTGTCAAATGAGGTGGTACCTCGGATTGCCACCACCGGCAGGGTAGGGCTGGCGGCACAGGGTCCTCCCAGTCGCCATCAAGCGACTGTGCCGGCAGCGACTGTTGCTATTTCCGGGAATGCTCGTCAGCGAAGAAGTGAAAGTGCAGCCTTATTCTTCACCAACATCCGCGGCCTTACCACAAATATAAACTCAGTTCATTTTTTCCTTCACTCCATATCCCCTTTGGCCCTTTACCTCACAGAACCACAAATCTCACCCTGTACTGATATATCTCCATTTTGTTTTCCCGGTTACCATCTTCTTACAAACTTCCGTAACAAGGGCGACACCTGTTCTTATACTAAATCCTAATATGCAGTTGTCACTATTTTAAACTTCACTTCATCCAGTTTTTATTACTCATTATATAAACTAAATTGTCAAAACATTACCAAATATATTTGTGTAGTTTATCGTTCCCCCAATGCTTCTTCGGAACCCAGTGTACTGTGTATGATTCCATATCTACCCAGTTGAGTAACCTTAACCTTGCCCTTAGCACCGAAATTACCATTTTGGGTGATTTTAACATACATAATGTTGAATGGTTATTGCATTCTGTCTGGACTGACAAAGCTGGTCTAGAGTGCGAGCTGTTTGCAGAATCGTTTAACCCGCTCCATCCCGACCACTTTTCCACCACTGACTCCCCCCAATCCCGACCATTTTTGGAATTTTTTTTTTTTTGGCTCAGACCTCCGCTTTTGGTGAGAAACATTGAAAATTCATAGAGAAATTGCTCACCTGAGGTTTAAAATACCGTATCCAGGTACCAGTACCTCCTTACCTTACTGGGTTTTCTAACAGCCTGGCACCAAAGAAAACGAGTTCTATGGGAGGGTAACTATTTCACACCACTCATAAACGGTATTTATTCATTTACTTGGTACGAATTTATATGTAGTACGAGAGTATATTGGTTTTCAAACAGTAATATAGGCATTATAAGCATTGTTTCACTCACTAACTCATCACCATACTTGACCCTTTTTTGCCACATTACCTGATCATCATTTCTGACTGTTTCTTCCTCTAATACTATGTAAAGTTTGTCCTCCACATTGTCATCGATTGGGGAGGCACTCTGGCCCTGAATTTCATACCGTGGCATGACATGGCTTTACTAGCCAGGTCACTGATAACAGGTGAATTGCTGAGACAATGGCATGCAAGGGGGGGGGAAGGTCATGTTGGGTAAGGCATTGTCTCTGCCTGACATCTTGTAGAGGAAGGTGTCCCATGTATACGTACCAAAAATCACTCGCGAAAATTGAAAATTGTGCAAATTAGGGACCTTGCAATTGATTTGCGTTTATGTACGTCGACGGGATTGCCAGTGACAAAACGTGTGGACGTTAATTCACGTCGATGGGACGCCGCGGGTTAATCTCACCCAGTTGGTAAAGCAACCAATGAGAATACCTGATAATCCTGACCATAATGCCCATCTCTTGGATAAATTCTTGACAAATAATCCAGATCAATACAGGATAGAGGTACTGTCACCACTTGGATCCTCTGACCACAATCTCATCAAAGCCTCATTAGTTAACCCTCCCACACCTCGATGTTCTGAACCTGTCAGGGTGACGCGATGGTACTTTGATAGGGCAAACTGGGATGGATTTATAAATTATCTTGCTGACATTCCATGGCAGTCTTTCTTCTCTAGTGATCCCAATTCTACCCAGTCCCACATTTGCAACTTAATACTAGCTGGTATGGATTTATTCATACCAAGTCAACAGTTCACTAAAAGATCGAACTCTCCAAAATGGTTTGATGGCAACTGTGCCAGAGCAACAGCCCAAAAGTCATTAGCATATAACCTTTACTTAAAATAAAAAACATCTGAATCACTCTCCCAATTTAAAATTGCTAGAAATCATGCAAAAGCTGTATTAAGTCTATCTAAATCAAACTTTCTTCAAAAGCAAGCATCAAAAATACTTAACAACCCAAATGACAATAGAATATTCTGGTCAACTCTTAATTCTTTCAATAATAACTTTAACAAGTCATCTTCCATTCCCCCACTAAAATCTCCAGATGGCAACATTACAAATGACCCGTGTGGGAAAGCAGATATCTTTGCCAGTACCTTTGCCAGAAACTCTACCATAGATGATATAGCCAGAATGTCCCAGTACTGGAGCTTGACTCTCCCGAAATTGCCCCACTTAAAATACAGACAAGATATGTAAAATCCATCCTAGACAATTTACCTACCAACAAAGCTTCAGGCCCAGATGGAATTCCGCCTATTGTTTTAAAAAGTGTTCCCCTGAACTTGCCTCTGTTCTAGCTAAATTATTCAAACTATGCATACGTACTTCTTTATTCCCAAATTCATGGAAAGAAGCCAATATCCACCCAATTCCGAAGAAAGGAAGTTCGTGTGACCCCTCTGATTACAGACCAATAGCTGTCACATTTTCTCTTGGTAAGGTATTTGAAACTTTAATTAATAAGTACATTGTTAAACATCTTGAATCCAGCAACTTAATTAGTGATATACAATATGGTTTTCGCCATGAAAGATCCACCATTGACATATTCAATCTCCTAACTCATACCATCCATCAATCAGTTGATCTACATGGAGAAACTCATGCAGTAGCTCTTGATATTTCTAAAACTTTCGACAGAGTATGGCACCGTTCCCTCATGTCCAAACTCCCTTGCTATGGACTAACGTCTTTTGTTCCTTTGATTTCTTCATATCTTAGACAGGAAAATAAGTGTAAAAGTAGATGATGTATATTCCAATTTCCACTCAGTTAACCCTGGCATGCTGCAGGGATCAGTTCTGGCGCCAACCCTATTTCTGGTTCATATTAATGATCTCTTATCTGTCACCCACAAACCCATTCACTCATATGCAGATGACTCAACACTACATAGTTCATTCAAACTCAGACACCCATTTACAAAGTCTAATATCTCTACCTCTCAACTCAGTACAGCCATCTCCATAAATCAAGATCTATCTATGATCAGTGAATGGGAACAAAACAACCTTGTCTCTTGTAATGCTAGTTGTACAGTTTACTAATGGACAGATATTGCCAGATTCGTACATTACCTTCAGTGCTACTAATATTCTCATCTCCAAAAGTATTGAAATTCTTGGCATCTCACTTAACAATGCCCTCAGCTGGACCTCTCATGTCAGATCACTTGCTAAAACAGCCTCAAAAAAATTGAATTATTGTACAGAGTCCGTAACTTCTTTGCTGGTGAGCAATTAGCTATAATTTATAAGAGTCATGTGTGCTCTCAGCTTGAATATTGCTCACCCTTGTGGAATGGTTGTGGAGAGGTTGCATTAAAACAACTAGACAAAATTCAGAACAAAGCTGTTAGAATCATTAACAACCCTTCCATTACAAATAAACTACCTCCCCTGCAAGTAAGAAGGAATGTTGCCTCCCTTGCATTATTTTACAGATATTTTTTTGGCAAATGCTCAGACGAAGTTGCATCCATGATGCCACATCTCCATGCCTTCCCTCGTGCTACACGGGCGTCTGGTAGCTCATGACTGGAATGTCATTCAGCCATATTGCAGAACTTCTGCCTATCAGAATTCTTTCATTCCCCGAACTGTATCTCTCTGGAACTCACTCCCCCAGAGTTGTTTCCCTCCAAATTTCAACCCACATTTGTTCAAGTCTAACTGTTACAGATATTTATGAAGAGAGGACACCAGTAATCTGGTGTATGGATTTTTTTTTTTTTTATTCATTTGTTTTTCCTTCCTCCGTTCTGTTATTTAAAAAAAAAAAATCCATTGCTGCCATGAGTCATCGACACTAATAGCTGTTGCTCTGTGCACATATTTTTGTGAACTTTCTTCGTATTATGTTATAATGTATGTTTTGTATATTTTACCTTGCCTTTAAGTCTGTGTACCCTGCCTGCCTCTGTGTACCCTCATAAGCCTTTATTTCCATCAGGTTCGCCTTAGTGTTGATGCCATTCCACCAGAAGGTGCCAGAGGATGCGCAGGTGTGGCGGGTGAGTCAGAGTGCCACTTTGCCACACACGCAAGACACATTCTACTGGTGCCATGTTGAGAAGATACCAAAGTGGCAAAAGAAACACCATTACATTGGGGTGAGTCGTGTCACTGTATAGACACAAATGGAACACATGACAACAGAGGCCAGTATCTCAATCAGCAATAAAATCAGAGTGTACAGATATATAATTACCTGCTGAAAAAGGTACCGGAGAGCAATGTATTCTTACTGTCGTGTTCCTCCTGTTCTTTCTCTTCTCCTGGATGAAAACTTTGATTTAAACCTTTACCTTACTAACGTTACCCCGTGTTCAATGCCCACTTTCACAGGTTGTGCTCTTTCATCCCATCCAATCTTGTTTACCCAGCCCCACCTTATCATAACTCCTGCCTTTCAGTAAATACATGAACGAATGCATGAATAAATGAATAAACAACAGACAAATAAATATTAGTGATGAAAAGAGAGGCAACATTTCCAAGAAATTCATATTTCCCAAAGTTTGTTTCTCATGTACATATACATGTATCTGTTTGTAGCTCATATGGAAAGAATCACAGAGCAATCAGAGTGGGAGGCATATTCAAACTGAACTCACCTCTACCGTAACCGCTTTCGAAAATACGGTACTGGCTGCTTTTTGCCACGATAGGGTCTCGAAGAAAGCCACGTATGATCCTTGCCGTGTACAGTGAATTCGTTTTCTGCGTTGATCTAGGGTTATGCAGCCATTCTGTTACACTGTGGTACTAAGGTGCAAATAATTCCTTCACCATATAAAGGATAACTTGCACCTATTGTTGCTTTTCCCAAACTACCTACCTCCATAACTACTTACCTTCCTTCCTACCTTACCCCCTTGCCTGCCTCTCTTACTACTTCCTTTCATCCCTACCAACCTGTATACCTACCTACCTCCCTGTCTGCTTCCCATTCTGCCTCCTTGCCTACCTACCTACTAACCTAATCCCCTCCCCTGACTCCCGACCTCCTTACCTCCTTGTCTACATGCCCACATACCTTTCCACCTTCCAACTTTCCTGCCTACCTACTGCTCTACTTCCCTACCTATTTGCCTGACTGTTTCCCCCACTTATTGAGTCAGCAAGTCAGCGACACAGGCCGGTATGCAAAGTTTTTGCAGATTGCCAGTTTGCAGTGGGTTGTATCAAAATTGTGATGAGGGTTTAAGTTACTGGATTTTGAAATCCTTTACCGATGACAAAAACATTTTTGGTCACTGTGACTTTGGGCGTCCACCACTGCGACGGGCGCACACAACAGAGGATTTGTTCGACACCTCAGTCTTCTAAATCGGTCCATAGCTGCATCTACCTTGACTGAGGCCGGATGAAAGAACGGACGGAAAACTCTCATCCCGGCTCAGCGCGCTAAGGCCCTCAGACTTTATCTCTGGAAACCGGTCCTTTTATTGGAATGGGTGTTTTTCAAAGAGTACAAATAGACTTTGGGTGTTTTGGTGTCTGATGATTTCGCGCTCGTCTTTTGGTGATTCTGTACCTGTCTTTTTACATTCTGGGGGATATAAAATATATTTAAGGGTCCAAAATGAACATACAAAAACTTTCTCTTGATATTAAGTCCAGATACAGTATATGAATAGTAATTTTAAGACTAATGAGCCCAGAAATAAAGTTACGAGGTCGTGGCAACGTGGTGGTAAGAACAACAAAGGTAACACCAAGAAGACACAGAAATGAACATAACTTTGGGAACTGTAACAAAACACTTCCTCTTGGGATTGGCAACAATAAAGCAATTACACTCTGCGCTCACATAGGTTCACTTTGCATATCATAATGCACGTGAGGAAGACGATGATGACGAAGAAGGAGAAGAAAAACTTGGAATTTTTAGAATGAAAGGGACAATTTTTTGCTCAAGGATTTAGCCAAGTAAGGTTCGCCTGATGAATGACTGGATTTGATGAACACTGAGTGACCTCAGTGGACCAAAAGTTAATATTATCGAAAACTGCAGTCTTGAAGTAAGTCAAGTTAATTATAATAAAAATGCTTTCACTGAACAGATTTAACCTGAACTGATTACCCACTTGACCTGAGGTAACCTTAAAGAATATAAATTATCTTGACTGTGCCCAGACTTACTTAAATTGCTTAAAATTACTAGAATGAATGTAACCAAGTATGAATGCTTCAGAATGGGTGTCAGTGGGTGCATATTTTATTTATGGGCGCGTTTACTCTATATTCATGCTTGTATTTTGTTCATGGCTTTATTATTTCTACAGTTCAGCATGATATACGGGAGGAACGCTCGTAGTAACCTTCATCACGTTGTTGCGTACGAGTGCCAAACGCAGGACGGAACTGATCCAAGTCGGGTTTTGGAGCAGTATGTAGGACACCCGGGCTATGAGTGCAAAACACGCAACATGCCAGGTAGGTACTGTACAGTCATACGAAAAACTATCGTTACCCTTCAGAGCTATGCACTGTGACACAAAGACGAACTATTGTGAAAGGATGGGACAGGAAAGTTTGTACCGCAAACCCGTCAATGTCGGTTATGTGAGACACAGATAATAGAATTTTTGCTAGAGGTAATAAAAGCTAATTAGATCGTTTGTGTCTGTCCATATAGCCAATACGTTCTATTATCTGGCACCAAATTCATTAAATAAAAATATAACAGAATGGTGTAGAGTCGAAAACACACATGCAGACCGGCAATGAGTATATGCACCCATGCCAGTCATGTGATAGTAATTCAGCCGATACAGGCCAAGTTAGTAAATTTCAGTGTAATAATGATTTGTACTGCTTTCTACATATAATAAATGTTGCATAGAAGGAAAATAATAATATGCGTTCAGTCTCATTGCTTTAATATTTTGTATACCCACCCCATGCTTCCACAACAGCCTCTAGACGCCGACACATGGATGCCACTAACTGAAGCATCCATCTGAAACATTTAACCACCCATTTAAAGCAAACAAATGCACTCGTGCACCCCTGCTACACTATGATAAAAAAAAAAAAAACAGTCGATGCCTATAGATTTATTACACTTCAAAATAATTTATTTGTTGTATTCTATAGATGGTAAGTGTTGAATAGTAGGAAAATAATACATGTGCCGAGTTTCATTATTAATCTCTGACGGGGCGCTCAGGGTAACGCAAACACATCCTATATATTATCCTGCCATATGGCTCACTCTTGCTTATTATTCCAACTCTTGTAATGAGATTGTGATATGGCAACTCTAGATAGGGGAGGGGCAAACAGCAAGGACCGGCAACGCTAGACAGGGGAGGGGCGAACAGCAAGGACCCGCCCACATAGCCCAGCTAACGTTTACAGAGGTTCGTTATGCATCGAACATAATTGGGGGTAACGATAGTTTTTCTTATGACTGTACAAAACGTTGCCGATGAAAGTGACGCTGCCCCTGTCCGTAGTACGTACACATCCATTTGTTTCTTGCCGAAGGGTCAAGAGGGAGAGGAGGAAGAAAGCAGACAGCTGTAGTGAGGGGATGATGGTTGGATGAACTGAGGGCAGAATGAAGCAGAAGTGATTCCTGCTAGGAAGAGAGGAGGGAGTGAGGGAGTTGCTTTACCACTATTTATTTTCGTGAAGACTATTACGAAACAAACATTGACTTGCTATGATTTTTGTGAATCCATGAAAGCTAGAGAATATAAATATTTTTCAAACCACACCTATCCAAAGCTGAAAACACTCCCACCACCATTTCACGACTCATGCTTCCTAAGGGATGCAAGGGGTGAAGGACTGGAAAACTAGACACTTTCCGAGTTTTGGAAAATCTCGCCAAACAAAAGCTTCACTTTCGGCAACCATTTCATTAATTTTAAGCATTACATGTATTTCTTTCCTTTGGCATTTTTTCTTCGAGTGGGAGTAGCTTCTGTAATCGTCTGTTTTGTACTGTATATAAGTATGTTAACAAAATATCTCACACATACCTGATCCAATTTTGATCAAACTCGGCACATATACTGTACTTTGTGTGGGTCTGGAAAGAAGTAAAGCGATTTTTGTGCTGAACAGTCAAATGTCAAGGTCACATGTCGAGATCAAAATTCATGGCACAGTGTCATGGCGCAGCATTAAATATACCATGAATGTCTTTTCTGTTCATTTATCTGACTTAGCATATACATTGTAGTAGTCTGGGAACAAATTATTTGATTACCTGCCGCGATAGCGAAGCTGTTATTTTTTTTCAATTTTGTGTGTGTGTGTGTGTGTGTGTGTGTGTGTGTGTGTGTGTGTGTGTGTGTGTGTGTGTGTGCGTGTGTGTGTGTGTGTGTGTGTGTGTGTGTGTGTGTGTGTGTGTGTGTGTGTGTGTGTGTGTTAGCACAATAACTTCGCAACCGCTCAAGATATCATCAAGAAATTTTACAAGTTTGTGATAGGGGAAAAAAAAAAAAACACGAGTTCGAAATTGGTGAAAGTAGGCCTAAGTCAAGGTCTGTCTGTCTGTTATCACGATAACTTCGCAACCGTTCAAGATATCATCACAAAAATTTACAGGTTTGTAGTAGGGATGAAAATCTACGAATCCAAATTGGTGAGCGTAGGTCAAGGTCAAGGTCATATTCTGAGCCGCGCTAGATATCTATCGGCTAGCGGCTGGTGTGATTCCTCCGTTGGGGGGGGGCCTCTAATTTTGAATGAGAGTGATCAGAAGGTAAGGTCATGGATATAGGCCAAAGTTCAAGGTGCAGCATCAGCGAGTCGGAGTATCTCGTAAATGAATAATCCAATCTGAATCAAACTTGGCACATAAGTTCTCTGGCTGTGTCCAAGGAGGGCCAGTCCCTAAAAATATACCAAATCTGAGTTTCGCCGAAGAATTTCCATTGTAAGTGACGTATTACTGGCTGGTAAAAACGCCAATCTCTTGACTCGTGGGGAGGGTTTCACATGTACCTTAAAAAATTACAATGAAAACCTGAATTTACAACGGGGTTTGGCATCTTTTACCTCCCCTGAAAAACGAGATTTCTGGACAGTGGCCCTTCTTGCACTCTGCTCAAGAATTGTGTCGGGGGATGCAAAGAAGTAATCATATTTTTGTAAAGATCGATGGTAGGTCAAGGTGGAGATAGAGGTCAAGGTCTGAATGCAGGGTCATGCTCAATGTCTCAGAACTTTTTACTTTTCTGGTTATGTAGCTTTGAATGGAATTTGCTTCACCATTCTCTGTCCAGTTTTAATAACCTTCCAATAACTATTCCCTTACAGAATTTCAGATAATTTGGTCGTGGACAGTCTTCCTCTGTGTTATTTCAGTGTTCACACAGACCCCTGTTTAGAGGGTTCATTATTATTCATGTACTCAATATGTATTTTTCATTTCCTTGTTAAAGCTTCAATAATTAGCAGAAAAGCATCAAAATACTACCTTTTCCAAAGACACAAACTATTTCATTATGTTGTACTTTTCAGATACGTAAGTACATAAAAGAGACACACTTTTTTTTTTTTTTTTAATTATCATGTCTTATATTGGTCCGAAGTTCTTTAAATTGCTTTAATGGACATCATTAGCAAAACACAAAAACGAAGCAGATAGCATCACTTTGAAAACATTCATATGGACAATTGCGTTCGTCAGTGGACTGTGAACTGGGTGGAGGAGCAGGGCAATAGGGTTTAATTGCCGCCTTGAAAGGTATTGCAAAGATAATGCAATACCTTTCATAGACAGCTGGGACCGGTTTTATGGACGGAGTGCCTTGTATAGTTGGGATGGGACTCATCTTAGCAGGCAGGGTGTTACTGTTTTAGCTGGAATGATAGATAGGGAGTTGGAGGGATTTTTTCGAGATTGAGAAGTAGGTGTACAGGAAGATGCAGCAACTACACTCAGAAATCATTATTACCATGTTTGGATAGATGCATCGATACTGGCAAAATTAAGAACAAAAGCTCAACCAATAGTGTAGATACATCCACTCAGGCACCTCAAATTGAGCAGGCGATGATAGATGATAGAACAAGCGATGATAGAAGGGCGATAAGCGATAGTACAAAAAATTGTTATATTAGTAAAGTAAAGAGTTTCCCAGTTAGAGGCATAACTACTAGTAATAATCTGAAAGTGTACTACACAAACAGCCGGAGTTTACGTAATAAAATGGATGAACTGAGGGCTTTAATTTGTACAGAGAAAATAGACATTGCCGTTATTAGTGAAACTTGGATGAATACAGACACTCGAGAATTTTTAGCAGAATATCAGATAAAAGGCTATAATATTTTTGTGTCAAACCGTCAGGGAAGAAAGGGGGGAGGGGTAGCTATTTATGTAAAGGATTCATTAATCTGTTATAATAAAGCAGACATTAAAGTAAATAGGGACACAGAAAGTGTCTGGGTTGAAATTAGTAACAATAGGGAGAAATTAGTCTTAGGAGCAATTTACAGATCTCCTAAATTAAATAGAGCTGATAGTAAATACCTTTGGGAGGAAATGAGGAAAGCATCACAGTCCAGCTTAGTAATAATTGTAGGGGACCTTAATCTGCCAAGGATAGATTGGAGAATTCAGACAGGAGATGCAGAGTCAGAGGAATTTCTAGAGGTAGTACAGGATAATTTCCTTTATCAGTATATAAGGGAGCCCACCAGAGGTAATAATATACTAGATTTGGTTTTAGCTAATAAAGAAAATATCATTAGCGATATAGAGGTTGGTGGACGACTTGGTAATAGCGATCATGAAGAAATTAAGTTCAAATTTATTTGGGATGTCTGTTCCACTGAAAATACCTCCACCGTTCCTAATTTTCGTCTAGGAGATTTCGATGGCTTAAGAGCTTATTTTCGAACGGTATTCCACAGGGAGATTAGCTATTGGAGGGAATGCCAGGTCAGTGTGGAATCCCAGGTCATAGGTCAGGCGCAGGAAACACCTGGGGATGTCCGTCAGGTGTCTGTGAGGGAGGAGGTGGTAGATAGGAATGTAGTCCAGGTGACGGAAATTAACTCAGCTACAGTACCAAGCAGACGTTCAACCAGTGAGAAGTATAACGAGTTAATAAATATAATACACGGAGGCCAAGATAGATATATTCCTTCAAAGCCGTTTAGAACTAATAATTCGGAACCTAGATGGTTAAACAACAGATTAAAATCTCTCATAGGACAAAGGAAAGGAATATATAGAAAAATAAAACGTGGAGAGGAACACTTACGTAACCGGTACACAATTTTAAATAGAGAAGTAAAGAGGGAGACAAGAAAAGCAAAGAGAAGTTATGAAATTAAGGTTGCCAGTGAATCAAAAGAAAACCCCAAGGGTTTTTATCAAATGTACCGAACGAAAAATAAAGACAGGATAGGACCACTCAGAACAGAATCAGGTGACATTACCAGTGAAGATAAAGAAATGTGCTCCATCCTAAATAATTATTTCATATCAGTATTCACCAAGGAAAATCTAAGCCTGGTCCCTCAAGCAGCAAATATTTACCATGAGAATACGGAAAATATTCTTAGTAAAATAACCATTAGTAAGGAGGACGTATTGAAAGAAATTAATAAGTTAAAACCTCAAAAATCGCCAGGTCCGGACCATATATATGCAAAAATTATAAAAGAAACCAAAGAAGAATTATGTCAGCCACTTTTAACGTTATTTAATGACTCTTTAAGTTCAGGAGAAGTTCCAGAGGCGTGGAAAACCGCAAACGTAGTGCCCATCTTTAAAAAGGGTGATAAATCAGCTGCGTCGAATTATCGTCCGATAAGTCTAACGTCAATAGTAGGAAAAATGTTAGAGTCAATTTTGGCAAATAAGATTAGAGAACACTTAGAAAGATTTAATCTTATAAACGAAAGTCAGCACGGATTCAGGCAAGGACGATCCTGCCTCACAAATTTGTTGTCATTCTACTCGGAGGTCTATGAGGCAGTAGATAGCGATAAAGCTTACGATGTTATTTATCTGGACTTTAGTAAAGCTTTTGATAGGGTCCCACACGAAAGGTTAGTTAGAAAAGTTCAAGCACACGGTATAGACGGCGATATCTTAAAATGGATAGAATCCTGGCTGAAAGGACGAAAGCAGAGTGTATTAATAAATGGAACTAAGTCGGACTGGGGATTAGTAACCAGCGGTGTACCACAGGGTTCAGTACTCGGTCCCTTACTATTTATCATATATATAAATGATCTAGACTTAGGAGTCAATAGCAGCATCAGCAAATTTGCCGACGATACAAAAATAGGGCGTATCATTAACTCGACTGACGATTGCCATAACTTACAGAAAGACCTCGATACATTGTCCAAATGGTCTAAAACTTGGCAAATGGAATTTAACGTTGAAAAATGTAAAGTACTTAACGTAGGCAAGACCATTGGAGATACTAAATACAGCTTAGATAACAAAGAAATTAGCAAATCGGAATGCGAGAGAGATCTAGGAGTTATGATTAGTAACGACCTTAAACCTAGGCAACAGTGTATTAATGCGAGAAATAAAGCAAATAGGGTCCTAGGATTTATTTCGAGAAGCGTGAGCAATAGATCATCTAAAGTAATACTAAAACTTTATCTATCATTAGTAAGGCCACATTTAGACTACGCAGTACAATTCTGGTGTCCTTACTATAGAATGGATATTAATTCTTTAGAAAATGTACAGAGAAGAATGACTAAAATGATACATGACGTCCGGAACCTGTCATATGAAGACAGACTGAAAAGACTAAGTCTGCATTCGCTAGAGAGGCGTAGAGTAAGGGGAGACTTAATTGAGGTGTTTAAGTGGATGAAGGGTATAAATAAGGGAGATATCAGCAAGGTACTTAAAGTGAGCATACAGGATAGAACTAGAAATAATGGTTTCAAACTAGAAAAATTCCGTTTCAGTAAGGAAATCGGTAGAAATTGGTTTGGTAATAGAGTAGTAGACGAATGGAATAAGCTACCTAGTAAAGTAGTTGCTGCCTCTTCCATTGAGAGTTTCAAGCATAGGCTAGATAAGCATATGACAAATAAGGGGTGGATATAGAATAAAGAAAATCTTATAACCAATACTAATTCAAAAAAAATTTCTTTTCAGGTTACACTATGATAGTCTCTATTCTCCTTTCACACTTTCCTGTAAAATGTCCACGCCAGTTTTTCTATACGGCGTGGTGTTCTTTCTGACTTTTTCCTGCCGGCTTCGGCTGGAGGGTTTGGAGGGCGGGGGAGAGCCTTCTTCTTTGCTATCCTTATCTCATTCTAGTAGTTTAGTTACTCTTCTAGGAGCTGCCTAGCATGGGCCAACCGGCCTACTGCAGTTATCCTCTCTTCTTATGTTCTTATGAGGAAGAGATGGGGCAGTGGTTTGATCATTGTTAAGTTGTCACAAATATCAGCTTCAATATTTGGATAGGAATTTGATTTACATCTGATAATAACCACGTAAAGCATTTACATTTGCATGGAGTAATGCTTTTGCCATGTGCAGTAATTAGCAATGTAGTTTCAAAAGTTAGTTACGCACGGGGACTAGGGAATGAAGCTGTCGACAGTGCGGCAATATTATTACAACTGCTGCTGGTTTAGAGCAAACAAAGTATGTTGGACATTCATGGGACTCCATGACTGGTAAATGTAAATACCTTCATACTGTTTAAACATATATGCTGAATAAGTTATCTACGTAGTTCATAGGAATTTCTGTACCAGTTACAGAATGCTTGTCTGCTATGACGAACAGAGACTAGGACAGATATAATTTAATTAATACAGCTGTACCCTATTACAGAGTGGCAGTACAACATAAACAACAGTAGTTTTCACAGTCATATATGCTGCTAACGAACTCAGAAGCTGAGAGATACCATCACAAATAATATTGGCTTCTGTGGTAACAACACTACTGGGATGTGAATTAAGCTTCGCATTCACACACTTGACATGCTTAAGACAGTGCTGGCATTGCAATCTTGTTCTTGTTCGGGACTAGATATGATGGTGCACTATCTTATGACAGACTGACTGACTGCAGTACTCGTATGTTCCAAACCAATTAAACTATATCTCATCAACATCGCCAGCCTCATAATTGCGCGTCCACACGTGCCCTCGAACATATGTTGACAACACGGTTGGCAACATGTTTGGGTGCATGTATGCAGCAGTATTTGGACGTATATATGCAAACATGTTTCAGTGCAGCTTCGAACACTGGCAGCAGAGGCGATGGGATATAAGTGTCCATACCAGGCAGCTGAGACATCATCATGATGTTGCCAACATGATCTGGAAGCTGCTGTTCCAAAAATGTTTGCAGCATGTTCCTTACTGTGTTGCTTACATGTTGCCAGCATTTGTTCGAGCACACGTTTGGACGCGCACTAACACTACTTCAGACGTAAGTGGTGTAGTTTCAAGGTCTCCCACAAAAGGAAAGAAAGACCTACATTCAGACATTACTGTGTCACTAAATAAGGGCCACACAATCACTCACCGAGATTTAATTTCTATAATTCTGGGTTCCACTTCACATTTCTGCCCCTACCCTTATTTATATTCATTGTGTCTATGCAACCCACAGGCATATATCACTGGGCTAATTATCTGTGTGTGTGTGTGTGTGTGTGTGTGTGTGTGTGTGTGTGTGTGTGTGTGTGTGTTTTGTCACGTGGCCTACTACCACGCGGTTGAGTTTCCCAGGAGTTAACCGGCTGTCACTGGTTTGTCTCTTCCCTGAGGATGACACTCTCTACCTGCGGATTATGAAGTGACCTTTTTTAATGAGCTGTACCGACTGACTGCCCCAGAAATAGACACGGATGACAGTTCCAAGCTGATAATGAAGGATAGGCATGTTGACAACCTCCTCTGCCTCGGAACTAAACTCACCTAAATGAAGCGCTGATCCCATAACTGGACTGGCCTGGTGGCATCCCTTGTTCTAGGTCGCCCAGGTGTTTGTGAGTCAGAAAGAGCGGTGGCTGATTCATGAAGGGTGGAACTCTATTAATCCCCACCCCCTTAGACCTATAGTCGTTTCAAAATATCGAGATCGTTTGGGCGTTGTCCCTCACGGGAATTCCCCGACCCACGGTTCTGCCGAATCTATACCAACACACACCCCTCTGTCTCATGTCAGCTATTTACCACTTCTAAATGAAATTCATTTACAGTATATATGTATATAATTCTCTAGTAAGGCTATATAGTGTAAGAAATGTCTGTTGTTTTTAATAATAACAATGACTTTTTATAAATACCTCAACACTTGGCAACGTTGCTTTCCAACGTTGTCACGTTTGTAGGTGAGTCAGTGAGGATGGGTCAGGTGTTAATCCGCAGGACATTCCTCTCTGACCGCAATCAAAGATGGAAGCTCCCACCCCTGCTACTCGTATAGACTTTTTACAGAACCGAATAGACTTTTTATAGAAATAAATCTCCGTAAAATGTTGATTTCGTATGCAGAGAGAAAGAAAGAGAGACAGACAGACAGACAAGACAGTCAGGAGGCTTTTCCTCAAATTCTAATAATTCATAAAACTGTATAGATTTTTATAGAAATAAATCTACATAAAATGTAGATTTTATATGGAGAGAGAGAGAGAGAGAGAGAGAGAGAGAGAGAGAGAGAGAGAGAGAGAGTTGGGAGTGAGGGTTGTCCCTTGAGCCGTGTCTCTAATCCGATAATTTCCACAGTAGAAAGTGTGGCAACGTCGTGGGTCGGGGAATTCCCATGAGGGACAACGCCCAAACGATCTCGATATTTTGGAAAGACTATAGCCCTTAAATTTGTGGGAAAGGAAGGGAGAGCTCTCTTTCTGCACCTCAGGCTCAGACAACTCATATAGAGGTGATCCAAGACTCCACTAAGTTAAGGCCACTTAGTAAGTACTGTACCTACTTGCCGCCTTTATGTATCTTGTCCTTCCACTTGCATTAGGATAGTACCTCGGGTCGTGGACTATTATCTTGTTTGTGTACCAGTATCTTGTTTGTGTACCAGTATCTTGTTTGTGTACCAGTATCTTGTTTGTGCACCTGTTATGTGTATCTGTTCTATGTAACGTTCAGAACTCGCATATTGGATTATTGGATTGTGTACGTCTTTCATGTAAATATTCAAAACTTGTAGTAAAGTCAGATGTACAGTCAAGTAAGAGTCTGACTACCGAGTGTTTCACCCACCTAATTAACTATGATAGAAAACTCCTGTTTCCCATGGTCAGATTGACCGAGTCGGTGTTTGCAAACCCGTAACAGTGTGTGTGTGTGTGTGTGTGTGTGTGTGTGTGTGTGTGTGTGTGTGTGTGTGTGTGTGTGTGTGTGTGTGTGTGTGTGTGTGTGTGTTCTGGGATTCATTTCTATATCCATAACTGTGGTTTGGTGTCGGAACTGTCACAAGGCCTGTACCCTTTCCAGCCGGCCTCGAGGCCAGGGCCAGTTCTGCAGGTGGATGCCAAGGTCGCGTCCGAGGCCACGAGATAGAGGCCAGGCCTCAGTGCCAGGCCTAATTCACACCTGTGATATGTCCGTTACTTTCCTCCTTGATATATCATAAGTAAATCGTCTGTGGACGGAGAAACATACATGTGTCTCTCAATATTCGTCAGCAGAGGAAAAGAAATACAGAAAAGGGCGAAGTTTTGTCCTTGACTATACACTTGTGTGCCATAGTTTCTGCTCATCTTCTAATCCTGCCGCTGTCTAGAGGGAAGTCGTAGCCAGAGTTTCACACCCAAGGAAGACCCAGGATGATAATATGGAAAAAATTTACGGTCGACTCCCTGTCGTAATCAAGATTTGCTTCAGGAGGAAGTACAGGGAAAGAAGAGTTATGAGTCCTTCCAAGTATACTATTTCTCATACGAAAAACATATCTTCCTGATGAGAAAAAAATTATCACTGGCTATATCTGTTTTATGCAGGGAGAACAAGGAAGTACAGTGCATAGCCTTCCCGTGCCTATAATTCTTCCTGCAAAAATAAATCTGCCACGGCAGGGAATCAGTCGTAAATATGTTTGTGTTAGAAGCTTTGCTAAACAGGAACAGCTCGCGCTGACACTCTTGTAGTCTGGAAAATCTGGCTTTTGTTGCAGTTAAGGGTACGGGTAGAGAGTTAACAGAACTATGGCTCATGTGTATAGATAGAAATAATTTATCTTCACAGTTTTGTCTCACAATTATTTAAAACTAGCAAAACACGCCAAACTCCAACAGTAACTCCTGCGACAGAAAGATGATTTTACTCGGCTTAGGAAAGACTTTTTGTGCCCGAAAGATTTTACTGTAAAATTTCACCAACTTCTTTACCACTATAGCACCCTAACCTGAGTCGCCTGGCAGTAGCATGAACAGAGTAGAAAAAGACGTCCTCAGACTAAAGAGGATAAAACTTGAATCGAGAAAGAGAAGGCAAGCCCCAGATCTTTGACGACATTTTCTGAGCCATGTGACGGATACAGATGGAGAAGATTTAGATTTATACCTGTCATTTGTTCGAGGGTCACTGTGACAGACAATCGGTGTTTGTTGTCTCAGTTTTTGCCAGAGCACGACCCTGCTTTTTTTTTTTTTTTTTTTTTTTTTTAAAGATTAATTGCATCCCACATCTATTATTGCAAGTACACTGTATATGTCTAGCATCACACTCACTGAGCTTTTCTCTTCCTATTTAACATAAGAACATAAGAAGAGAGGATAACTGCAGTAGGCCGGTTGGCCCATGCTAGGCAGCTCCTAGAAGAGTAACTGAACTACTAGAATGAGATAAGGATAGCAAAGAAGAAGGCTCTCCCCCGCTCTCCAAACCCTCCAGCCGAAGCCGGCAGGAAAAAGTCAGAAAGAACACCACGCCGTATAGTAAAACTGGCGTGGACATTTTACAGGAAAGTGTGAAAGGAGAATAGAGACTATCATAGTGTAACCTGAAAAGAAAATTTTTTTGAATTAGTATTGGTTATAAGATTTTCTTTATTCTATATCCATCCCTTATTTGTCATATGCTTATCTAGCCTATGCTTGAAACTCTCAATGGAAGAGGCAGCAACTACTTTACTAGGTAGCTTATTCCATTCGTCTACTACTCTATTACCAAACCAATTTCTACCGATTTCCTTTCTGAAACGGAATTTTTCTAGTTTGAAACCATTATTTCTAGTTCTATCCTGTATGCTCACTTTAAATACCTTGCTAATATCTCCCTTATTTATACCATTCATCCACTTAAACACCTCAAT
Source organism: Coenobita brevimanus (assembly GCF_032717465.1). NCBI lineage: Eukaryota > Metazoa > Arthropoda > Malacostraca > Decapoda > Coenobitidae > Coenobita > Coenobita brevimanus. Next base: position 5,399,168 of record NC_137024.1, on the reverse strand, counting down.
TAAGTCTCCCCTTACTCTACGCCTCTCTAGCGAATGCAGACTTAGTCTTTTCAGTCTGTCTTCATATGACAGGTTCCGGATGTCATGTATCATTTTAGTCATTCTTCTCTGTACATTTTCTAACGAATTAATATCCATTCTATAGTAAGGACACCAAAATTGTACTGCGTAGTCTAAATGTGGCCTTACTAATGCTAGATAAAGTTTCAGTATTACTTTAGATGAACTATTCACGCTTCTCGAAATAAATCCTAGGACCCTATTTGCTTTATTTCTCGCATTAATACACTGTTGCCTTGGTTTAAGGTCGTTACTAACCATAACTCCTAGATCTCTCTCGCATTCCGATTTGCTAATTTCTTTGTTATCTAAGCTGTATTTAGTATCTCCAATGGTCTTGCCTACGTTAAGTACTTTACATTTTTCAACGTTAAATTCCATTTGCCAAGTTTTAGACCATTTGGACAATGTATCGAGGTCTTTTTGTAAGTTATGGCAATCGTCATTCGAGTTAATGATACGCCCTATTTTTGTATCGTCGGCAAATTTGCTGATGTTGCTATTGACTCCTAAATCTAAATCATTTATATATATGATAAATAATAAGGGACCGAGTACTGAACCCTGTGGTACACCGCTAGTTACTAATCCCCAGTCCGACTTAGTTCCAATTATTAATACTCTCTGCTTTCGTCCTTTCAGCCAGGATTCTATCCATTTTAAGATATCGCCGTCTATACCGTGTGCTCGAACCTTTCTAACTAACCTTTCGTGTGGGACCCTATCAAAAGCTTTACTAAAGTCCAGATAAATAACATCGTAAGCTTTAACGCTATCTACTGCCTCATAGACCTCCGAGTAGAATGACAACAAATTTGTGAGGCAGGATCGTCCTTGCCTGAATCCGTGCTGACTTTCGTTTATAAGATTAAATCTTTCTAAGTGTTCTCTAATCTTATTTGCCAAAATTGACTCTAACATTTTTCCTACTATTGACGTTAGACTTATCGGACGATAATTCGACGCAGCTGATTTATCACCCTTTTTAAAGATGTGCACTACGTTTGCGGTTTTCCACGCCTCTGGAACTTCTCCTGAACTTAAAGAGTCATTAAATAACGTTAAAAGTGGCTGACATAATTCTTCTTTGGTTTCTTTTATAATTTTTGCATATATATGGTCCGGACCTGGCGATTTTTGAGGTTTTAACTTATTAATTTCTTTCAATACGTCCTCCTTACTAATGGTTATTTTACTAAGAATATTTTCCGTATTCTCATGGTAAATATTTGCTGCTTGAGGGACCAGGCTTAGATTTTCCTTGGTGAATACTGATATGAAATCATTATTTAGGATGGAGCACATTTCTTTATCTTCACTGGTAATGTCACCTGATTCTGTTCTAAGTGGTCCTATCCTATCTTTATTTTTCGTACGGTATCCTATTGTCATAAAGACTTTGTAGTTACTTGTAGAGAAGTATATTTTAGACTTGTGGTCGAGCGGCTTTTATATCTTGTAGTAGTTTCCCCACCAGATGTCATGTAGTGACGGGAGAGGTAAAGAATAGTATGGGACTATTTTTATTTGTCTTGGAAATATTAAACAGGTATAACAGTATAAGTCCCGGGTAGCTACCTCCCTGTCTCGCTATCTCTCTCTCTTTCTGTTCTAAGGCTAATCTCCGTCTCGACCTCTCTCTAGGGTCGCTTGTCTCCTTCTAAACTCTCTTTTCTAAAATCTGGTGTAGTAGGGGTGTGTCACATATGTTCCTCATGGCAACCGGATCTTTCTCACGAGAGGACTGCTGACAGCTAACTGCATCATCTCCTTACTGGCCGCTGTCGTCAGCTTTCCTCCGTGTAAGCATGTTTAGCGCTGCTAGATTCCTCGCAGACACAACACCTTCTCATCATTTGACTTCCTGCTTCTATCTGTCTCTCTATCTATCTATTTATCTATCTATCTATTATGTAGTCCTATATTTGCTCGGCCGCGAAAATGGCGTACCATCGACATTTAATAGTTATAATATATTAATACATACTACATACACATTATAATGAACTTATAAGCTAATTAAGTGAAATACATAATATTGTAAAGTAACATAATTGTATGAATATTGTACACATATATTATTCATAGTAAATAGTGATTATTCAGTAATACTACATTTTAAATAAGTTGTATACATATTGGAATAAATGCATTAAAGTAAATTATTTAACTGTAATACAGTATGTACTTGGGATATTATAGTGAAATGCATACATGCAAGAATAAAAATAGTTTAAAATTAAGATTATTGTAAGAGTTATTAATATTTCATTCAAAGATAATGGTACTGGTCTGTCATATATGGGTCATTCTTCTTTGTGTTATTATTATTATTTTTTTTTTTTTTTTATATATATATAATTAATACTATATACAAAATATATACACTTCATTCAGGGTGGTTAACTGTGATGTTAACTCTCCCCCCACTAAACAATGACTCCAAATTAGCAATTCTTGCATGCATTCTGTGCATTGCCAACAGCAATACTGCAACCACAATGCAGATGATTATAAAGACAGAAGGTGCTTGGCTATACACATAATATGGGTTGAACATACTCAAACTCAAATCTTCCCAGGGCTTCATTGTTTCATTGATCAGCTGCATAGTTTCAAACTTAGGTGAAGTCAGCTTAATACTTGTGCTCATGTTTAAGTTCATATCAGGCAGTGGGTGGAAATGTTTGTGTGTATGGTTGATAATGGCGTAGTGATTGATGGTGGAAAAAGTAGACATGGATGGTGTAAATACTGCACAGTAGTCTGGTGCTATGTATAATCCTGAGGCTGATGTATGAGATGGTGGTATATCTGGACAGACTATGTAAACTGATGTGTTATGAGGGAAATAAAAACTGCGAGTGTCCAATGCGTTGATGGTGTACAAGTTTATCTGGAGCAAAAGTGAAGTTGCAATGATGATGAATATTGTTATTGCTGATGATAGCCATTTCACAAGGGACCGTATCAGTAGGCTGAAACGTGAAAATGTACGCAGGACAAAGATGAACAGCATGTAAGGATGTGCGGCACTTTCGCTCAATCGCTGACTCACTTGCGAAAGTGACAGTGTCTCGTCTCTTGGAGACCATGATGAGTTCGGTGTCTGTGTTGATGTTGATGATGACTAAAGTGTTGTTGTTTCTATAGGGGAAGGGGTGTATTTGGTATACTGTGAACAGGTCTTCCGTGATGAATGGTACATGAACTATCACTGATGTTGGTGTTAGTGTTGCTTCTAAGTATGGGTAATATTGCATAAATTCCCTACTGCGGAACAATGGCTTCAATTTATGTTTATGTATGCCTTGACTAACTATCTGACGTAGCTCATGAACTGGGAGTAAGTCATTCGTGATCTTGCCATCACCAGCATTCGAAATTCCTTGCATAAGTGCCCTGAAATGATCTCTAGTGTTCTCTAATTGTAGTAGAATCGTGTCAATATGTTCTGTGATGATGGAGAAGTGCTGGAAAGAGTAACGTTGCCCTCTAAGTCATTTATTTTATCTACACTCTCGAGAGCTACGTTTTCTGCTTGTTTCAGATTTTTCACAATTGTCTTCATTGCCGAGTTCTGTCCTGTGATGAATTTATCCTGGTATGTTAGTACCTGAGCTATCTTATTAAATTTGTTGTTTATTTCTTTAAGGTCATCCTCTGTAGCCAATCCAAAGATGTTCCCAAGAATTGCGCCCCAGATCGAACAAACCGCGCTTTTGGCGAGTACGTGTGATGTTGTTCCTGTCGCTCAGCACCTCCGTTCCATAAGATGGGAGATCTTGGATCATGACGAGCATAGTTGACTTCGCATGTTCTAGTTTCCATTTCGCTAACTTCACCATTTCATCCACTTCCTTGGTGATATGTGATTGTGAAACATAATTCCCTATCTTGAAGTCCAGAGTTCGCATCGGCGTCGCAAGCCTTTCTACATAAGTAGGTAAGTCATACAAGTAATCTAGACTTATTTCAGTACTCATGACGTCCTTGACGATTGTAGTCGTGGCCGTTGGAGCTATGAGGCATCCTTGTCGTACTATATGCTTGGGGTCTAGGTGCGCATATACTCTTACTATGTATAGGAGAATCCATAGCATAAGTCCCTTCATCGTAACCTACCGAAAAAAAAAAAAAACCTATTAATTTCCTATAAAGCTGTGGTTGATGATAGTGATGATGTGCGTTACGGTTGGCTGTTATTTCATTTATAGAAGGAGTTTAAATCGATATTTAATTCTCGTAAATGATGTACTGTAGATTTCATTGGAATAGTTGCACCTATGTTCGATTGTTTGGTATATGACCTTAATTTCTTTTTGTAATCATTGTTGTGTTCTTGCTTGGTTTCTTGAGGTACGTTCACCTGTTCGGTTGTATCCGAGGCTGAATAATTATGTGATAATTCCCTTGAAACTCGTTTTAAATGGTCAATATGAACTTGTTTTTCCTCGCCACTTGAAAGTGACTTAATTAAAACTTTGTTTGCCTTTATGTTAATTACTCTGTATGGGCCCTCAAATTTAGGGGATAATTTATTGTCTCTCGTATGAATGACTCCGTAAACAATGTCTCCTAAGCTGATAGGTGAATCTTTTGCCTTCTTGTTAAATGCCTCCGTCATTTCTTCCTTGGACATCGTTAATTGTTTTTGCACTCTTTTGTGAATGTCCTGGAATTCACGTAAACGGAGTTTAGAGTAATCATTGTAATTGTATATAGGCATGCTGTCACCTTCTAGGAGCTCATATGGTAATTTTTTATCTGTGCCATATATAATGAAATGTGGTGTGTCACCAATGGATTTATTTATAGACCCATTAATGGAGGCCTCTACTCTGGGAATCCAATCATCCCAGCTTGCATAATTTTCACTGAGAATGTGTCGTAGCACATCTAATACCTTTTTATTTTGTCTCTCTACCAACCCATTCGATGCTGGGTGATAGGCCAAAACGTTAACCTTTTTAATGTTGTATTGTTTACATATTTCTTGTAAGATCTCAGAATTAAATTCTCCTCCATTATCACTTATTAATACCTTTGGGGTAGTAAAGCGACATATTACATTATCTGTTATTGCCTTTGCTACTGTCTCTGCTGTCTTATCTTTAATTGGAGCTAAAATGACATAACGGGAAAAATGATCCGTTGCTACGAATAAGTATAGGTTATTATTGTATGATAATGGCATCTTGAGTAAATCAACAGCGACAACGTCCCATGGTTGATGTGGTACAGGGTAATTACCCATCGGTGCAGGTGTGATTGGGTATCCTTTGTGTTTCGCACATGATTCGCATCTGTCTATATGATTGTTTATATCTCTTCGTAATGAAGGCCAGTAATATAATAGCTGGGCTTGGTTGAATGTCTTATCCTTTCCAGGGTGTCCTGCATGTGGGCTGTCGTGTATCATTCGTAATACTTGGGGTATCATGTCATTAGGTACTACCAACTGGTTAGTATTTCTTTGGCGTTTTGGTTGTTTAGAGTTAATTTTGTATAATGTATTATTGACCATTGTGAATTGTTCAAGTGGGACATGCAGTTTGGGTAATTGTATGTCATCTCCACTTTCTAACTTGTATATTACTTTTGACTATACTGGGTCAAGTCTTTGTGCCTTTGCGATATCCTCGTGGTTTGGGATATTTCCTTTGAGATCTAACGCCGCGACCTGAATTGTGTTCGGGTTCCTAGATAATGTGTCAGCTACTATATTCATTTTACCTTGTATATAATGTATTTGTACATTGTAGTTTTCAACTGTACATTTCCATCTTGCTCTCCTCCCAGAAAGGAGTTTTCTTTAAACATACCCACCAGTGGTTTATGGTCGGTGAATAAGTGGATTTCGTAACCATATACCAAATCTCGAAACTTTTGTAATGCAAAAATCACTGCAAGTGCCTCTAAGTCTGTAGTGCTATAATTTTTCTCCGCACCTCTTGTTTGTCTGCTGGCAAATGCAATTGGTTGATTCTTTCCTCTTTATCTTCCTGCATCAGTACAGCCCCTAATCCTTTAACTGATGCGTCTGTACAAATAAGAAATGATTTCGTGTAATTCGGATATGCTAAACAAGGTGCATTTGTTAGTTTAATTTTTAGATTGTTAAATGCCCTTTTTTGTTCTTCTTCCCATTGGAATACAGCATCTTTTTTGAGTAGTTGGAATAGAGGGAAGGCTATATGAGAGAACTGTGGTACGAAGGACCTATAGTACCCAGCCAGACCTAAAATTGTCTAACTTCGTCAGTCGTAGTGGGTTCAGGAAAATCTCTCACTGCCTGTATTTTGTCATCAGTGGTGTGAATACCATCAGAACTTAATTTGTGGCCTAAGAAATTTATTTCCTTAAAGCAAAATTTGCATTTAGAAAGTTTAATTTTTAATCCAGCATCACTAAGCTTTTGTAAGAGTAAGTCTAATTTCCTGAGATGATCCTTAATATTCTTCGTTGCGATAATAATATCGTCAAGATAAACAAATATTCCTTGTCCTAAAATTCCGGACAATACGTAATTCATAAGACGCTGGAACGTACCGGGGGCTGTCCTCAGTCCCATTGGCATTCTTGTATATTGATAATGGCCTCTGTTTGTTGAAAAGGCAGTGTATTTACGTGACTCCTGAGATACCGGAATCTGATAGTATCCGTTTAGGGAGATCGATGGTCGAGAATATATTATTCTCAGGACCAATATTCTGTAGAACATCACTTAGCAATGGCATGGGAAATCTGTCTGGGATGGTGTGATTATTTAGTTTACGGTAATCTACTACCGCACGCATTTCTCCATTTCTCTTGGGCACAAAGAAAAGGGGAGCGTTCCACGGAGAAACTGAAGGCTCAATAATTCCAAGCTTTAACATTTCATCGACATACTGATTTGCAAGTGTACGTTGGGAGTGTGGTATGCGATAAGCTGGTACGAAAATTGGTGGTGTTTCTGGGTGCACATTAATCATGTGATTAATCAAGTTAGTACACCCTAATTGTTCTCCGGGCAAGGCTACGGTGTCCCTGTGTGTTTCCAGCAGGGTTAACAAATCATTTTCTTCGTCAAATTCACCTGAGTGAATTAAATTCTCTTTTATTCTTTCTCTATCCGTAGATTTGATCTCACTTGTTACTCCACCAATATTTATTTCCTTCACAGGGGCGAAACATTTTTCAATATTAACTATGCAAGTTCCCTTCTTCAACTGAACTTCCCCATTCATGTGATTAATAATGAATATTTGAGTTAGCCCTTCGTCGTTCGTATGACATAATGCGTTTTCTACTGACAATCCCTTTACTTTACATAATTCTTCTAAGACAAGAACAGTACTATTCCGTAATTTGCTCTTTATGGTAACCTTCATGTATGAATTAGGTGGTATAATCAAATCATTAGTGAGATGGGCTGGAAAAATTGATAAATCAGTACTGTTATCTGGGTCACTAATTCTGGAGGATGGGGTTGCTGGTGTAAGTGGATCTATACACTCATCTGTTTGTGTATGTTTGTTAAAGCCTTTAATATTACCAATTCTTTTTGGCTCTCTTCTACCAATCGGTGAGGGCTCTGAAAGTATTTCCTCTATGAATTCATTATCAAAGTCTATTCCATTCATTTGTGGGAGTATAGTTATGTTCTCAGTTCTCATGGATCTTAAGCCCAGTAACATATGAGCTTTAATTGCTAAGTTTTCAACGATATAGAACAATGCAGAGAATGGTCTTGTAGTTTCTGTGAAACTGAGATTTAATCTTATCATACCTTTTACTGTAATCTCTTGACCATCTACTGTGTATAATTCTAAATCAGCTTCATCCAGAAAAGTTACTTTCTTTTTATTTTTAAGAATTCTGTTTAGTTCTTCATGTGTTATTAAGTTCACTGGAGAGCCTGTATCTAAAAATAAGGAAACGTTTTGATCCTCACATACAGCTGGTATCAAGATACACTCATTTCCCAACATGCCTCCTATGTGAAGTTTAACCTTGTTCTTCTTTACGTTTGTTCGTTTTTTGTCATGACTTGGTCTTCCCCCGATTTGAACATAGACACAATTTTTTCTACTGTTTTGCAATCACTAGTCCAGTGCCCTTGGTATCTATGATGCCTACAATAAGGACCAAATCCTTGTGTCTTTTGATTATCCTCTTTTGCCTTGATAAAGCATTCATACCTTGTGTGTCCTGGTTTTGCACAGTAATGACACAGAATGGACCTATCCCTTGACTGTGACCTACGAGGTGATTTCCCACAAAAAGTGTTGTTTATGGCGCGAGACCTGCTCGGGCTGCGCGAAAACTTATGAAACTGCCTGTAGGAAGGCGTGTGGGAACGAGGTCTAGGCGTCTTTGTTTGTTTGGGCTGCCTCATTTCTGGTCGCGATCGATTTTGTTCTCTGTTTGGGGTCGGTGTTGATGTTTTCACAGCTGATACTGTCTCAGGTACCCTGATTCTACCAGAATGTGAGTCTGATGTTGTGGCAATTTGTGTGTCATCTGGTATTAACGTGGGTGGTGGCGAAAATATTCCTGTCATTAAGATATGATGTTATGAAATACGCCTCTTGTTTATTTATGTCCTAGCAAACTAGATGAGTAAATAAGTTGAATATAGCTAATTTTAGCACTGAGAAGAAATGAGCAAGTATAATTTTACCCACTTGATACAGATCGTAGAGGTGTGTCGATACAAAAGTCGATCTCGGAAGAAAATACAGGTTTGATTGAAGATCTCTTGATAATTCTAGTGGTGTGTTGATGGACGATATTACTCAGGAAACTCCATGGCCTGGTATTTGTAGTGGTTAACGGCTGTTCCAGGCAAACCTCAGCATAGAACGTCGAATTTCCAACTTAACTGTGAAAATAAGTGAATATGAGTAGGAGCTATGTGAATAATGAGTAATGAGTAGTGGGTGAGAAGTGCCTGGTGTCAGTCACACGTTGCTTGGCATGGCAGACTCGCGTTGTGATGTCATCTCAGCACATGGTGACGTCGGCTTCCCACACTGGTAGCTGTGGTGAGTGAATGAGTAGCGATGAGTAACTTGAGTGAAGATGAGTTGTGAGTCGTGTCTCACTCTTTGTTTGTTTGTTCCCTTTATTCTATGTGGAAGTTTTCTCGGTCCTTTTCTCTAGTGATTTATTCGTTGTGGGATGAAGACTGCCGCTACTTGTAGGTGCGTGTAGAAGATTATACAGACGACGTAGAGTTGTTAATTGTAGTTGATTGTAGATGGCTGTAGTTGATTGTAGATGGCTGTAGACTTTGTAGAACTGAAGCTAATCTTGTAGTCTCGGTTGCTTTTGTAGAAATTTGCTTTTAATTCGGAGACGATGTCCGCAGATTTGCTGGTTTGTCGTTAAGCTACGTGCAAGGCGTCAAGTGATCTCTTGACCTCTGCATCAGCGTAATGATCTGGGAGACGGAGGGGGCAGGACGGAAAGAATACTGTCAGGAGCTGATATTGTTGGTTGTTTTCAATCTTGATATTTTGTAGGAATTTAATGTTGATTCGTAGACGAGGTTCGTATCCCACCGCTGCCACCAAATGTCATAAAGACTTTGTAGTTACTTGTAGAGAAGTATATTTTAGACTTGTGGTCGAGCGGCTTTTATATCTTGTAGTAGTTTCCCCACCAGATGTCATGTAGTGACGGGAGAGGTAAAGAATAGTATGGGACTATTTTTATTTGTCTTGGAAATATTAAACAGGTATAACAGTATAAGTCCCGGGTAGCTACCTCCCTGTCTCGCTATCTCTCTCTCTTTCTGTTCTAAGGCTAATCTCCGTCTCGACCTCTCTCTAGGGTCGCTTGTCTCCTTCTAAACTCTCTTTTCTAAAATCTGGTGTAGTAGGGGTGTGTCACATATGTTCCTCATGGCAACCGGATCTTTCTCACGAGAGGACTGCTGACAGCTAACTGCATCATCTCCTTACTGGCCGCTGTCGTCAGCTTTCCTCCGTGTAAGCATGTTTAGCGCTGCTAGATTCTCGCAGACACAACACCTTCTCATCATTTGACTTCCTGCTTCTATCTGTCTCTCTATCTATCTATTTATCTATCTATCTATTATGTAGTCCTATACTATCTCCAGGTCCCCAACTGTAATACTGGGTGTACAAGGAAAGTGGGAAAACAAACAGAGAGCACCATTCTGACCAGCCGGAACGTGTGTTGCATCTCCATGTCGCTCCTGACTGCGAACTGTAATGTGGGATGCAGGCTACTCATATCTCTCGCAGGCGTTCTATAAATATCCATCAATATTAGGGTCTTGAGTCTTGCTTCGCCCTCTCCGATTACAGCGTTAAGCACAAGTCCTCAGTTATGTGTACGATTACTTTATTATAATTTTATCTTCATTCGCACAACTGCTAAACATATTATGGAGACAGTAAATGAAAATGAAAGACCGAACACACACACACACACACACACACACACACACACACACACACACACACAGACACACACACACACACACACACAGACACACACACACGCTTGTTCCTAATAATAAACAGCTACGAAGCACCTTCATAACCAAACTAGAAGGAAAATGAAGAACAAAAATATTCCTGATATTCCTCTGGTTTGAAGACTTTCATGAAAAAATGTTAATATCTTTTATGAATTCTTCCTCAGAACACTTCTACCTGTGTGATCGCTTCTTCATTCTCTGGGCCATCGGCAGTGAGGTAAATGATCCGAGACGAGCAGAAGTGAAGGCAGACAAGCGCTAAAAATATAAGTGGGAGACACTGGTTCTTTTTCTCTATTTTCACGTTTCTAATCTGTCTTCGTTTCTGAGCGCCTAATTGTCCACTCCTTGTACAGATGATTGAAAACTGCTATAGGTATATACTAAACCCTGTGACGAGGACAGAAATTTTGACTTATTATACTCTCCTGATGCTTAGACTCAACTTAGGATTGGCTTCTCGTCGTCTAAGGGTTCAGTAAATAACCATAATATAGAAACTTTATATACAGTCTTTGTCTATAACCTTGCACCTGCTTTTGTACAGTCTACCTGAATATTGTCATTCCAGAATAAGGTGGTTAGAGTTTTGTTAAACTTAATTTAGCCCGTTCAATACGATGATGATTTTGCTATAGTTGGTCAGTATGTAGGTCTACTGTTATTGCTGTATACTCATTGCTATGGCAGACTTCGTGCCACTACTTTCCTTCTTTTTTTTTTTTTGCATCTTCGTATTGAGTTGCATATTATTCCTGCCTGCTTAGTAATGACATAGTTTGTATCTGTAACAAGCAAAAAGGACAAAAATAATACGGGATAATTGGCCAGATAAATCACTGAGGAAGAGATATTACGAAATCTCTCACGCCACAGCTATTACGAGTCAGAGAAAACCAGTCGCCGAGGCTAAGGTGTTACGAAATCTTCTAGGCCAAAGGAGGTATGTTTAAGAGAAAACTAAAACAACCAAGATGTTCCCTGCCGGAGCCTCTAATTTCTTGACAAAAAAAAAAAAAAAAAAAAAAAACATAACAAGCCACTTTTTTATAACTTTGACTAAGGGCTTATTTATAAGGAATCTGTAAATATTTGTAAAAATTCTCAAATTTAGAATTCTTGGCACTATCAAATTAAATTTTAAAGAATTGTAAATCACTTATAAAACTTTTAGTCTAAGAATCTACATCAACATGCTTGAAGAATATTTGGAAATATGACTTAAAAATCTGAAAATGGGTCCTGAACCAAATGATGGGCTTTAAAAGGCGCTTGCTGATTTTAACTTGAGCCATTCATAAAGAACCTTATTGTTTATAAAAATTCATAACTCAATGATCCTTCCAAATTATGAAGAAGTGGTGCCAGACACAACAAACCTCGCCCGACAGCAGCTAGTTTATTGTCAACCATTTTCAACTTATAGCCCTCTAAAAGACCGTGATCTTGCATTTGACCTCTCAAGGTCACTTAAGGCCAAAGGTCATGATGCCAAGCGAAAGCCTATCTGAGACTTCCTATATCATGATAATAGTAAATATCTCTATCTTCAACCAGTTTCGAGTTATAGCCCCCTGAATTCCCGTGACCGTAAGTTTGATCCTTCAATGTCACTTAAGGTCAAAGGCAATGGTTCCAATTAAAAACCCAAGTGGGACTTCCTCTATGCTGAAAACAGTAAATATCCATTCGCAAACAGTTTCATGTTATATTCCCCTGAATATCCGTGACCTTGAGTTTGACCTTTTAAGGTCACTCAGGATCAAAGGTCTTGGTGCCAAATGAAAGCCCATAGAGAAGTTACTGTATGTTGATACTAGTAAATACCTCTATCTCCAACCGGTGTCAAGTTATAGCCCTCTGAAAATCGGTGACCTTGATATTGATCTTTCAGGATCATTTGATTACATACAAAGTTCAATCACTTCCTTTTGGGACCAGTGTCCACATATCCTGAAAGTTTCATGTGATTTCACACAGCAGTTTTTCCGTAATGTTGCAAACAAAGAAAAAGAATCTCGACTAAAAACAATACCTCGTTGGACTCCGTCCAGGCGAAGTAATTAAGCTCCTACTGACAACCAGGGGGGAGGGGGTCCTGGGAAAGCCTCTGTGACTGTCCCAGAGGCTCCAGGGAGGCTTCAAAAAGTTACTTTCAAATTAGCCTGAAAGTATAGCAGTCAGTAACTAATTCGGTAACAAAGGTGTTTCTCAGCCGAACCATAGGAAGGTCTGGCAATAAATCGCTGAGGACGAGGAATTACAAAATCTCCTAGGCCAATGGAAATACACCTCAGGGAAAATAAATAACTGTGGAAGATATTTTATGAACTCTCTCAAGCCAACAAGAGGACAGTACAAGGGGTTAAAGCTTATACACCATCGCTACAGCAGTCTAAATCCAACTGTTACAGATTTAATTTTGAACAGAGAACACCTGTAATCTGGTGCATGGACTTTTAAAAATTTGTTTTTCCTTCCTCTGTTCTTCTTCTGAAAAATAAATAAATATATAACACATGTGACGTGTGTTCCTAGGGCGAGATGTTGTCAGAGAGGGTTGGTATTCCCATGGGTGACCTGCACGGGGGCTCCACCTACCTGCTGTTCGAGAGTCACTACGACAACTACATGCTCAAGCGGAGAATTACCGTGGACTGGGCCATGGACATCTACTACACAGACAAACTGAGGTACTTAATTCAGATATTCGGGAATCAGCTCATAAGTCACTGTGATTCAAGACCATGTTTGTAAAGTTCACTGATTTATATACTGTGCTAAACCACAGTCAAAATGAATGTTGTTACTCTTTCTCTACAGAGTATTGGAAATTTCACTATATTCGTTTATCTATTGCCGTGCTTTCTATTTCGTTTTCTATTGTTGGAGTGTAAAAGGTCAGAAACAAAGCTTAACCTAAATTTTTATCTCTTCTACTTATTTTGTGTTGCCTAATATTAACCTGAATTTTTACATCTTTAACTAATATTCCTAGGCTAAGAGAGGCTTGGTATACTTCTCTGTTCTCAGATTATCCTCACTGAGGGAGGAAGGTGATGGACGTGGCCCAAGGGTGTAGTATTTACAGTGGAGCAGTAGGCTAACATTTTTCCCTAACAAAAAGATCCTTATGGCAGCATCACACTGGGCCAAAAGTGGCTAATATGCAAGCAGCTTTTATGAGGCGAAATGGCTAGCAAAGCCAAGTTGCTGTCACATGCATGTGTTTTTGACAGCCGAAACGGCTAGCAGTGTCATCTGCCTTACTGCCTCGTGATTATTTGTAAACAAACCACCATGGCATCCCAACTCCCTTTTCCTCAGTTTCTGTAACTGATTACATACTTCAGCAACTCCAGAGCCACAAGGCAGTCTACTAGAAATTTCCTTGCCACAGGGTACATAATGAATACTGCCCACAATCTGCTTTCCATGTCACAAGAAAAAAATAGAAATGAATGAAAACCACAAGCATTAAATTGTATTTTCTTAACAATTTTAGTTAAAGTTTCTTTCAGTGATAACAGAATATTTTCTCATCAGTTTAAAAAATTAATATCAGCTCATTTGAGTTCTAATTGCACCAACAGGCTGTGAGCAAAAATTGTTATCCATTTCCCCTTGCAGGTAAAGTCTCACTCACCGAGGGTCATTTTGGCTAGCGGCTCACAAAACTGGCTCGCATGTTGGTCACTTTTGGCCTAGTGTGACGCCGCCTGTACTCTTAAGAAAACGATAAAAAAGGTCATCTTATTACAGCACGAACTTCACCCCAACCCTCAGCACTTGATGGGTATGTCTTACTGTTGGCTTGAGCAAAATTTTACAATAGAAATGGGCATCATTGGAAAACAAAGTGAAAAATTTTGATAGCATTTCTCTGGGCAGATTATCCCGTGATATTGTCTTTCTCCTGCAATTGATACTTAGGCGTGGGACTGAACTTTTTTTCGGGGGGAGGGGGGGGAGGGGGATGAAGTGAGGACAGACTTTGTATTCTTTAGACTCTTTACACCCTTTGGTCTTATGTTCCCTTTCCAGCTTGGTTTCAGCAACAACGTTCCCCGGAATATTAGGCTTCTTCTGAATGGCAAAATAAAGACTATCAACTAAATAATAATAATAATAATAATAATAATAATAATAATACCAATAATAATAATAATAATAATAATAATAATGAAAGTTAGAATTTTGTGTGACCGATAGCAAGGCGATGTCATGTGAAAGACTGTGGCCAGTAGAAAGACGGAGGAAATGAGCGTTTTGAGACATCGAAAAGAACGAGTTTTGCCCTAACGCAGGATGAAATTATATATATACAGTATATATATATATATATATATATATATATATATATATATATATATATATATATATATATATATATATATATATATGGAAGGTATTTGGAAGAATTATTATAGAGAAAGGAAAACACCATCCTGGTGAGTGACGATGGCTTTAAGAGTGGCAGAGGATGTGTTGATCAAATATATGCAGTGAGGCAGATAGTTGAGAAGGCTTGTGATAAGGACTATAAGTGTTTTGTGAATCAGGATAAGAACTTAATATAAGAATGTACTTTACTTGACAAGCTTTTCAAGTTTGGTAAACGTGGCATATTGATGTAAACATTTTTGAAACATTGGTTTTTAATATATATATATATATATATATATATATATATATATATATATATATATATATATATATATATATATATATATATATATATATATTTATATAAATTAGAAAAGGACTAATTTTTATGAAGATACGAGTATAACTTAAACGTGTGAGAGAAATTGATAGGAAAGAAGACGGCTCTCCCCAATGCATCCCACCGCCCAGTAATACAACCAGCAGGAAAATAGGTAGAAAAACACCATACAGGTACTTCTTAGATAGAATAACCATGGAAAAGTTATAGGAAGGGCATGAGAAGAAAAGCTGTGCACTACAGTATATAATCTCTTGACCTTAAATCTGAAAAAAAGGCATATACAATCGCAGGATGTTCGCATAACCAAGCAATCGTCTGTCTGTCGTCAGCATACATATCAGCTTGAAATTAAAAAACACCCACTTAGTTGTGGCCTTTTGTTTCGAAATATTTATCTACTCGAATATTAAATGTATCCACAGCTTTGCACAAACTGCTATTGTTGGTAGTTTATTCCAGTGCTCCAGCACGCGAATACTGTCATTTTTCCCTATATCAATGTTGCACAGTTTACCTTTTAATTTAATCCCATTATTTATAGAAAGAGAGAGGTGAAAAGATTAGTAAGAGAGAGTAGGAAGAGAGCGGATGAGGAATTTGGAAAGAACTTGAGTGTAAAGTGGAGGGACTGGAAAAAAATGTTTTGGAAAGAGGTGAAAAGAGTAAGACAGGGTGACAGTGAAGTTAGCAGGGGAGTGAAAGATAAAAATGGTAGATTACTAGTGGAGAAGGGAGAAAAAGTGAGCAGATAGAGAGAACACTTTAAGGAATTGTTGAACATAGAGGATGGAAGTAATGCGAGTATAAGTGGCTGGGGAATGGCTGGGAGAAGGAGGGAGGTGAGAAAACAGGAAGAAATCAGTGGGATAGAAATTGTGGAAGCAATGAAGAAAGTTAAATTGGGGAAAGCCTCAGGAATTGAGGGAGTGTGTGGTGAAATGCTGAAGCATGGGAGAGAGATAGTAGTAGAATGGATGTGGAAAATGTGCAGATTGGCCTGGGAGGAAGGTAGAGGCCCGGAGGATTGGAAGTCAGGTATAATTATTCCCTTGTACAAAGGAAAAGGGGAAAAAGAAGTGTGTAGTAATCACAGGGGCATTTGTCTTCTTGGTATAATAGGAAAAGTGTATGGTAGGATACTTACTGACAGAGTTAGGGAAAGAACAGAGGAATTAGTTGGAGAAGAACAGGGAGGCTTTAGGAAGGGAAGAGGTTGTGTAGATCAGATATTCATTCTTAGATCTTTAGTGGAAAAGTTTCTAGAGAAGGGAAAGAAGTTGTATGCTGCTTTCATGGATTTGGAGAAAGCATATGACAGGGTGGATAGACAAGGATTGTGGAAAGTATTAAAAATATATGGAGTAGATGGGAAGTTGTTGAATGCTGTGAAGGTATGTATGATGGTGCTAAGGCTGCAGTGCGTGTGGAATGTGAACTGAGTGAATTTTTCTCTTTGAAGGTTGGGTTGAAACAGGGATGTGTAATGTCTCCATGATTGTTCAATCTGCACATGGATGGGGTAATAAAAGAGATACAAGGTAGGGTAGTGGATGTTGGAGTGGTCCTGGTGAGAGAGGGTAGTGTTTGGACACTCCCTGTACTGTTGTTTGCAGATGATACTGTGTTGTTGAGTGAAGACGAAGGAGAGCTGCAAGGCTTGGTGGATGAGTTTAGGAGAGTGTGTAAGAAACGGAATCTAAAGGTGAATGTAGGGAAGAGTAAAGTGATGGTCTTTGAGAGAGGTGAAGTCAGTGAATGTACAGCGAGGTTGGATGGTGAGGAATTTGAAAATGTGAGTACATTTAAGTACTTGGGTAGTGCGATGAGTAAGGATGGAGGTTTGGAGGGTGAAGAGCTTGAAAGGGTACAGCAGGGAAGAAAGGTTGCTGGTTCCTTGAAAGTAGTGATAAGAAGCAGGGAAGTGAGCATAGAAGTGAAAAAGTTACTACATGACAGTATTGTGATACCAACTCTAACGTATGGAAGTGAAGCTTTGCCGTTGCTGGAAGGACACAAGTCAAGAGTGAGAGCAGTGGAAATGAGTTATTTAAGAGGAGCGTGTGGAGTCACATGGAGAGACAGGCTGACAAATGAGGATATAAAGGAGCGTTGTGGTGTGGATGTGGATGTGATAGGAAGCGTTAGAAGGAATACACTGAGGTTGTTTGGCCATGTGGAGAGGATGGAGGGTGAAAGACTGACGAAGAGAGTGTATGTGAGTGAGGTGGAGGGGGGAAGAGGGAGGGGGAGGCCAAGGATGAGATGGAGGGATGGGATGGAGGGGTATATGAGGGAGGGGTGTGTGAGTTGGGAGCGGGGCAGTGAAATGGCGGGGGACACGACGACGTGGAGGCAATTTGTTTGTGGCCACCCCGAACGGGATTGAGGCGTCTGGCAATAGATAGATAGATAGATTTATAGTCACAGTATTGTAATGTGTTTCAAACAGATTGTAATATCCTACGTCGCTGGATTTGTTAAGAATTATCATTCATCATCATCGTCATCATCCAGACCTCCTTTCCCATCCTTGGGCAGGGTGAGGAGTAGCACTGTCCAGACAGCCCAGTTTTCCCAATCCAATGGGGATTGTTTACATTCACTCACCATTCAAGCCCCCGGAATCCTGTCTCCATCTGATATGCCAAAAACATTCACCATGTACTATAGCTTCACATAAACGTATCCGATAGAGTCAGCCCGAACGCTGTCACGTTAAAGAGGGGTGCCAAATCTTTGATCATGCACTTCTCATTACCATATTCATCCAGCCAGCTCGATCTCTTGTCAGTCCCCTAGCCTCACCTACTTCCAAACCTCGCTTCCACACACATTCATTCACCATATCCCCTCACCATCTCCTTGGCCTACCTCGCCTCCTGCCTCCTTCAAATTCGCTCAGATATACCTTTTTCGCCACTCTATGTTACCCTGTCTCTGTCTCTTTTTAGGAACTAAAAAACAGAGGGGGGGGTCCCTAGTCCCCTCACCCCGCCCCTATTAGTCGCTTTTTACGACACGCAGGGAATACGGCAGCAGTATTTTTCCTAACATAACCTGGCCGCAGAGTAGTAGTACCACCCCATAGTGGGGCCAGATTGTGTCCCCCCAGCCACAGGGGACTAAGATGCGAGTGAATGTGTTTGAGTGGATGAGTAAATTGGGAGTGTGTCGTCCGGTCTCGGCTACCTCCCTTTCCTTGGGAGAAGCAGCCTAGGTATATAGATCGAAAGATTGTTACCCATTCTCTCCACATGACTATATCATCTCAGTACACTCTTCGATTCTGGTGTCCACAGACTTCCTTATTTCACATCTTTCGCGAATCACATTCTTTCGTATCATATCCACTCTCTGTACGTCACATTCATTCCTCAGCAGTCCCACCTCCACTGCTCTCACTCTTGACTTTTCATTTTCATGCCACACCATAGTCTCACATCCATATGTTAAAGCTGGCACTAACACTCCTTCATGTAAGCCTCGTGCATCTGCAACAGTCAAGCCTCTGTTTCTTATCAAGGCCTTCATTGCACAAGCAATTTTCCTTCCTTGTGTCACTTTACTTCCCACTTATTTTGCACATTTTCCTCTCTTTTCTTGTACCCAGGTACTTGAACTCTTTCACGAATTCCAGTCTCTCTCCATTCACAGTAACATCACACTGGAAGTCACCTTCTCTCTCAATAACCATCACTTTTACTCTTTCCTACATTTACTCTCAAGGCACGACGCTCACACACATCAGCAAAATTCTGCACTAGTCTGCCAAGTTCTTGTCCGGTACTTGCAAGCAGTTCTGCATCATCACCATACAACAAATTTGAGATATTCCATCCATCACTATTCATTACCAACGCCATCTCCCTCTCCATTCCTCGTGTTTTTACTTCTCTCATCACCCCATCCATATATATCTTGAATTACCATGGGGACATCACACAACCTCGTCGCACGCACACACCGATCGTGAACCATTCACCTTGATGCCTATTTACCCTTACAGTACACATGCTTCACTACCATCATAAAAACTCTTGACGGCACCTAGCAGCTTACCATCTACACCGTACATTCTCAAACCCTTCCACAATCATTCTCTGTCTACTTTGTCGTATGCTTTTTCCAGATTCATGAATGCCATAAACACCTTATAGTCCATCTCACAAGCCTTCTTCACTATCTGTCTCACTGCAAATATTTGATCCACACATCCTCTGCTACTTCTACAGCCACTCTGTTCATCACTCACCAGGACTTCTGATATCTCTTTTATTTTCTCTATAATAATTCTTCCATATACCTTCCTACCACATTCAGTGAACTTTTGCCACTGTAATTCTTACATTCAAATAGCTCACCTTTATCTTTTTACAGGGGTACAGTCACAGACTTTTTCCACTCTGCTGGCACAGTTTCATTCATCCATTCCTTCTTACATCTCTCCAACAAACACTTCATTCCGCCCTCTCCATTACACTTAATCATCTCTGCATACAGCTCATCAACCCCACCTGCTTTCCCATTTTTCAGCCGTTTCACAGCGTTCTTCACCTGGGCGAGCGTCACGTTTCCTATCATTGCATTCCTTCTCTGCACACCCCCAAAACCAATCATGTTTACAGCAGCTCTGATCTCTCTATTCCCATTCATCAGGCTTTCAAAATATTCTTTCCATCTGGTCCTTACTTCATCTCCATGGGTTAATAATCTACGACTTACATCCTTTATACTTTCACATTTCTTTCCGCTGTCATTTCTACATTTCCGCAACACTTTCCAGAATAACTTCCTGTTTTCATTGTAATTTGCATTCACTTTTCTTTCTAGATCATGATTTACCTCCTTCATTTTCCTCTTCACATGTCTCTTTACGTGCCTTTTGCTCTTACTATTTTCAGTTCTTATTTACTGTAACCACTCTAGCCACTTCTTCCTCTTTTCCTCCAATGCTCTCTAAACCTCTTCATCCCACCATACCTTACCTTTCTTCTTTGTTGTTACTCTTGCCACACCACACACCGCTTTAGCAGGCCTAACTAGGCAATCCCTATACGCATTCCACAGACTGTTCAGATCCATTTCATTCTAGTTCACTGATTCTAACTCTTTCCCTGCTTTGGTTCTGTATTCAATTGCCATTTCTTTGATCTTCTGCTTCTCGACTTTCAGTCTTTCTCCCTGACTACTCCTCTCTCTCCTGGTCCACCTCACTCCTCTCAGCTTGATCTTCCATGCCACAATCACATGATATGACAAACCTCTACATCGTCCTCTCACGGCCCTCGTATCAGCAACCATTCCCAGCATCGACCTCTCTACGAGCTCGTAATCAATCAGGCTCCTTTCAACACGATCCCCGTTCCCTCTACACCAGGTAAATTTATGTGCATCTTTGTGCTTGAAGTACGAGTTTCAAGTGCACAACCTCCTTTCCTGACACATATCCTTCAGTTGCTTCCCATTATCATTTGCTCCTGGCACCCCATTATAACCCATTATGTCATCCTCAGGACCTGTGCCTACTCTGTCATTCATATCTCCCATTACGATCACTTTATAGCTCCTGGGCATTTCTCCCACTGCTTTATCCAGCTCATCTCAAAACCTGTCTTTCTCTCACTCCTGTCATCACACAGTGCATACGCTACAATCACAGTCACTTTCACCTCAAACTTGAATCAACATACATACATCTAGAGCTGACACATTTGTAATCTCTCATTCCACTCTGCCACACTTCATTCATCAACAAAGCAACTCCATCCTTGCATCTTCATCGCCCATTCATGCCCGACCTCACACACTTTACACACACTATAGGAATTACAAATACTTGAAATAGGCGGTCCGCTGAATCGTCGCTTTTTTTTTTTCTTTCTTTCTTTTAGAAAAGACATTTAGTTTCTTTAAATGTTCTTCGTATGGGAGATTTCGCAGTGACGGTATCATTTTAATGGCTTTTCGCTGTAGTCATTCGAGTGTTTCTTCCTTATTATGGTTCGGATACGTTGTCGGTGTGGTCTAATTAATGATTATATCTGGTGTTTTGTTATGGATGTTCCGTGCAACAAAGCCGAACTGTTTGTTTGTCTTGTTACTTGCTGCAGTACACTGTTAAAACGTTTTCAGATCGTTAACTGGGATGGATTTAGACATTATTTTGCTGACATTCCGTGGTACTGTTTCTTCTGTAGTGATGTCTGTTCTACCCAGTCCCACATTAATGACTTAATACTAACTAGTATGGATTTATTCCTACCAGATCAACAGTTCACTAAAAGATCGAACTCTCCAAAGTGGTTTGATAGCAACTGTGCCAGAGCAACGATCCAAAAGTCATTAGCATATAACTCTTACTTAAAATAAAAAACATCTGAATCACTCTCTAAATATAAAATTTGCTAGAAATCATGCAAAAGCTGTAATAAATCTCGCTAAATCAAACTTTCGTCAAAATCAAGCATCAGAACTACTTAACAACCCTACTAACAATAGAAAATTCTGGTCGACTTTCAATTCTTTCAATAATAACTTTGACAAGTCATCATCCATTCCCCCACTAAAATCTTCAGATGGAATCAGTACAAATGACCCGTGTGGGAAAACAAATATCTTTGCCAGAACTTTTGCCAGAAATTCTACCATAGAAGATGTCAGCCACAACGTCCCAGTACAAGAACTTGACTCTCCCGAAATTGTTCCACTTAAAATACAGCCAAGATACGTAAAATCCATCCTAGATAATTTACCAACCAACAAAGCTCCAGGCCCAGAAGGAATTCCTCCAATTGTTTTGAAACATCTTTCCCCAGAACTTGCCTCTGTTCTAGCTAAATTATTCAGACTATTCATGGAAAGAAACCAATATCCACCCTATTCCAAAGAAAGGAAGTTCCTCTGACCCCTCTGATTACAGACCAATAGCTGTCGCATCTTCTCTTGGTAAAGTATTTGAAATTGTAATTAATAAGCACACAGTTAAACATCTTGAATCCAACAACTTAATTAGTGATAGACAATATGGTTTTCGCCAGGAAAGATCCACAATTGACATACTCATTCTCCTGACTCATACCATCCACCAATCAATCGACCAACATGGAGAAACTCATGCAGTAGCCCTCGATATTTCTAAAGCTTTCGACAGAGTGTGGCACCGCTCCCTGCTGTCCAAACTACCTTGCTATGGACTAAAGTCTTTTGTTCCTCTGCTTTCCTCATATCTCAGCGACAGAAAAATGAGAGTAAAAGTAGATGATGTATATTCCAATTTCCACTCAGTTAATGCCAGCGTGCCACAGGGGTCAGTTCTAGCGCCAACCCTGTTTCTTGCTCATATTAATGATCTCTTATCTGTCACCCACAATCCCATCCATTCATATGCAAATGACTCAACACTTCACAGTTCATTTACACTCAAATATCCATTTACAAAGTCTAATATCTTTAATGCCCAACTCAGTACAGCCATCTCCATAAATCAAGACTTATCTACGATCAATGAATGGGGACAAAACAACCTTGTCTCATTTAATGCTAGCAAAACCAAATATATAAAATTTACTAATAGACAGATATTGCCAGATTCATATATTACCTTCAGTGCTACTAAAATTCCCATCTCCAAAAGTATTGAAATTCTCGGTGTCTCATTTAACAATGCCCTCAGCTGGACCTCTCATGTTAGATCACTTGCTAAAACCGCCTCAAAGAAACTTGGATTATTGAACAGAGCCCGTAACTTCTTCACTGACGAGCCGTTAGCAATAATTTATAAGACTCATGTGCGCTCTCAGCTTAAATATTGCTCACTCTTGTGGAATGGATGTGAGATGTTGCATTAAAACAACTAGACAAATTCAGAACAAAGCTTTTGGAATTATTAATAACCCTGCTATTATAAATAAACTACCTTCCCTACAAGTAAGAAGGAATATTGCTCCCTTGCATTATTTTACAGATATTTTTATGGCAAATACTCAGGCGAAGTTGCATCCATTGTGCCACCTCTCCATGCCTTCCCTCGTGCTACACGGGCATCTGGTAGCACTCATGACTGGAATGTTACAGAGCCATATTGCAGAACTTCTATCAGAATTCTTTTATTCCCCGAACTGCATCTCTCTGGAACTCGCTTCCCCAGAATTGTTTCCCCCCAAACTTCAACCTCCAGCTGTTCAAGTCCAACTCTTCCAGATATATATTTTATGAATGGAGGACGCCAATAATCTGGTGTGTGGATTATTCTTTTATTCATTTGTTTTTCTTTCTTCTGTTCTGTTATTTAAAAAATCTATCTATCTATCTATTGCCAGACGCCTCAATCCCGTTTGAGGTGGCCACAAACAAATCGCCTCCAAGTCGCCCTGTCCCCCGCCATTTCACTGCCCTCCTCCCAGCTCACACCCCCCTCTCTCATATACCTCTCCACCCCATCCCTCCATCTCATCCTCGGCCTCCCCCTTCTTCTTCCCCCTCCACCTCACTCACATACATTCTCTTCGTCAGTCTTTCATCCTCCATCCTCTCCACATGGCCAAACCACCTCAGTGTGTTCCTCATAACGCTTCCTATCACATCCACATCCACACCACAACGCTCCTTTAGATCCTCATTCGTCAGCCTGTCTCTCCATGTGGCTGCACAGGCTCCTCTTCAATAACTCATTCCCACTGCTCTCACTCTTGACTTGTGTCCTTCCAACAACGTCCAAACTTCTCTTCCATACGTTAGAGTTGGTATCACAATACTGTCATGTAGTAACTTTTTCACTTCCATGTTCACTTCCCTGTTTCTTATCACTGCATTCAAAGAACCAGCAACCTTTCTTCCCTGCTGTACCCTTTCAAGCACTTCACCCTCCAAACCTCCATCCTTACTCATCACACTGCCCAAGTACTTAAACGTACTCACATTTTCCAATTCCTCACCATCCAACCTCGCTGTACATTCACTGACTTCACCTCACTCAAAGACCATCACTTTACTCTTCCCTACATTCACCTTTAGATTCCGTTTCTTACACACTCTCCCAAACTCATCCACCAAGACTTGCAGCTCCCCTTTGTCTTCACTCAACAACACATTAAATTTAAAAAATAACAATAATAATTCCTAGATCTTTTTCGTTCCTTACCACCGTCAGTGAGGTACCAAATATCCAGTACTCTTATGTTTTTGTTACCGAAGTACCTTACTTCCATTTAACTACATTAAATTTCATCTGCCTTTTTTCACTCTATTTTAATGAGTAGATTGTAAGAAGATTCAGTCAAAGGTCAAGATCACATGGCAAGGTCCACGTCAGCTGTTCTGATCCAACTGAGGACAGATTTGGTGGAAGTGTTGAGGATTAACCAAGGATGAAGATATTTTATTTATTAAAAAAAAAAAAAAGTCACAGAGAAAGATCAAACGCCCGACCCAATAACGCAGTTTTCATTCTATATGATCCAGATTTTGTCGAAAGATAAACGAGTTAACAAAGGCCGTGGTGAACTCCAACAATTTTTATTCAGTTTGGACCTCATTTGGTGCAAGAGTTAAAAGTCAGGCATGAATGGTGTAATTCAATTTGAGAACAATCAGTCAAAGGTCAAAGTCCCAGGGCAAAGTTAAATGACAGTCCCTTAGAGGCGTGGCTCAATCGGTAGAGACGTGGCCTGCCGTTCTAATGGACCCAGGTTCAAATCCCCGCTGGGGCAGGGAACAGTTTAAGGATTTGAATTTCATTAAATCAGGCTTTACTGATCTACCAGAAGACCCGCCGACATGTCGTAAAAATACCCCCGCTAATACCAACACACCAGTCCTGTATGAGACAGCCCTGGCATGTATTCAATATGGACGGTGGGTGTTAGCGCCGAAGTGGTGACATGAAGAGGTGTATGGTATGTAGGAGGACTGTTGGGCCTTGATAGCAGGCTGTGAAGCCTATGCCCAGAGTCGAACACATAAAAAAAAAAAAAAAAAAAAAAAAAACTGAGGGGGTGGGTGTTTCACTCCCTGTATGCTCCTTCATGTTCTAGTTTATTCTTTCCACTCTGTCTAGTAGTGCAGGATGTTTCTGAAGGCTGTCTAAATTCTTCATTTCATGGCCATCCCAGGTTTAATGAAACTGTCAAGTAGTAGTAAGAACACAATTTAAACGAAATGAGGGGGTTAATTTAAGTTACTTTGGCGTCTGTATTCATATGTCCATGTAATTATCCAAGCAGACAAAATAGATGGGACTCACTGTCTTGAGATGCCAGGTACATGCTTGCTAAGCTTCAGGCCAATCAGTCTAGAAATAGTCATGAGATCCCAGTATCAGGCGTTGGAGAGAACAAAAACACCAACACCAAGAAGAAGAGAGAGAGAGAGAAAGACAGAGAGAGAGAGAGAGAGAGAGGGAGAGAGAGCGAAAATCTTCCCTTTGGTATGTACAACTACTTCGGAAAACACTTAAACTTTACAGAGATTCTGTTTTTGTCATCTCCCCATTATGATGACGTACTCTTACTTTTACCAGGTCTGCCACTAGATGGCTTTATCCCCTCTGTATTGGGCTCAGTACCTGGTACGTTCCTGACTATTCACTGGTTGCTCTGGGTTCAGTAACCTGTTCTTTCTGACTGTTCATAGTACAGTTTGAAGTCTGGCAAGTCAAATTTGTGCACTGAGACTTGCCATTGTCTTCCTCTCTCATCACAGTTGAAGTGGCTGACAACTCTACCAGGCTACAGTTAAACAAAGGCAGTTGTTAAGAGAAGAAGAATATGTCTAATGGCTTCACTCACTTCACTAACAGCGTCATCAAAGTTTAGACAACAGTGAAATAGAGAAGCAGCTTCACAGAATAAGAGTTGTTGTGCTTAATGGTGATGAGAGTGACAAAGGAAGTAGACATCTTCCAAATAAAGACGAAAAAGTAGAAATATAATGACAGTGGTAGAATGCATAGGAAGTTTTGCTTTAACTCTGCCTAAAATTACCATCTTTCCATCTTGAATGCTGAGCTATAACAAGAGATCAAGACAAGAATATGGTGCTAGTTGCAGAAAGTGCCCCGGAAAGGATATTGAACTGCCGGAGGACGAAACGCTCCAACAGGTTAAGGTTTATGTACTGAAGTTTTGTTACCTTCAGGCAGAGAGTATAGTGTTGTCTTACTCTGAGAACAAACCACTTCCATGTACTGCTCAGAATATTTTGACAAAACAACGACAATATAATATACTAATAACATTTCTGTGGACTAATTTTTTGACAAATATTTGTTGTTGTAAGGCAGTGAAACACAGCCATAGCAAACTGAGATGAGGATAGTGAAATGGATGAGTATTGCCTCTTTGAGGGACAGGTTATACAGTGCAGGAATGAAGGAACAGTTTGGCATAAAGTGTATTAAAGATGCCATGCAAACAAGACAACCGAGGTTTTATGGATATGTAGAGAGAGAGGAAGAGGTTTGGTGGGTGATGAGCATTGTGGATAAGAATGGTGAAGGAAAAATGCCGAGGGGAAGACGTAAGACGACATGGTGTGAGGTCTTAGATAAAAACCTCTGGGTAACGGGGCTAACCGGAGGTGCAGCAAAGGACTGAGGAGTTTGGAGAGCAGCCATCCTTTGACCAATGCTTCATATGCTAGTATGACCAACGTCTTTAAATATGTACTGTAAATGTATTGTTACATGTTGTCGTTAATGTTCTTTCAGATTTTCTTTCAGTGTTATCAGCACTGGAAACCAATAACTGTTTGTGCCATCAGGCAGGAAGAGGCTGGTAACCTCGCCCTGGGTCATTCCATGCTATTCTCACTGACGGTGCCGCCCCGCACCCCCTTCTGGCGTACGGTGGGTCACTGTACCTCTGACTGCACCACACTAGCCATCCCAAGCCAGGGTGTCAACTTATTCAGCGTCTTCCTCCACGGGCATTACCTCGGTCAGATTTTACTTCACTCAGTTACAATATTCATTGCCTCCATGACTGTGCTTTAACATACAGTGGCTAATATTTCATGCTATACATTGGTGGGAAGAATTTACCTGCTCTTCTTTAGGCTACTGATTTTTCATGCAAAGGTTCTGTTATCTGAACTTTTTCACTTCATACCCATTATCTCCCCTAGAAATGAACAAATTATTCCATTAATTTCATTATACCTTCACTTTTTTTGGGGGGATGAAACTACTGGGCGACTGGAATGCCGGCACCAGAGTTCAAAAGTGAGGTTGTCTTAGCTAATCACAGAAATATGATAAGTTTAAGCAACAAAATGTGTAACTTTCCATGTCTCGGAGAATCAGTCCAGTGTCACTGATATCGAGTATCTATCGGTTCATATTACCAAAATAAGTGAAGCAGATTGAGACACTAACCTCCTATACTTGTAGTGCTCGTCCAAATGTTTACAGGGCAGGACAGAGGCTCAGAATCTCCACACTCAGACGAAAAAGGAACCACATATTGTAAATAAGTTCATACGAGTATATGGATCATCTCAGGATATCATCATTCTCTCCTCTAATATTTTAAATCACCATTAACCTCTAAGTGCCGGGTGACGGTAACATCTGATGCGAAATCGCTGGATCAGGGGCACCGGGGGACGGCTATAACTGCATGTTTTCATGCCACAGTTTGAAGAGACCACCACTTGATCTCGTCACCAAAGGGTGGGGATCATCTCCCAGCACCCGAGGCATGCGTACCTCAGTCGTCTCTTTAGCTCTGCCGGGTGTAGGACTATGTTTTTCTTAAGTCTCTCATCCAATTCCATCCCTGCCTTATGTGGACCCTTGCCTCATCTACCCCCGCCAAGCCTCTTTTCAGGGTTACTAGGAAAGGGCTAAGTGATAATACCATAGGGCGTGTCTTGGATGCAACTGTGTCTAGTTTATCTAGTAATGGAGAAGTTGTCACGTTCAGAGCAAGGCGAAAGTCGATGCCACACTCACGCACGAATACAGCCTGCCTCGTGGCCAAAAAAAAACGTATATTCTTGAAGTCCTTACTTATCAATGCAACCACTTACAGACCTGGGGATGGTTTTATTCGCAAGTAGAAGAGTTGTTGAGTAATATGGTTATTGATCTGTTTCCCTAACTGCTATACTTTCCGAGATATAAAGGTCTGAAAACAAGCAACTTTGGGAAAATTGCCCATACTGAGGGGGCGATGGCAGTATAAACAGCCTAGCGCAGAGTTACTGAGAGATAATACTTAAAATCCAATCTATCTATCTATCTATCTTTTGCCAGACGCCTTAATCCCGTAAGGGATGGCCACAAACATATCACCTCTATGTCGCCTGTCCCCCACCATTTCACTGACTTGCTCCCAG
This sequence comes from Coenobita brevimanus, assembly GCF_032717465.1. Taxonomy (NCBI): domain Eukaryota; kingdom Metazoa; phylum Arthropoda; class Malacostraca; order Decapoda; family Coenobitidae; genus Coenobita; species Coenobita brevimanus. The sequence goes on along the minus strand of NC_137024.1, from coordinate 5,370,546 downwards.
CTCACACCCCCCTCTCTCATATACCTCTTCACTCTATCCCTTAATCTCATCCTTGGCCTTCCCCTCCCTCCCTCCCTCCAAACTCATTCAAATACACTTTCCTCGTCAGTCTCTCGCTCTCCATCCTCTCCACATGGCCAAAACACCTCAGTGTGTTTCTCCTAAAGCTTCCTATCACACCCACATGCACACCACAATGTTATTTCACTTCCTCATTTGTCAATCTGTCTCTCCACGTGACTCATTTCCACTGCCCTCACTCTTGAATTGTGTACCTCCAACAAGGTCCAAGCTTCACTTTCATACGTTAGAGTTGGTATCATAGTACTGTCATGCAGTAATTTTTTCATTTCCATGCTCACTTCCCTGTTCTTATCACTGCTTTCAAAGAACCAGCAACCTTTCTTCCTTGTTGTACCCTTTCAACCACTTCACCCTCTAAACTTCTGATCTGCTGACACTATTTTCCCCTTGCTTATGTCTACTGTCTATCTGAGAATCTGTTTGTGTGGTTGTTGATGGTGGTGGTGATAATTTTAACACTTCATCTCCTTAGGCAAAGAGTAAATAAATAAAGAAAGAAAGAAAGAAGAATCTCATCTCTAATTCCAGCTCTAAATTTCCTTCCCTAAATGCATAGTTTGAAAACCCTTCTTGAAATATATAACTTCCTGCTTCCTGACACATTAGCTCTGTTACAACCTTTGTGATACTGCAGCACGGGCCATCAGAGTTCGTCATTTCCGGGGCAACGTGGAGCTGCCGCCCCTCATGGAAGACCTCAACTACGCTGCCGACTTCCAGCAGTCCCGCAGACTCTCCAAGGAGGTTAAACTCATGCCCGGGGATCACTTTGCAGTTGGTAAGTATACAGGTCGTAGTCTAAGTGGCTTTGGAGGTTTTGTAACACAAAATATGCTGTTACATTTACTCCCTCACTTACACTGATTACATTCTACTCTCAGTTTCTAGTCCTAGGCCTCAAGATAATCCCCAGCAATATTAGACAGGCGCATGAAGAGGTCTTGTGAGACTGTTTTATTTAGGTAGACATTGCCCCACTCTAATTCATCATTTTTTAAAATTCCGCTGGGTGGAGTCATGCCTTTGTAAATGGCAGCCTTCTTAAGCACCTACTGGTTACCTTCTTTATGGTGTTTTATCAAGTGACGTCACGTCCCTGAGCCTCAAAAGGGATTAAGTGCCCACAACATGGCAACGATTCTTCTTTAATTTCCTCAGCCAGAGAGGCAATATCCCGAGGTAACACAACCAGTTATTCGATTTTATTTCTACCGAGAACTGTAAGAGTCAAGTTAGGTCATTATGCCATGAACTCCTCCCAAACTGGCCGCGATCTTATATAGTTCCTGATGCCGCAAAAATCATGAGAACAAATCATTGGTACAGTGGGGCATCTACGTAGAAATGTTCTACATAACTGTGGCTGAAAGTGGCCACTCGACAACTGGGGCATGGATGACACTGGTGGTAAAAAAAATCTTTTACTACACCTCTGCCTGAAGCACCAATGGGATGAGGGGGAAAAGCTAACAGGAAGTAGGAGAAAAATGGGATGGACAGAAGAAAAGGAAAATGATGGTCGCTGGTGTTTACCGCCAAACAATGTAGTCAGAGAGCAAACAAAAGTAGAGAGGGAACAGGTTCTAGCAAGATGAAGGAAAAATAAAAGGGAAAGCAGTGGATTCAAGGTGAGGTATGAAGGGCCATAATCTGAATTCGAGAGGTATAAGGGAAAAAATCTAAACAATGAGGTGTAAAGTTTTTTGTTACTTATTGGTAAGGTGATGTTATTGTAGGAATAATCCATCAAAACAGCATCCTAAACAAACGACTTGGAGACTTTACTAAATACTGAAGGTACTCATGTGGTGACTGGTATTGGTTGATTTTGTCGATAAGGATGGAAGTCTGAAGGTGGTCTGGACTCTGTGAAGATTGCAAAGAGTCTAGATTTTAAGGAAACAAGACCAAGACTAAAGTGGCAGTGGGAGCAGAAGTGGGCATATTCTCGTGCATGTGCATTTAGCATGTAAATTCAACAGTACCTCTCTGTCAAACATTACATACATATGAAAAATAATAGGTAATTTTAAAAAATATATTTCCATTATGCTAGTAGTCATTATACTAGAACTTAAACCAATGTTTATAAATTAAACTATCGGACAGGTCATGCAACATATGATATGAACGAATTCTGACATGCTCTGCACAACACTTTGCACCTCATTATCTTTTTGTACAAGCCTTCAGTTGGTAGACCGTGCACTTACTTATCCTACTGATCGTGTGTGTGTGTGTGTGTATATATATATATATATATATATATATATATATATATATATATATATATATATATATATATATATATATATATATATATTGCTATGGACTAAACTCTTTTGTTCCTTTGACTTCCTCATATCTCAGCAATAGAAAAGTAAGAGTAAAAGTAGATGATGTATATTCCACTTTCCACTCAGTTAATGCCGGCGTGCCGCAGGGGTCAGTTATGGCACCAACCCTGTTCCTCGTTCATAATATTGATCTCTTATCTGTCACCCACAATCCCATCCATTCGTATGCAGATGACTCAACACTTCATAGTTCATTCACACTCAGAAATCCATTTACAAAGTCCGATATCTCTAACTCTCACCTCAGTACAGCCATCTTTTTAAATCAAGACTTATCCACGATCAGTGAATGGGGACAAACCAACCTTGTCTCATTTAATGCTAATAAAACTAAATATATACAATTTGCTAATAGGCAGGTATTCCCGGAACCGTTATAATACCTTCAATGCTACAAATATCCCCATTTCCAAAAGTATTTAAATTCTTGGCGTTTCGCTTGACAATGCCCTCAGCTAGACCTCTCATGTTAGATCACTTGCTAAAACCGCCTCAAAGAAACTTGGATTATTGTACAGAGTCCGTAACTTCTTCACTGACGAGCAGTTAGTTATAATTTATAAGAGTCATGTGCGCTCTCAGCTTGAATACTGCTCACCCATGTGGAGCGGATGTGGAGAGGTTGCATTGAAACAAACAGACAAGATTCAGAACAAAGCTGTTGGAATTGTTAATAACCCTGATATTACTAATAAACTACCTCCCCTACAAGTTATAAGGAATGTTGCCTCCCTTGCGTTATTTTATAGATATTTCTACAGCAAATGCTCAGACGAAGTTGCATCTATGGTGCCACCTCTCCATGCCTTCCCTCGTGCTACACGGGCAGCTGGCAGCGCTCATGACTGGAATGTCACTCAGCCATACTGCAGAACTTCTGCCTATCAGAATTCTTTCATTTCCCGAACTGCATCTCTCTGGAACTCGCTTCGCTAGAGTTGTTTCCCTCCAAATTTCAACTACTGCTGTTCAGGTCTAACTGTTACAGATATTTTATGAAAAAAGAACACCAGTAATCTAGTGCATGGATTTTTTTTCTTTTTTTATTCATTTGTTTTTCCTTCCTCGTTCTGTTATATATAAAATATATACAGTATATATATATATATATATATATATATATATATATATATATATATATATATATATATATATATATATGTGTGTGTGTGTGTGTGTGTGTGTGACAATTTTTTTTCATTTTATATCTAATGCATAAACAATTAACAGAAAAGATAATATCAACGTTCAACATGCTTTCAAAATGGCAAAGGCGGAGATTAAGTGCAATGTATCGAATCACGCATTCTTTAACCCCACTCACCTGTGGACTGCCAGGTAAAATGAGTACCTAGGGTAACACCTCGGGAAGTAACTGTGGTAACCAGGATACTGAGTGAATAACGCGCCACAGCCTCAAAGGCCAATGATACGGAGATGAGCACCTCGGCTAAGCGCCTCGTGGCGTCTATCCCCGCCTTTACCATTTGATGATTTCATCTAGGGAACTTATCTACCATTAGTGCAGAACAACTGTCATGTGTGTGGGGGAGAGGGGGGGGTCTTACCACATACAACTCGCAAAAGAGGGCGTATGTGCGTGCAGGGTGGGGGTCTCACATACTTGTCCATACTCTAAAGAGGTTGGACTCACAGGCTCTTAGTCTAATCGAAACTGGGTGGACACAAAGGCTCTAAACAGGTGGAGTCAAAGGTTCTTGGTATTATCTAAACGTTGGACTCAAAGGTTTTAAACAGGGTGGACTCAAAGGCTGTTCATCTCATCTAAACAGGGTGGACACAAAGGCTCTAAACAGGTGGAGTCAAAGGTTCTTGGTATCATCTAAACGTTGGACTCAAAGGTTTTAAACAGGGTGGACTCAAAGGCTCTTCATCTCATCTAAACTGGGTGGACACAAAGGCTCTTCATCTCATCTAAACTGGGTGGTCTCAAAGGTTCTTCTTTTCAGAACTTTCCTCTCACTGATTCCTTTGAACCTCTCTCTTTTTGTCGGAATTTGTGCTCTCTCTCTCTCTCTCTCTCTCTCTCTCTCTCTCTCTCTCTCTCTCTCTCTCTCTCTCCTGTCGTTACTATTCTGGTCTTTTTTATTTGAAGTGTAGCATTCCTCCCCCACTATGACAGGCATGCAGCACCCGTCTAGCTAAACACTCACTCCCATTCTGAATGAAAGAGTTAACTGGTAATCCAAGTGTTTAATACTGCTCTGGAACTGTTTTTCATATTCCGTTTTCCCATTGTCTATGACCTCCAGCCTTATAAACGCAGTGTGTCCAAGGATCTCGAAATTAATGCATATCTGGATTTAGCATTTTCTTTGTTCAAATCTCTTTTGAAAGGAGAAGTTTTGTAAGGTTTCAGCCCTGGGCTCTCTGTTTTCAAAAAACAGGCATGCCCGTGAAATGAGACGTGTGTGTGTGTGTGTGTGTGTGTGTGTGTGTGTGTGTGTGTGTGTGTGTGTGTGTGTGTGTGTGTGTGTGTGTGTGTGTGTGTGTGTGTGTTTCTTTCGCATTAGGGGACAACAAACTTTCTGTTGCTGATAGGTCTTCCACTTCCATATTTTCTTTTTACTGGTTGTCAGAGTTTTGCTTCATCCCATCAGTAAATGGAGAAGAGATCATCTTGAAGATGATGATGATGATGATCATGATGATGACTGTACATTCTCTACTTCTTTTCAAGGTAAGTTAGATCCGATTATCAAGGAGAAAGTAACAGGTTGATGATTTAATTTCTCTTCTCGCTAGGTCAGGTTAGGTTACAGAATGACTGCTTAGATTAAGTTAAATGGGAAGAAAAGTCAGGAAATGATGGCGACGATGATGATTCTTCTTTTTTGCTTTACATCAAGATGGGTTAAGCGAGGTGAGGAAAAACGAGCTGGTTTGAAAATGCTGGGTCTACTTGTTTTCCTGTTAGAGTGTGACTACGACAGCCGCAACAGAGATAATGCCACGTTCACTGGGTGGGGAACGCGGGACGAGATGTGCCAAGCCAACCTCTTCTATTATCCTCGCTTCTCTCTCGCCCGTTGCCGCTCATCACCACACCCGGAGATTCTCAAGGACGTTTTCCGCCTAAAAAGCTTCCCTGAGTGAGTGTATCATGTGATTTATTTATTGCGTCTTGTGTTATAGTGCTCTAGATTGTTCTAATGATTGAACAGTCTTAACTTCCTGAATCTGAGTTAATGTGATATTACTTTTAGTTCAGCCTAGGTCCTCCTCTGGCCCGAAGCTCTTGTATCTTCTGAAGTCAACAATCTTAGTATGGGAGCATAATTCATTCATATGTGCATCCTTTTCTAACCTTCACAAAACCAAGAGGCGTGTACGTTTCTTTCTCTCACAGGTTAAGGCATCAGGAAACGGATAGGTAGACAAATAATTATGACTTGATGCTAAACACAGATGTACCTCGCCACACGCGATGATCCACAAGTCACATACCTCACTAGGAAGTCTGAACTTGGCCAGCTATACAGCCGAACTTGAGTTGGGTGAATGGCAGTGACACCAGAGGGTGGTAAGCTCGCTTCCCTGATACCCTGACATTAACTTGGGGAGCACTTGTTTATGAATAAGTTAATGAAGCCTACATCTCACCCACCCATCCAGTTTAAATCCACCGAAAATACAAACTTGAGCTCGTGTCCCATATCTTGGAGTGTACCCAGCGGTGATGCCAGCAAGCCTCATCCGGCAGCCATCTAAGTATGCTAATGTAAGCATTATAGGCACTACTCGTAGTATATAATCTCATATCACAATGTGCAGTATGTAGTGTCTGCTGGAGACATACACAGCTTCTCACTAGGAATGTCAACCCACATGATGGATATCCACAGTCCTGTTTTCCCAGACCAACAAGAATGTCGTAACACATGATGTGTCTCAATTTTTTTAGTCCAGACTCTAGACAATACAAGAATATCATGATACGAGCAGGTTCACCAGACTGAGCCAGTTACCTGACATCATGGTAACTAACCATGGAAATCTACCAGACACTACATCCCCACGAAGCTGTATATACGAGTATTCTCAGACTTCGGAGGGCATAGTCAGATAGAGCCCGAGAGTACGATCAAGGGCAGAAGGCAGGAGGTAGGGTCAGCTAGGTGGTTTGCTGGCACACTGCGTTATGCCGTCAATCACATTTCAGTATAACCGTGTACAATAAACTCTGTAACCCAAGAGTGCTCTATAACTCACCTCACTTATGACACACAGAGGGGGAGGATGAGAAAGCGAGAGACCTGCCAATTCACTCAACGACGCACCATTTTACTAGCAGCGGCCCACGTTACAATCCACTGGTGATAGAGGGGAAGCCATTAATCTACAATACACCTACAATCTCTCCATCTAATCAAACCCCTTGGTTATGTTCATCGATACCCACTCTCCATCCCTCAAATTCAGCTACCTTCCCTATAGCATATTATACTCACAGTTTCTAAGATTTCACGAATTTTTAAAATATTAGCATGTTATATAATATTTTTTTTTTACTAATCAGATTATTTACAAAAGCTATTTGTTGCCTATTTATGCTGCTCAAGGTAATGGTCATATCAATAAACTTTCTTTCTCGTTTTAAAAGTCTTTTAAAGCACTTTTATATAATAGATAACAATATACACACATCACTACATTAGCTGCAGTAAGTTTTTGAATTTGTGAAATAGTCTGAATGTGGTAACTTTTTGCATATTAGGGTACAGCCATCATCATCGATTTCTGGTGACACATGCACCTATGTGTATTTAGTCGTGCCAAACACACATCATGACAACAACAAACCAAACTGCAGTATTACAGTATCGAATTATACTGATCATATTCACGGAGACCACAGCTGAATGTGTCTCGGCTGCAACATTACCACGCCACACAGCACGGCATACCTTTGGCTACATTGTGAGAGTAATAGTTATTCTGAAGATATTACGGTATGCTTGACATTACTTTGACTTCAAATTATATGGTTGTGTATAATCCATAACTAACATGATCATATGATTCATACGCTAAAGAGGACCTGATAGAGGCGTCTAACTCCTTCTTTAATCACTTTTACGTAATTCCAGCAATGAATCAATACAACATCGCTCACTGAATCATTGTGACACAGTAACTATTCTGTACATTGCAAGAAACAACAGACAAGTTCCTATTTTATCTTATGTTCAACCTAGGCGCGGCTAAACTGGGCCTAACAACAAGGCAGATGGCCCACTTATGGTAACATCGCTTGAAGACCTTATTAGAGTGCTGCCGTTTGTATTTTTGTGTTCAAAACCCCTACCCTAACATGAATAATATCGCCTGGCGATAGCAAGAATAAAATTGGAAATGCAGTACCGGGTTCAAGATGTTAAAGACCATCGTGCAATCATCAGGCATTCTAATCCTTTTTCTTCTTCTTCCAGAGACCTTAACTTGGCTGCTTATATATTAGACCCCGAGGTTGGTGACGGACGGCGGTACCAGGAGGCGGTGAACACGCTGCCCTGGGACACCCTTGACCGTCAGCTTATCAACAACAGGCTCACATATGGCGACCACGTCATCAAGTGCCAGTACAACTATGGCGACTCCTTGAAAGTAAGTCTTGACCTTTGACTAGCCAGGCCCTCTGACATAGCATAATCCCACTGACCAGAGATAATGCTAATCCAAGAAGGTAAGCCTTTGCCAGTTACCTTTGACTAGCTTGCCCCTTTGTCCAAAGATCATTGTAAACTCTTTGGCCTAACACATTGCTAATTCTTGAAAGTCTTTGTCTTTTACTGGCTAATCCCGTTGACTTGATCTAAAGCAACACTAATTCTTTTGACCCAATATAATAGTAATTCTTTGACCTAAAAAAATACTAATTCCCTTGATCTAATATAATATAATTACTTTGACATAACTGACTCAACACTAATTCCTCTGACCCAGCTTAATGCTAATACCTTTGATCTGACATACTGCTTATTCCTTTCACCTGACGTACAAGTAATGCTAACTTCTTTTAACTGACATGAGACTACTAATACCTCCGACCTGACATAGTGCTAATGTCTTCGACCTATCATGCTCCTAATCTCTTTGACATGACATACTGTTTACCCTTTTGACTTGTCATGATGCTTATTCATTTGACCTAACAACGGTACAATTAAATTTGTGTCATTATGATACTATACCCTTTTTATCTTAACCAGTCCCAGATTTCTGTCCCCTTTCAGCTAATCTCGCGTAGATTGTGGCATAATCAGATACTGCCACAGCTCAGCAAACTTTCATTCCACCACTTCACGACTAGCATCATACCTTAGTGTTAACCTGTGTTTGAAGTTCAGTAGTGAAGATGGAGAGATGGCATTTTTATGCCAGATTAGAGTAAAAGCAGTACAGTTGACGGTATTTCTCCTAGTTTCTCTCCTCAATGGTGTTCTCTCTGGCAGCTGTCCACAAACCTGACCCGGTACCCAAGAGCGACTCCTTACGTCCCCCCTGAAGACAAGGCCTGTGCCCATGTCCACGTGTCCACCACCAACTTGGTGCCCTCCAGTGGCCGCCCCTCTATCCTCTTGGCTGGCCTGGTCCCCATCCTTTTCCTCACAGTGATGCTGGCCCCGCTCGCAGTGTGAGAGTCTCGCCTCCACCACACTGGTACGTGGCTTCCTCACACTAGGGCCTGCATTTCCTGTATAGATTCTCTGGACCCCTTCATTCCAGTAACATCTTTTGTATTTGTAAAGCAGTTGGCTGTAATTTTTACGAGTCATATGCATTCTCAGCTGGAATACTGCTCACTCCTGCAGAGTTGATGTAGAGAGGTTGCACTAAAGCAAATGGACAAAATTCAGAACAAAGCTATAAGAATAATTCATATCCTTTCAATTTCAAATGAACTACATCCCCTACAGGTTAGCCAGAGTGTTGCCACCCTTGCATTACTTTACAGATAATTTTATGGCAAATGCTCGGAAGAAGTTGCATCCATTGTGCCTTCTACGCCCTCTCCCGTGCTACCTGGGCATCTGGTAGCGCTGATGACTGGATTATCACACTGCCATATTGCAAAACTTCTGCCTATTAGAATTCCTTTATTCCTTGAACTGCATGTCTTTGGAACTTGCTTCCTCGGATTAGCTTCCCTACAAACTTCAACCTTCAGCAGATCAAGCCCAACAGTTACAGATTTCTTTTATGACTGGGAAACACTTGAAATCTGGTGAATGTATTTTTTTTTAATTTAGTTTGCCATCTGTTCATCTTGTTAAAAAAAAAAAAAAAAAAGCACCAGACATTTCGTAGTTAAATCACAATGAAAATTTATTAATTTATATATTAAATACAGAAGATGAACAGAAGAAGGAAAACAAATTAAATACAGGAAAAAAAAACTCCATGTACCAGATTACAGGAGTTTGCCATTCAAAACACAAAATCCGTAACAGTGTGACTTGAACTGCTGTGAGTAGAAGTTTGGAGGGAAATTAATCTAGGGAAGCGAATTTCACAGAGAAGCGGCTCGAGGAAGAATAAAGGAATTCTGATAGGGAAAAATAATAGTGTGATAATAGTAAACTGCTATGGAGACTTGCGTATCCTGTAACTTGCTTAGGGTCATTTATAAACACTTCTGATTTTATACTGAGAATGGCAAATTTTATTCGAGGTTCTACAATATATTATGATATATTCCTGGCTATTTACATATTTACTTTATTATTATTATTATTATTATTATTGGACTGGGCAAACTTATGCTATCTGTACGTTGCTATTCCTCAAAGACTTCCGGATGATGATGATGATGATATTATTATTATTATTATTATTATTATTATTATTATTAAAAAATAGGACAGAATATAGATGCTAGGACGGCAATCAGGTGATGGGAAGCCAAATTGGAAATTCTGATGCACTGTGTTATTAATTTACCTTTTTCTAGTTTTCTTTATCTGTCAGATTGAAGATTTTTTTTTTCCAACTGTCTACTACAGGGACGCCGGAGTGCATATTCCTGATGTCTATTGCTATTCGGCACTCAGAGAAATAAAGCCAATCAGCGCACGCAGTGAGTGCGGGGGTGTAGGAGGGGTCTAATCAGATACCCCTGCAGTATAGAAACTAATTTGACGGGTAACTTGCTCCTTTTGTGGACAGATATAGTAGGTTAGGTTAGGTTAGGGTAGTGACTAATCAATAACCCACCTAACCCAACCTACTATATCTGCCCACAAAAGAAGCAAATTACACGTTAAACTATTTGTCATAACTTGTACAGGGATAGCTAACTAGGTCCCCCCCAACACCTCCACAGTCACTGCGTGCGTTGATTGGTTTTAATTTCTCCAAGTGCTGAACAGCAATACACATCAGCAATACGCCACCTATGCCACAGGGATACTTGGTTAAAAAAAAAAAAAAACAGTAGGCGATGATGGCCAACTCTAAGTGGACCATGCTTTGGCCCACCCGGGATACAAACTATAGATGGCGCTACTAGTGACCGGCAGTGAGCTTCAACATTAAATATCATTGTTTTCTGGAGGTACTCCAGTGTAACATCCCACCCAAGAATCATGGCCCTGGCTTAATAATTTTCGGTTCCTTACAGTAGCATTTCACTTGAGCAAGGTCATAATTTTGGCGTTTTTTATATTTTCTGCACCTGATGAACTTTGACCCTTGGCCTGCGGATATAAGTCTTGCATAATGAAGCACACTTATAGTGCTCATTAATGTCTACAAGCATGCAAAGTTTCATTTGATTCCATCCACCCACTGCAGAGCTAAGGAACTTGAAATTTGCAGAATGGCCCACCAGAGGTACAATTTCTAGGTGGCGCTGCCAGTGACTGGAAGTAAGTTTCAGCACTAAAAGTCATTTTGTATGGAGGTACTCCAGTGCAACACTCCACCCAAGAATCATGACCTTGGCTTAATAATGTTAGGAGCCTTAGCTTTCCATGTGAGCACAGTAGTGATTTTAGCTATTTCCACCATTTTTGCATTTGGTGACCTTTGACCCCTGACCTGGTCAATGTAGCACATAGGTGTACAGTACAAAGTTGTAGTACTAGTCAGTGTCTATAAGGATGCAAAGTTTCATTCAAATCCATCAAGCTGTTGGGGAACTAGCAAGGCATTTTTGAAAACTGGTACTGGTTGCTAGGGACACTGAGGCCAATTTTTGCAGGGTTGTCTCTCGAAAACTAGAAGAGAGAGAGGAAAAATGGAAGGCACACTTACGATAGGGAATAAACTCAAGATTATGCCTAAAGAAGTCAGAGCTTTCTACATCCATTAGTAATGCTTCTACAGTTCAAAACGTAAAAATTCTTTTGGCTGTTGCTAGGCAACGAGTAGTTGCCTACAAAAACAAAGACTTGCTAACATAACTAGGTCATAGGCTTGTCGCTGTGTCCAATTTTGGTCAGAATCAGTTAATTCTGAAGGGTAAATGTGCCTGCTACAGTTAAACAAGACAAACCGGTTGGCAATCATGGTCAGCTGTTAGTGGACCAAGCTTTGTCAGCGACCAGAGGTGAGCTTTGGTATGAAAAGTCACTCCTGTATGGTGGTACTGAAGGACAACATCCCACCCAAGAATTATGGCTGTGGATCAATAACCTTTGGATCCTTAGCATTTCGTGCCAGTCGTGATTTTAGCTATGTTCCATTAAGTGCATTTGATGACAATTGACCCCTGACGTGGCGGATATAGATCTAGTATATACGAAGCACACTTCTAGTACTCATAAACGTCTATAAGCATGCAAACTTTCATTCAATTACATCAACCCACTGTAGAGCTGGGGAACTTGAAATCTGTCAAATGGCTCACCAGAGGTACAACTTCTAGGTGGTGCTGCCAGCGACTGGAAGTGAGTTTTGACACTGAATTTCATTTTGTGGAGGTACTCCAGTGCAACATTCCAACCAAGAATCATGGCCCTGGCTCAATAATCTTTGAAGCCCTAGCATTATGCGCAAGCATAGTCATGATTATAGCTATTTTCGCCGTTTTTGCATTTGATGACCTTTGACCCCTGACCTGGCCAATGTAGCACATAGGTGTACAGTAGAACATCGTAGTACTAGTCAATGTCTATAACCATGCAAACTTTCATTCAGTTCCATTGAGCTGCTGGGGAACAAGGGGGGCATTTTTGAAAAATGGTACTGGTTGCTAGGGATGCTGAGGCCAATCTTCGCAATGTTGCCACTCAAAAACTAGAGGAGAGAGAGGAAAAGTGGATGACATTCATCCGATGGGGAATGACCTCAAGATTACACCGAAAGAAGTCAGAGCATTCTACGCCCATTAGTAATGCTGTTACAGCTCAAAATGTGAAAATTATGAAAAAAAGCGTTTTTTCAGCCGTTGCTATTCAACGAGTAGTTGTCTAGCAACCAACACCTTGTGGACACAACTAGGTCATAGGCTGGTCACTGTGTCCAAGTCTGGTCAGAATCAGTTAATTCTGAAGAGAAGTGCCTGCCACAATTAAACAAAATGCCAAACAAGAAAATGCGACTAACAATAAGGGCAGCATGAGCTAGCCAAAGGAAAGACCAAAAGCAAGAAACCAAGCAAGAAAACGTGACTAACAATAAGGGCAACAAGAGCTAGCAAGAAAACAAAAATCACATTATTTGTTTCTGTCCCGTCAGTCACAAAACTGATGACCATTTCAGGCCAACTTGTTCCTACCACTGTGAAAGCTCTGATGTACTGCTATAGATCTGTTTTCACCTGACAGTGCCAGGTCAATCCCAAAACTTGAAATTTGATGAGCCTTGGTTATGGTGCCAATTTTAATCCTTGGTTATTAGTCAAAAAAAGTTTCCCCTCAGGCTACATTTGGCCATCAACAGAGTTGAAAGGGGTTTGGGATTTTTGTCATAAGAACAAGCGTACTGCTGTGCTTAGCTACATCCTTGGTTTAGTGTCTTAATATCCCTGTCGAGGAATAGTTCACATGAAAACTATACTCACATACAGACATTGTGTATATTGTTACAATACAATTGCAGCCAAACATTTTGCATTTTCACAATGAACTCAGTTTACATATATGGTCATATATATTTAAAAAAAAAAAAAAACTTAGTTTTTAGGTATATTTAGCACAGCCATATTCTTCCAGTTCCAGTTAATTTAAAGCTTTTACTATTTCTTTGGGTCCAGTGTGCATATAACCCCTTTGTACAAGATAATGCATTTGTCGTCATTAGGGTCTGGTTGTGACAACACACACTGACACTTTTGGCGTCATTAAAGCATAAAAACTTTCGTCAGAGGAAAAGTTTTCGGCCAATCGGCGTCATTTTTGGAGGCATCATAGCTTCCCTGCTCCTCGTCAAAAGTAATGAGTTGGCAACTGTCGGTCCCGATACCAGCAAGAAAGTAGACAGGTTATTCAGTACGAAATAAGCTGTGAGTGGGGTAGGTACTGCGCAGTTCTGTCCCTTTAAATTTCCACTCTTACCCCCATCCCGGCCATGCAACATATTTTGCTATACCAGTAGTGCTTATGTATAGTGTTTGGGCACTGTTCTGATTAGATTTGGTGTTTGCAATATGAAACTTGGTGTTTGTGAAGCATTCCTGGTCGTTATCAGCTATTGGCCCAATGAAGATTGTGGTACTGTTTCTAATCAACAACACTGCCTCTACCCTGCACCACATATGAGTATTCAGCTATAAAAAATAGTGACAGTGAAGCATGTGAACATAATGTGCATATCTAGTGTACAAAGAATTCGTGAAATACGTGCAGTAGCTTAGAGGAAGGCAGGAAACCACTCAACAGTCATGACATTGCGTGGGTACACCGTAGTTTTTTGCAATTTTTCTCCAAAACTATGAGGCTAAGGACTACCGTTTTGGGCTCAAATGAAAGCCAATGAAATTCTGCATATCATAAAATAAAAACATAACAGTGGCGAGAAACATGTTTTGCTAGAGCTCCCCGAATAAAAAAATTGTTGTGTCAGAAATGGGTTTTATTTTTTCGCTTATTACTCGAACACCATACCTCGTATCAAACTGGGACCTTCGGCATTCGAAAGCTAATAAAATTCTCTTTCCAATGATGTATAACATGTAGAGATTGATTAGTAAACATTCGACTTATGATGCTGGGAAGTGAGATGTATGCTCCTGAATGTTTACTCACATGGCCCTAACGTACGTATAGAGTGTTTTTTTTTGTTTTTTGCTTATCGTGTAGAACAAACATCGACGAATAGGAATATGTGGGTTTTGTGGCAAAATAAATACGTTTGGGTGGTGAAAATAAGCCATGAATACACCTTTTTGGAGAATGCAGTGGGTGGGGGGGAGGGGAGAAGCCAGCGCGTCATGTCCCAGAAAATTTTAACTTATCCATGCGCGAAAGGGTTGACTTAAAAGTAGGAGTGATTTTTTTCTCAGACTGGGAGATTGCCATCACTCTGCATGCCTTAAGGGAGATTATCATACTAAGCATAGAAAAGGCAGTTCACAAATACATAAGTGTCAATCAGTTACTTTAGCTCTTTTCTTGCTGCTCTTTCCACACTAAGGCTCGTATTCTCGGCAGTTAAGGTAGCTCCCTAACACCTCTTCCTTACCCATTTATTTTTGGATAAGGTTGGCTATTATCGTTGTGTACGTTATTTATGCAGAATATGGTGATGTCAGACTGATTTTAGTAACACAGAAGATGGCAAGATGTAATAGAGAAAATAAATCACTTAGAGGTATTAGAGAACTTCCCTAACCGACGAGAATACGGGATTTGAATTCGAGGTGGCCACTGTCCTTCATTAGCTCTAAGATATAATTTCAATACAAAGTTACCTGTATTATGCATAACAATCAGTCAACTCAGTGGATTGTACCATCAGTCACCTCAGCTGTCAACGTGGATATTCCCATGGCCCCCACACACCTCAACACAAGGCCTGTCAAAATTTATTCAGACAAAGGCTACAAAAAAGCCCCTATATAAAGGAGTGATACCAGTAAGCTTTGCTGGAAACATAAGGAGTATATGAATGACATTGTTAAACAGATAAATTAAAGAGAATCGGACAAATCTTAAGTCCAAAACTGTTGAGCCCACCCTTTCACCAGTAGCCGGGTCTGTGACATAATCATGTAGAGGAAGAATGCTTCATTTAGATTTTTAAACAAAAGAAGAAGAAGGAACAATCAGAGCTCAACATCTGAAACACTAGATGTCCTCAAGGCAGTATATATGACTTTGCTCTGCGACTCTGACCTTCGACAGATTACTCTTAAAATCGGATAACATAATTCTTGCCTAAATATTAACCCTTCCACCAACCTTGGTTCAGATCAGACCAAACTGCTTAGGGTTGACTTTGCCCAGTAACCATGATTTGTTTTTATCTCTTCCTCTGAGTTAAACTTTTGACTATTCTCAAAATCAAACCTCTTTATCTTTGTTTTAAACAAAACCTGTCCATAAACTTTAATCTACGTCGAATGAATACTGTTTAAATTGACAGTGTCATGTGACTTTGACCTACCGAAAAAAAAAAAAAGTATTTTGGGTGATCCTCAACTCATTCACTAGGTTTGATCCAATTCTGATCAAAACTACTTCAGTTATTTAGTTTACACACAGACACACTTGTCAAACTTTTACCTTGCCTTGCTGACTTGTCTTGCTCTCAAAATTGAATCCCATTGTTCTTGCCTTACCCATAACACTTCCAAAGTTTACTATAAATTGTATAAAAACGTTAACCTGACCTTGCCCTAAGACCTTGACCTCTGACCTATTGTTTTCCTCAACAATAAGTTTATTCCTTCGATGACCTTCACTCAGTCCACCAAGTTTGGTTAAAACCAGATCAAAATTGTTTGAATTATTATTTTAACAGTTACACACATGGGTCGAACTTGACCTTGCCCTGCGACCTTGACCTTTGACTGAGTGTTCTCAGTATTGACAATCACTTCATTCTTGCTCAACCCTCAACCCTTCCACCAAGTTTGGTGAAAATTGGGTAAAAACTGTCAAGTTAATATTGCCAGGTCAGCATCTGACCTGGCCTTGTGACCTTGACCTTTTGACCTACTGCTCTCAAAACAATAGGTTTCCTCATGGGCTGTCTTCCAATCCTTCCACCAAGTTTCGTTGAAATTGGATAAAATCTGTTGGAATTATTTTACACACACACACACACACACACACACACACACGTACGCACGCACACGCGCGCGCGTGCTCCGCTGAAAACAGTACCGGTACTCACTTTGGGCGTCACTGGTATAAGATATAATCAGAGCTATTCCAGATTAAACGAAATTCACAATGATCGGTTATGAGAAGTCGGACTCTTTAAAGTGTGGAAGACGGTCGTAACTGGCGGGAAAAACAGACTGACCTCATCACTTTCCGCCCTGCCGGCCTCTCTTTTTTGGTGACGTTTTGGAAATGTGACCAGTGGCAGTCAGTAAGATGCTACTCAGATGTGACCAGCAGTTGCCAGTAAGATGCAATTAAGATATGACCAATAGTAGCCAATAAGATGCTACTCAGATATGACCAATGGCAGTCAGTAATATACCATTCAGATATTACCAATACTTGCCAGTAAAATACTATTCAGTTATGACCAATAGTTACCAGTAAGATGCTACTCAGTTATGACCAATAGTTGCCAGTAAGATGCTATTCAGATATGGAAACACCGAGAAACTAGAAAGTATGAGAGATAATGCGACTGGTAATGCTAGAAATGCTCCTGTTTAGTGATGCGATCGGAACAACATGAGTATTTCACATATAACCAGAGCCCATTAATAAGGGTTAACCAATAGGCTACTTCTGGCACTTAACTTCTGTGGCCTTTCTTTTGTCAATGCCGCATGGTATGAGTACACAGAGTAACACCAGGGAACTATGGTGATTGATGACCTGCCTGAAATCTCTGGTAATTTCCTCCGACATGATGCAACTGACCCTGGAACTCGTGAAAGGGCGGGTTCCCCAGATACATACTTAACAGTGTTTTTCACATACACCTTACTCTTCCAGCTTGGAGTGTGATTAGTGAGTAACACTCACCTATTGCTGTTAGTTGTACCTACAACTTATAACATGTAATAGGCGTCCACACTGAAACTGTGGAATGTGTTCGAGCGAGCAAGCAAGCAAGTTAGGCAGTGCTAAATATTGTCTCATGTGGCTCATCGTCTTCGTCTGATTTCTTGACCTGAAAATACTAAAAAGAACTTATTAGATTACACCAAAAATATTCCCTCAGACCTCCTAAAACCAACACTCCTCTTGTATTAATTTTAGGTCTAAGGGTTGGGACCTACCAGGTTAATAATGACTTTGCTCTTTGCTCACTCACAAAAATTACTTTCACCAAATCTCTTGGTGCGCTCCGATTTGAGTCAGAAATTCAGAGTTTCTTTCGTCGATCAGGGTATTGTAGTAGTCTGACTCCGATTCAGTCAAAAACTTCCAAAAATAAAAATAAAATAAAATAAAAAGCCAAAAAGAAGGGGTTATTTATTTTGAAAAGGCAAAACCTGATTGCTCTCAGCAATCATCGGAAAATACTGCTGCGGTACTCACACAGCCTTAGACCGTTAGCCTACTTCTTGCCCAGCCAGCTGTTACACTGATCTTCCTTATAAAAAAATCGTTTCTTCGATTTATGGAAAAACTACTGGGAATTACGGGTTGCGTATGAATTGAAAATAATTGAGGATTTTTATGAGATTTCCAAATTGGTGTCTTTCTTGTAACTTTAGAATTGGCTGAGATATCCCCCCCTAAAAAAAAGTTCACTATTGTACTTCATAGTTTTCCTTCCAACCCCTGCCCCCATTTCTTGCTGATGCGATAAATCTTCCACTCCGGTATATATGTCGGGGGTCCAAACTCTGACTAAATTTGGTGTTCTTGCTAGCGAAAATAAACACATGGGAATTCTATTGAACGAATTCTCCCCATTCCAAGATCCAATTTGCTGAAAAAAAAAAAAAAAAAAAAATCCAGAATGTTCGGTTGCAGGATTCAAATGATTTCACTTCAGTTATGGTAACTGCCTGACTGCTTGGCACTCCGTTAGGTTGGATAGTGGCATTCATTATAACCCTTTTCTGAATACATTTTTGACAGGTCGTGGGGTCAATAATGTTTTGGTGTTGAAGGTCCTGTGTCTGAACGGTTTGAAAGGTTGAAAGGGTTATTTTACTCAAGCGGCCCCATGTATAAGATTTAGGAGTACATACAGCAAGGTTTTGCAAAAAACTGGATACAATACATACAGTAACTTTAAACGGCAAATATACTGAAAAGAAATCATTCGTTTACCGGTGGAAGAAATATTAATTATTCAGATTGTTTTTCATTTGTTGAAGCATTCCATTATCTCTCCCACAAATTTAGCCAATTTAAGAATAAAACCGTGTTGTTTGCTGATGATTGTGACATCTTTATTGTATTAGGGTTCTCACAAAAATATCTTTTCAAATATCGTTTCTTTTGCGAAATGAAATGTGGACATTTAAACAAATACAGAAATTCGTCACCAATATAACCATCATTACACAGAGTACACACTCGTTCATTAAAATTAATGTTGTCATGTCTCCCCCTAACAATTGGTAGCTTATGGTCACCGCATTCATATTTACATAGCTGAATATCTTCTTGGTAGTCCAATGAAATAATATTCAACTCCTTACTTGTAGTCATTAACCTGCAATTTATACACACAGTGGTTTTATCAACATCTTCCCTCCATTTTTGACCATAAATATCACTGGATTTAACCTTGAATGTTTCCTTGAACCACTTGCCATAAAGTTCATTGGATCATCATATATGTTTGACATACCATTGTCGTCCATAAGAAGTTTTATTTTATTTAACCAATGTGATTTATACTGTTGTGTCACATGATGCATTAATAAACTTACATAGCACCTTTGAGATTTTGTATTCCTCACCAGTTGCAATTCTAAGCCAAAAGTTGATCATTGTGTTGTCTATGTGTTTGGATATACAATTAGTCCCAATTTCCCCATACACCATACAGATAGCAGTAGACTTAGCCAACTTAAGTAGTCCCTTCAGAAATATGTTGTATGTGTTATTTAGAATATCCAGGTTCTCATATCCCCAAATTTCACATCGTACAACAAAACTGGCAATATTACAGTAGTTAGTTGTAGAACTAACCTGGTGAAGTTGTTAGTTGGCATAACCTCAGGACCAGTCATATATATATATATATATATATATATATATATATATTGTACGACTGCTACAGTGTCTGCAAAAGGGCAATATTATGAAGCATAAATATTTGTAGATCGCAACAGTAACAAAAGATAAAGCTTCTCATCATTCTGAAAACCAGCCAATAAACCTGTTACTGGATATTTATTGTTTGATTAAGCCTTACACTGAAACTTGTATCAAGGCGTCAGTACAGTTAACGAAACTTTGTTGTAATGAACAATCCACCAGTGGTATTTCAGGTTTACTGGTGTACAGGAAACCATTTAGCTTGTCACTCAGTGACAGTCACCCACAGGCAGAAGGAAGAGGAAAGAATAATGGAAAGAAAGACAGAAGAGGGAGTGTAAAGTAACTCGTAGGCAGAAGGACGAGAACAGAATGAAGGAAAGAAAGACAGAAGAGGATAGAAGGAAATAAGGATGGAGAAGAGGAAACGGCAGACACCCTAGAGCAGCACTACATCGAGTGAGTGGATTGTGAGCCTCCACCTACCTCATTTACGGAAAAAAATAATTACTTCCAGGGTCTGCACTTACCATACGATGACCAAGGGATGCTGAAGTCTTTGGGTGACACGAAGTTCCTCATAAGTTTATAAAATTCATCACCCTCCCCCCCCACACACACAAAAAATAACACTACCAACAACACCTCCCATTTGAGAGCTGGTCATCTCACTGCCTGCCAAGTGGTAGCAGTGTTACCAAAACTCTTGAAGAGCGCCAAACTGAAAGTTTAAACGTCTTAAGCTTTAGGTGAACGGTTCAAACTTTCGCACTAAACTGGATTTCAGGTTCAAAATGCGCTAGGTATAGAGTGAAATCTAATATTTTTTCTCGCTAAATTTGTATAAAAACGCTAGATCTAGCGACAAAAATGGCGAACTGGCAACACTTGCTGGAAGATTAGCCTCCATCAGTTTTTTTTTTTTTTTTTTTTTTTTTCGTGTCCGACTCTGGGCAAAGGCTCCAGGGAATATTTCTTGGGGGCAGTGACCTAGTCCAAGGCCAAGTAGTCCTCCTACACCTCCACATGTCACCACTTCGGCGCTAACACCCACCATCCATATTGAATACATGCTAGGGCTGTCTCATACAGGAGTGGTGTATTGGTATTAGCGGGGGTATTTTTGCGACATCTCGGCGGGTCATCTCGTAGATCAGGAAAGTCTGCTTCTAGGAAATTCAAATCCTTAAACTGTTCCCTGGCCCAGCCGGGATTCGATCCTGGGTCCATTAGGACTGCAGGCCGCTTCTACCGATTCAGCCACCGCCTCCCCCATACCTTGGTCAGTGTTTGAGTGGCTTTACAAAAATAAATTTTACAAGGCTGAAAAAAAAAAAAGAACAACAACAAGCGTTGTAAAAGTTAGGAAATGGTGAGAAAATACGAAAAGAGATTCACCTAATTCTTTCCCACACTGACATTATGCCTCTCAGTTGGGCAAAATTGTCAGTTGAGCAAATTATACTTGCACGACGGTCGCTGTCCTGGCATGACTAACAGTGCGTCTAATACATCAGCAGTCGTAATATGAGAGACTATGGGCAAGTATTTAATATTGATTTAATTAGCTGAGTTTACCATTTTCTACAATACCTGTTATCT
The DNA here is from genome assembly GCF_032717465.1 of Coenobita brevimanus. NCBI lineage: Eukaryota > Metazoa > Arthropoda > Malacostraca > Decapoda > Coenobitidae > Coenobita > Coenobita brevimanus. The sequence goes on along the minus strand of NC_137024.1, from coordinate 5,349,182 downwards.
CCACTCGCACACCATAAAGGGTAACTTAAGATTCCAGATGTTTTAATTTTCTATTCATATATTTATTTTGCCATTTACAGCAGTACCGTAAGGTGTGTTGAAACAATTTTCCTCTCAATTTAAAGTTTTAATGCGAGATATGTGTGAAAAAAAGAATATATATATATTGTTGGCATATACGTGAAAAAACGACTTTATAAGTTTTGCCACTAAATTTTCTGGGGACTAGCTGCATGGCAAAAATATCTGTTGAAATCTGTATACTCTATATATATACATATACTCGTGCATATATATATATATATATATATATATATATATATATATATATATATATATATATATATATATATATATATATATATATATATATATATATATATATATATATATATATATATTAACGCCGGCGTGCCGCAGGAGTTAGTTTTGGCGCCAACCCTATTCCTGGTTCATATGAACGATCTCTTATCTGTCACCCACAATCCCATTCATTCATAAACAGATGACTTAACACTATATAGTTCATTTACACTCAGACATCCATTTACAAAGTCTAATATCTCTACCTCTCAACTCAGTACAGACATCTGCATAAATCAAGACTTATCGACCTATCTACGATCAGTGAATGGGGACAAAACAACCTTGTCTCTTTTAATGCTAGTAAAACTAAATATATACAATTTACTAATAGACAGATATTGCCAGATTCGTACATTACCTTCAGTGCTACTAATATTCCCATCTCCAAAAGTATTGAAATTCTTGGCGTCTCTCTTAACAATGCTCTCAGCTGGACCTCTCATGCTGGATCACTTGCTAAAACCGCCTCAGAGAAACTTGGATTAATGTACAAGAGTGCGTAACTTCTTCGCTGATGAGCAGTTAACTATAATTTATAAGAGTCATGTGTGCTCTCAGCTTGAATACTGCTCACCCTTGTGGAATGGATGTGGAGAGGTTGCATTAAAACAACTAGACAAAATTCAGAATAAAGCTGTTAGAATTATTAACAACCCTGCCATTACAAAAAAAAAAAAAAAAAAAAAAATTACCTCCCCTGCAAGTAAGAAGGAATGTTGCCTCCCCTGCATTATTTTACAGATATTTTTGGCAAATGCTCAGACGAAGTTGCGTCCATTGTGCTACCTCTCCATGTCTTCCCTCGTGCTACACGGGCATCTGGTAGTGCTCATGACTGGAATGTCACTCAGCCATATTGCAGAACTTCTGCCTATCAGAATTCTTTCATTCCCCGAACTGCATCTTTCTGGAATTCGCTTCCCAAGAGTTGTTTCTCTCCAAATTTCAACCCACAGCTGCTCAAGTCTAACTGTTACAAATATTTTATGAACAGAGGACACCAGTAATCTGGTGTATGGATTATTATTTTTTATTCATTTGTTTTTCCTTCCTCCGTACTTGTATTATATATATATATATATATATATATATATATATATATATATATATATATATCAGCAGCAGCCGTTGAGGTCCACCGCAGGACCGGCCTATCCCTACCGAAGCAGGGACGATACAGCCAATGTATCTCTACCCAGTGGCTTAGGCTGTCTGGTAGAGACTGTATATAAGGTGAGAAGTGCTTGTAAGTGTAATTGTAGTGTTGTAGTGGCTTTGGATGTGTGTGTAGTCTGTGAACCAATTGTAATCGGCCCGCCTTAAGCCAATTGGGTGCAAGCATACTAGTATGCGACACTGGTTCAACCACAGCACCCCTTATGTCCGCCAAAGTAGCAAGTGGCTCGGTGAACGATTCCCAAAGTTTCTACAACTCTGGCGGGAGGCGAACCCTCATCCACCAGCATGCGAAACGCACACTTTACCACTGTACCACTGAGGCTCATATATATATATATATATATATATATATATATATATATATATGTGTGTGTGTGTGTGTGTGTGTGTGTGTGTGTGTGTGTGTGTTGAAGGGGCTCACCAATGTAACAAGAATTTACCAGGTCACAGCACTCTTTTCACTTTAATGTGTGTGTCAGATGTCACAGGCAGATGGGCCAACATAGCCTAAAGAGGAAAACTGGAAGGGAATTAAATGAAGGACAGAGTTTGAGTGAGTTTAATCACTCTATCCTTGACTGACCGTCAAACCATTCATCGAGTCTGACCAAACTGTTTAAGGTATCTTGTCCACATACAGTCACACACACGCCAAGCAAAACAATACACTCCCGCAGTACGCACACGTAGTTACAAATCATTCTTTTAATCAAAAACGCATTATTTTGCTACTAATAAAACTTTGGAGCGATGTGTAATACATTAGAGCATAATAATACTCTTACGGCTTGTATAATTAATGCATTCTTTATACTTTTAGGATTATTTTGTAAAACTGTGACACGCGGTCAGTAAATAAACAAACAAATAAAGGACAGGGGTTGGATGCCCTTTAGGCTCCCTAGAATATGTAAACGCGAGTTTGACGGTACTGGCATTCACTTCCCATGAAAGTTTAATTAACCTCCCACTCGACTCGGTTTACCTTAACTTGGTCCAGTTTTCCGTCTTTATGTAGTATATTTCACGCAGCTCAGTGACTGAATAAGCCTAAACTATGACTACATTCCTCTTTTAGCACTTCTTCATGACTACCCTACTTCCCTTGATGGCATTACGTGATATCATGCTACATATGGAAGGCTGTCACACCATCTGGGACATTCGATCCAGTAAACATCCAAGCTTACACCAGTCACGATTGAACGTTGGTTTGGGTGGCTGGGTTTTCTCGTAGCTCGTTAAAGCGTCTGGCCTTACCCATATTATAGTACTTTCAAGCCGCCAGTCACCATTTAATGGTTAGTAGATACAGTGTGTAGCCTGACTCTTGGAAGCTGGGAGATTTCCTTGTGACGAGCTTAAATGCTTAGTGTAAGCCAAAATAAATTACAGCACAGTACATAAATCTTGATGGTAGTAGGGGCTCACCATCCACCCACTCAATGTAGTGTTACCTTTGGGTAACTCTACACTGGATGACAAGTCATATGGCTTCTTGTAATCCAAGAAACCGTTTACAAAACTGAGTGGTAAACGTATAAAAAAAAAAAAAAATGGATGACTGATGATCTGGTGGGTTGTCACTCCAACCACATTTGCCCTATAAAAGTTTAAATCCAATGGGTGTGTATAGTTTTTGCTCTTATAATGCTACTCAAGGATTAGATACTGGTCACTCTTGTCTTAATGTCTGTGTTAAGTAGCCTAGTCCAGGGTCCCTACATTCCTGATGGGGCAGCAAGGGACTGGATGATAGTCATAATCTGTTGTTCATGATTTTTGCAGAAACGTTTCTGTCCTCTCTCTTAGCCTTATTGCGAATCAAAATCGGTTATGAGACAATTTATTTTGAGGTGAACTGATTGCGTTATACCTTCTTTACTCTAACCTGGCATAAAACTGACATCCCTCCATCGTGAATGTTCAGTTGTAGCAATGGATTACCGGTTGAATATAATGCTAGTCACGAAGAAGTGCTGCTGAAAAGACGTTGAGCTTTGACCCATAGCGTATTGATCCATGTGGGGATTCGATGTCACAGGGGAAGAAAATGGGTACATAGTGATTAATAGGTCGATGGAAAAAAATAAGTCCATGGAGGGAAAATAAATCTTGGGAGAAAATAAGTCCATGGAGGGTTAATGGGTCCATGGGTAAATAGGCCCTGAAGGGACAATAGGTCTGTTGGGAAGAAATAGGTACATGGGCAAAAAAAAAAAGGTCAATGGGAGAAAGCGAGAAACTAATCTATGTGCAAAATAGGTCCATGAGGCAAAATAGGTCCATGGGCAAAATTGGAACAATGGAGGACAATAGGTCTATGTAGGGAAATGGGTCCATAGGTTGAAAATAGGTTCATAGGGAAAAATAAGTGATGGGGAGATGACCCCTACGGGGTGTAGATGAAGACAGGCTTATGTGGTAGTATAATACTAGAGTAGATACGATCATGAGAGAGTTAATGGTAACATTGTTAACCCTCGGTCTCCTATAACTCATGCTTAACTGAATGTAATCGTGATCCCATCGTGAGATGGCTTCTAGTTGTTATTATTCTCACCATAATTATGTAAAAGGTTTGCGTTTACATGACGTGCGTTATTTTCATCAGCCATCCATTAAAACTGTTCAGTCTGGTAACATTTTTCATTTAACACCCATCACTCGACGCTGTTATACAGTAAAAGGGAGATTTCTTGCAGTGAAGGGGGCTAATGTGGGCTCCATTTAACCCTTCAGTTCAAAAATTCTATCCCAAGATGAATAAAATCATCCGGAGGCAGCACGAAAAAAAAAAAAAAAAAAAAAAAAAAAGTCATTTGAAGGGGTTAAGGGAACAGTGAGTCACATACAGTCGCCCCTAAAAGTGATGGCAGAGTTTCAAAATGTATTGGTCAGACTGGACTGTATGTTCATTATCGCTTATCGAAAACTTCTGGATCGGAATCAAAAGTTCTGCCGTGTCTCATATTTTTCTCGCCACGTACTTTGAAAATCAGTTTGATGAATCCACAGCCACCACCACTGATAGAACTAAACCATAGTTAAATAAATACATCAGTGTCGGTTGCCATGGATTCATGAAAATGATATTCAAAGTCCATGGAAAGAAAAGCGGGAGAGGAGACATGATTTTTGATATCGATTGTACGTTTGGTACCGACTGGGCAAAGACGATTTACTCAGTTTTCTCAGATTAACATAATTATACATTTTTACTTAACCCAACCTAACCTAACCTACCCTGACCTAACCTAACCTAACCTAAACTACCCTGACCTGACCTAATCTACCGACGATAGGCTCCAAGCAACTGAAGCACTTTTCTTGTATGGCTCGACTATCATTTTGCTGAAATTTTGTACGGGATAAAGAAAGAATTAATATTATGGTTGGCCGAAGGGAAATTATATAACTTGACTTCAAATAGTCTCACTGTTAATCACTACTCATACTTCTCGTAAATGTTAACAAACTATGACATTTTATATAGTGCACCCATCTTACTATACCCTGTGGATATCTGTTCTCATGGGTCTAATTTATTTATCAACAGCAGATTCATTCAGAAGGAAAAGCATTTGAATTCTAGTATTATGGTGCCCCTTTCGGATTCCCTTCATGTAAATCGGAACACACACACACACACACACACACACACACACACACACACACACACACACACACCAGTCAAAGGAATGCCACCGCGTAAACATGAATATATTGCTAAACCTCCACTAGCGCGTTTACTTTGACCTGATAGATCCCTAACCTCTTTTAGTTCAGTTGATGGCCAAGTTTGGTCAGGCCGAGGAAATTAATTTGTCTAATGACCAAGGAGACTCATCCCTATCTCCTAACCTACCTAGAATCACTGAATTCCATGCAATCACAGCTTAGTATTCAAGTTGTTAAAATGACTCAGCTCCATCAGATGAAAAAAAGCGACCATAGCATGACGACCTTGACCTGTCTGGGATTCTGCGGACATCAAGCTATAACTCAAAGTGAAAACTACCACACGAGAACTACCACCACCACAGCTACCAGAACTACCACCACAACAGCTATCAGAACTACCACCACCACAGCCACCAGAACTACCACCACCACAGTCATGCCACGTGGCTGGTCACTGGCATATATCGCAACACGCTGGCGTCACAGCTGCATGATCTCACACTGGACAGAGCTTGCTTTTATATGACAATATTCAAGGCCTCTTCTCTAGACTTTGGTAATATCTCTTCAATATTCGACAACAATGCCGCGCATATTACCACCCAGTGTGCTTTATTAACTGAATACCATTATCGCTTCATGACCTCTTTATTTACCCTTTCTCCAGTTCTCATTAGTAATCCCTACAACTCCGTTCTTCAATCCCTACACCCCCACCTTCTCTCTTCCTCTCACTTCCCTCTTTCACGTAACAGTGTGAAGGGAAAGGTAAAAGAGGGGTTAGGGGGAGGGGAAGACATAACCAGGCACAGAGGGTAAAAAGGAAGATAATGGTACCAGGAAATGGTTAGGAGAAGGGTGGGACAGACACGAGGCATAGATAGTGAAACACAAGATAGTGATGGTAGGCGGTGCCATGGTGTAGTTTTAGTTGTTTTCTGCATATCGACTACAAGAGGGTCAGTATTTGCTGGCACAATACATCGTTATACATCGGCCCGCATTATGTTCTCATTTATACTGTCGTTAAACAAACTGCCGGCCTAGGAAGTGAGGGAGCATTGTCTATATAGTGAGAGGGGAGTTAAGGGGAAATGACATTATCCTATGCCCGGCAACGCAGCTTCACTGTTGTCAGGGGAGCCGGTGGTGCATGTGTTAGCGCGTCCAGCTTTTTACTGGAACCCGAGTTCGGTTCTTGGACCAGTCAGCTCTGGGACGAAGTTTCATTCCCCTTCCCTCTGTTGACTCAACACTGCAACTGGGAACCTGGGTATAAAAATGACGTTTGGGGGTCGTAGAGACAGAAAATATACACTATCTGCCTTAATGACCCTCGTTTACTTCTATCTATCTATATACCTAGGCTGCTTCCCCCAAGGAAAGGGATTAATCTAAAATATAATTCTCTTAGGCCGCCTCCACATCAAATTGCTGCTGTCCCAGGCTGGAGTTTTGCATCACTGTAACCCATACAAGTAGCCCCACTGGACGCGGACGGGTGCGGACGAAAACTTCTATGGGTTAAAGTCATGCAAAGCTCCTGCACGTGCCAGCAAGCTCTTGGTGTGGACGCGTAATTAGTGCAATATAACCAGTAAGAGCACTGGGCTAGATAGATTGATGGACTCAGTTTTTCCTCTAGTCCCGGTTCACCCACCAGTTAAATTAGGCACCTGGAACTAACACTGACTGTTCTAGTTTGTTTTCTAAGGGAAGAGTGAGCATCAGCAATTACTGACTTTCTGCCTTCATGACACTCTACTCGTACAGTCATGTAACATTAGCCTCCCCAGTACAATATCGTATTCCTTTTTTAATTATTTCCTTTTTGTCCTACTACCTCATACCACACTTTTCGGGCTTCAAGAAGTTTTGAAGATGAACAAATTTGCCTGGATAGCAGCAAGAATGAAAAAGAAAAGTCATAGAAATCAGGGGATTTAGCTAAGACTTTTCCTTTTCTCTTCCTCCTTATTTTTTTCTCTTCTTTTTCTTCTTCATCTTCTTCGTCATCATCATCCCCTCCTCCTCCTCCTTCTTCTTCCTCCTCTTCTCCTCCTCCTCCTCCTTTTTCTTCTTCTTCCCCTCCTTCTCTTCGCTTATCGCCATCATTATCGTCGTCGTCGTCCTCCTCCTCCTCCTTATCATCATCATCATCATCATCATCATCATCATCATATCATCATCTTCTTTTTCTTCTTCATTTTCTCATGGACCACAAATGGCTATATAACTATTTATGGGCCAAGAGTATAATGTCACAACTTTCTCCTTTTCCTTCCAGTGTTCTAGGAAATGCGAAACAAACTACAACCCGAGTGCTGGGCGGCAAGATCGCTACGCGCGCCAGAGTCTGATATTCCAGCCCCTCACTCTTTCTCCCTTCTGCACATTCACCCCCAAGGACGTTATTACCCGTCCCCGCCCCAGAGGGGCTCGGGGACGGGTATTGTTTTCATTCGGTTTGTCTGTTTGTTTGTTTGCCTGTTAACAACTTTCCGCGAAAACTACTGGTGCGGTTTTGACTACAGGGATCATGGGCTATGACCTTCTGATCACCTGACTAAATTTTTGGTCAAAATGGACCAAGGCCCTGGCTGTCGGCCTAAAAAATGTAAAAAAAAAAAAAAAAAAAGGGGGGGAGGGAGCGTAAAAATCATTTTTTCTCCATAACTCCTTTCAGATTCCTCATATCGACATGAAACCAAAACCTAAAGGAGCATCTTTCAAATCTGCATCCTATAACATGCCTCATAACATCAGGGGGGTCACCCCCCAGGTAGCGGTAGGGAGGTCAATGTCAGGCAAGTCGAGCCTAAAATTTCAGATGGTCATAAAATCTCCAATCTCACCCGATTTACTCCAAATTTGATGTGACATTTTTGTCTAGATAACCTGCTGTTTAAATGTCAGCACTAAAATGACTGCCGGGGACAGGTTTGCTGTGCCTTGACACCGCTTCTTCTTTATATTTAATTCTATCTATATTTAATTCTATCTACTGTACCTCCTGACAACTTTTTTCAGCATAAGAGATGCCTCTCGAACTGGACGGGTTAGACAGATGCACGTATTCTCGCCGGTTAACGAAGCTCTCTAAAATCTCTTCCTCAGCGATTTATTTGGCTTATAATACATTACTACCCTCTTATATGTTACTTAAATCTTTCTACTATCGTAATTCTCAGCACAGCCAAGGTACTCCCAAGGAAAAATAAATCTTTACACTTTTGCCCTGAAACATTCTGACACTGGGTCCAGATCTTGTGATCTTCAGTGCAGTCAGCTGTGATTTTGATAGCGTTGCTGGAGCTCGCCATCTAGTATGATTCTCTCTCTCTCTCTCTCTCTCTCTCTCTCTCTCTCTCTCTCTCTCTCTCTCTCTCTCATGAGGTTGATTTCTTAAGTCAGGACACTGCCTGTATTGACTGATGAATACTATAATAGACCCGTGTTGCATATGACCAAGACATTGCTATTTTCTGCCCAAAAGAGGTTAATAATTGGATCAGAAATTATTATTTATCGAATATGCATTATGTCTACCTGCATTCACTCTTAGGGGCGGTAACAGTCAAGATCCTCCGTCTCCCTCTCTCTGCTCTTGGTTTTATTTCTAATTCTAATATTTATATAGATAGATGCATCTTTATTTATCTGTATGCGCAGCCTCATTATGTGTTGATAGCCACATATTATTCTGTAGGAGAAGGCATACAAGTAGTAATGCAGACCTTTTATTCACATTCTTAGTACTGAGTGTATGAGCCTGCTGCACTTAAGAGACAGTTCAACCTGTCAGGCATTGACGCAACCAGGGTTGTAGTCAGCTCCTGTCCCTCACAGCGACGTATGCCTTCCCATGCTCGTAATGCATCATTCACTAAACTGTCACGATGCTGGTGAGTGTGGTTGTTGGCCATTTTCCTGCTCATTGCTGCTCAGACATGCTCAATAGGGTTCAGGTCTGGGAATTTTGGAGAATGAGGGAGGAGTGTAATCTCTATATGTTCAGCAACCCATGACTTTACAACTCGTGATGTGTGGATAGGGCTATTGTCCTGCACCACATAAAATGTCGTAGGCTCAGGGAACACCATAACCCTAACTGATGGCAGCAGAATCTCATCCAAGATGTGGACGTATTCTTGACCAGTAAACCTCTCCTGGCCAACATCAACTAACTCGCCGACACCACTAGCATGCATCCACCCGAAAAGCCCGGCTGAAACTCTCCCACTCCTACGACTGTGAACAATGTGCTGGGGCTCAAATCTAGGGAAACATACAGTATGTACTGACTATTACAAGGAATCCTACGAAGATAATAAAATTTATATAAATCATAAGAGAAGTCAGTAAACATATATGAGTAAAATAATTGTTATTTGTGATGCCGTGGGAATATATTATTATTTTTGTATATAATGCATACCTAGTATTTCTCTCCGGACTCGAACCTGTCTTTTCATCGGTGGTAAAAGTTTTCTCGTCACAAAATATTACTTCCTCCCAGAATGTCGGTGGTTTGTCAGCATACCGTAATTCATCGCATATTCCATCCTTTTTTCCATATTTTCCTCAGTTACGAGTGGCTTTCTTGCGGGGACGCGGGAGAATAACCCAGCAGAGTACAACCTTGATCTTACTGTTCTGTCAGTGCAAGTCCTAGATCCTCACGGACGGTGGTCGCAGTGGCGAAGGGATCCTCAGCATTAGCTATTGCCTACCGGGATAAACAAAATATTTCTAATAAAGAATATAACATATGCGGAAGAGAGAGAGAGAGAGAGAGAGAGAGAGAGAGAGAGAGAGAGAGAGAGACTGGCCAACTAGGTCTTGATGTAGGAATATCATCTTGTTTATTATTTGTTTCGTTTCGGAGACTACTTACTTCATCATCAGGCGGATCTAAAACAGGTGATATACTGTACTGTATACACGTGAAAGGAACACTAATATCGTGGTGAATTACAAAGATATTCATAAAGTATCAGCAAACTGGCAGTGTTAAAATTGGATAATGGATTACAAATACATACGGACTACAAATGAATGACAACAATCATATGAGGCCTTATAGAGAGAGAGAGAGAGAGAGAGAGAGAGAGAGAGAGAGAGAGAGAGAGAGAGACTGGTACAGTGGTAGAGTGTGCGTTTCGTACACGGGTGAACCAGGGTTCACGCCCCGCCAGGGTAATAAACTTTGGGAGTGTTCACCCAGCCACGTACTGCATTGGCGGACACAAGGGGTGCTGTGTCGCATACTATAAAGTATGCTTGCACCCAGTCGCCTTGCGTGGGCCGATTACACATGGTTCACAGACTACGCACACATCCAATGCCACTCCAACACAACAATTACACTTACAAGCACTTCTTACCCTACATACAATCTCTACCAGACAGCCTAAGCCACTTGGTAGAGATACATAGGCTGTATCGTCCCGACTTCGGTCGGGATAGGCCGGTCCTGCAGTGGATACTCAAACGGCTGATGATGATGATGATATTATATACATATACACGAATAAGAGTAACTTCATTTTCTTTTGATGTTTTTATTCATGATTAAAGTTAACTGTATACCCACCTGACCTTGTTAAGGAATCGCCCACCTGATCTTGTTATGGAGTTGTGCATCGGGGTCGGCCAGTTAGATGCATATTACTCTTCACATTGCCGGTCTCATTGTACCGGTTGACACACAACGAGACGGTAGGCGTCGACACACCAGTGCGACGCGATATCTCTAAAGCTGAGACCTTGAGTGTAAAGGCTGATGATGGACCAACGCACTTCCGCGGACGTGGTCATCATGGATCACTGTTGAATTTTTTTTTTTTTTTTTTTTATGGCCATCACCCTGAAGGGGCATTAGGCCAGCAAGAATCGATAATCATGAAAGCCAAAATAATGATATGAAATATTTGCATCTATTTCATACCATTATTAAGTTATTATTCATGATTATGAAACATAATAAGTAATAAAGAATACATCAGTATACATGGATAGTACCAGGACAAATACTTCCATCTATACATCATATGTAGACTCATTACTATTCTACTACAAAATAATCAAATACTTATCAAATTTATATATATATACAAAAAAAATAAAAAATAAAAAAAATAAAAAATAGAAAATAAAAAAAATCAAATTTACTGGTCCTGAACAAAAGAAAAAAAAAATACACATTTATATCAATGTAACCTCCTCCTGCGGTTCACAAATATATAAAAGTGTATTGACGTATTTACATATGTACAAAAACCATATCCCTACATACAAAAAAAAAAGAAAAAATATATATATATATATATATATATATATATATATATATATATATATATATATATATATATATATATATATAATAAGGAAACCACAACCAAGTTCATAAAATAAATCACAACTCTCTGAGTAATCTGGTCTCTTTCAGGAAAGTCGTCAATTTATTAGTCACACCAACGTCCCCATCACCCAAGACAGAATCAAGTGTGAAAGGGAGCGCATTTGTCCTACAGTAGGCAGCCAGAGAGGTACGTTCCCCAGCATACCTACTGCAGTACAAAAGGATGTGACTAATAGATAACACCGCGTCACAGGTGGTACAACGCGGTGGAAATTGTCTGTTAATATATAGTAACATACAGTATGGGTTATTAGGGTGGAATTCACGCGGAGGCGGACTAAAGTGACCTCCTCCCGTCTGTTTCCTCGGGAGGAACTGGACCAGTCACATATGGTCCTTTTGACTGATGGAATTGCCTGGTCGGTCCACTGACTTTGCCACAGAAAATTAATTGATTTCTTTCCGAAAGAGAGACTAGACTGTAGCTCACGAGGAACGTCCCAAGTCTCCTCGAGTTCTACAGCTGATTTAGCTAGTATGTCAGCCTGCTCATTGCCGTAAATACCGCAATGACCAGGCACCCAGATCAGAGTGAAGGATTTAGCACATGTGTGCAGCTTATTGATAATGCGGCCCAGGACCTCATGTGAATCAGTCCTACATGAATGAATTGCCTGAAGGGCTGACTTAGAGTCCGAAAAAATGACAAAACTATTGTGATCTGAACGCAAAGCAAAGTCTATAGCTTGATCTATGGCAAATAATTCGGCAGTGAATACAGACGTATGGGGGGGCAAGCGAAAACGGATGCGGCACTCCGTAGACCACACACTCGCACCCACACATTCATCCATCTTAGAGCCATCGGTGTACAAGTGGAATGACGCTAGGTGTCTAATGAGGATCATCCGGAACAACTGTCGTACCTCCACCTCCGGCGCCTTGTACTTTGCGACGGGGAGCCAGTCAGTATTGAATGTGGTGGCAAGTGACTCCCAGGGCGCTATTTTTGACGTTAAAACCTGATCCCCATTAGAAAGGTCGTACCCTAACGCCTCACAAAGGAAGTGAAGCCTCACAGCCACTGGCTTGAGGGCCGCATACAGCAGGTATTCCCACTGTATGAGGATCCGACAGGTCGGAAGGCCAAGTGAGTGTTTACGGTGGGTGGTGATACCATAAGAAAATAAAAGGTGGTCACGTCGTAGACGGAGGGGAGGCACATTAGCCTCCACTTCCAACCGCTCCACACGAATACACCGAAGGGCTCCGAGACATATACGCAAGCATACGTTCTGAAGCACATCCAGTCTACGGAGGACAGCATCCGATGCCGACCCATACACCTGTGAGCCATAGTCAAGCTTAGAACGGATAAGGGACTTATACACCATCAATAAAGACGTTCTGTCTGCTCCCCACGATTTACCGGAAAGAAACTTAAGGATGTTTACTTTTTTACTACAAGAAGCAAGCAAATGATTAATGTGTGTTCTCCAACTGAGCCTACTGTCAAAATGTAGACCCAGGAATCTGACTGAATTTTGAAAAGGTATCGGCTGATTATCTAAAGTTAAATGCAAAGGAGGTACGTTACGTTTACGAGTAAAAACAACACCGACACAGATAGGGACGGAAAATTTAAATCCCCACTCCAGGGCCCAACGCTGAACACATTCAATTGCCAGTTGAATCTGCTGTGCCGAGGATTGTGCATTGCGGGAAGAGTGCCACACTGCACAATCATCAGCATAGAGTGAGTATCTAATCGTCCTGGGGACGGAAGCGGACGACAGAATGTCATTAATGGCAACGCTGAACAAAGTAGGGCTAAGCACACTTCCTTGTGGTACCCCGTTCTCTTGGACAAATATGTCCGAAGTTACGTTACAGGGTAACCTGACAGAAAACATTCTGTCAGTAAGGAAGTTCTGAAGGAAAATGGGCAAATTACCTCTTAAACCATAAGCGTAGAGTTTACGTAGTATTCCGTTTCACCAGGTCATATCATAAGCCTTATGAATATCCAGAAAAATTCCTATCATGAATTCGCGATTGGCAAAAGCCTCGGCTATGCAATGCTCCAGGTGCACTAAATGATCCAGAGTGGACCTGTATTTACGGAATCCACTCTGTTGATCATTTAACACACCCTTCGACTCTAAAACAAAAAGTAACCTTTTATTAACCATACGTTCAAAGACCTTACATAGACAGTCAGTTAGCGCAATAGGTCGAAACGAGCTGGGACTCGTAAGGCGACTGTCTCGGCGAGGTATCGGTATGACGTGCGCGTAGTGCCATGAGTTTGGGAACGTGCGAGACGCCCAAATCTCATTGTACACCGCTAACAGCTTACTCAGGTTGGCCTGAGTAAGATGCTGGATCATACCGTACGTAATGGTGGATGGACCGGGACTGGAGCCTTTACAGGATTTAAGGGCAAGGAGAAGTTCATCTAACGTAAATTCGGAGTTGTAGCTGGTCTCTCCGTCTTCCGTGGCAAAGTCTAAGTTTTGCAGCTCAGCCGTACGCTTATGGTGGAGAAAGCGAGGATCATAGTTGGCTGAGCTGCTTACCTGGGCAAAATGGTCAGCAATAGTATTGGCAATATCCACGGGATCGTCAATTACATTCCCGGCCACCTCAAGTGTGGTGATTGGTGACCGGGTGTACTTGTTGTTTAGTACATTTATGGTGGACCAGACCTGACTTAGTGGGGTGGAGCGATTCACCGTGGACACAAAACTACGCCAGTTAGTCCGTTTTGCCGCTTTAATTGTCCTCCTTGCCTCAGCCTTAGCTGCTTTGTAGGCAATAAAGTTTGATTCTGTTGGCTGTTTCTCAAAAATCCTGTATCTCCTATTGCGCTTTGTGAGTGCTTGTCGGCAATCTGGTGTCCACCACAAAACTCTACGCTTGTTTGGAATTGTAGATGTCTTGGGAATAGCAGCCTCAGCTGCGTGTATAATGGAAGTCTGTAGGTGTGAAACTTTCTCATCAATGTTATCTCCCGATATATCTAGATTGGCGACCCGTGAATAGTACCCCCAATCTGCTTTCTTAAAGTTAAATTTAGGTGGTGGAGGAGGCCGAGAATCGTCGCGTGCATAAGAAAGTCAGATTGGAAAATGATCGTTACCCATCAAGTCGTCATATGGGTCCCAAGAGATGTTAGTGTGTATATCAGGAGATGACAAGGATAGATCTATACATGACATGTTACCAGTGCGGTCATCTACACGAGTCGCTCTACCATTGTTTAGAAGACAGAGGTTTGACTGCAGTATGAGGTCGGCTACTTGCTCCCCCCTGCCATCACTCCTCAAGCTTCCCCATTGACAGTGATGGGCGTTAAAATCGCCTAAAATTAACTTATGACCCGGAAGTTGATGGGTTAGTGAAGTGAAAGCATCACCATCAATGGGACCACGGGGAGGACAGTAGATAGAACAAATAGACAGATACGCGTTATTAAATTTTACTCTGCACGCGACAGCTTCCAGAGTAGAACTTAGAATCACTTCCGTTTGTGGGTGTGATTTGTGGGTGTATATGGCGACTCCGTGACCATCATATCTTCTATACGAATGGTAGTGTTTGAACTGTGGAGGATCTGGGTGATCCACCAAGCGCGTCTCCTGTAAACAAACAACATCTGGCCTGTGTATAGATAGCAAAATTGCTATATTGTGGAATTTATTCCCAAGAGTCCTACAATTCCATTGTATCACAGTGAATGTGGCGGTTTAAGATTTACGAGAGGGGCCAGTGTGCTTAGCTTTTTTATGCCACCCGCCGCCGGACGAGTGGCTACTGGGGGACCTATCCCGGTGCTTACTAACGGAAACCTCCATATGTTGCTCATCAATAACTAGGCTCCCAGAGCCCCCCGAGGAAGAGCTAACTCTTCTCTCCCTCGCTGGACCAGGAGCAGGAAGGACATGAGGACGTGGCTGTTTCGTAAGGGTGGTCATATTACTCTTAGTAGAGTTGTCAGACTTCTGTTTAGGCTTTACTGACTGAGAGGCAGCAGCAGCCTGAGAGTAGCAAGGTGCAACAGGGGTGTCAGTTTGAGAGGTGGATTGGATAGGAGGCTCAGATGGAGAGGTAGAGTGTGTCAAGAGGAACAGGTTCAGGGTCACTCTGTGTTTCAACAGAACACATCACGGGAAGGGACATTACCGCCGAAGCATAGGACCTATTCGGCGTGGGAGTTGCATGCAACTCCTTCACCTTTTTCCTAGCTTCATAGTAGAAAATGCCCTCAGTTGCTTTCACTACGCAGACCTCCTTCTCCTCACTTGGGACAATCCCTAAAGGAAGTGGAGTGTGCGCCCTTGCATTGAAAACAACGTACCGTCTCCGATGTGCAGTGTTCAGCATCATGTCCCTGTGTTCCACATTTGCCACACACTGACTGGGAAGCCCGACAAGTCTTATCGCCGTGCCCGTACAATTGACACCTTAGACAACGAAGTGGATTAGGGATATAAGGTCTTACGTTAACAATTTCGTATCCAACTTTGACATGGTCTGGGAGTGAAACTTTTCCAAAAGTCATGACAATAGTGGCAGTTTTCGTCCTCATGCCTTCAGAAAATCTGGTTATAAATCGGGCATTGATTACATCCTGTTGAGCAAGTTCCCGTATGATCTCGTCCTCTTCCATAACCATAAGATCCCTGCAGGTGATAACACCTTTGCAGGAATTCATGGCGTGCAGGATCTTCGGCTCGACATCATATTCATGGAACTTACGAAGTTTCATCAAATCTTTTACCTGGGAGGAGTTGAAGGTTTTGATGAGGAGGTCTCCGTTTGCAAGTTTTTTCACCTGTTCCACCTCCCCAGCACAGTAATCAATCACTTTCTTGATGATGAAAGGACTGATACTGCTCAAGGGAGTGGAACCGAGAGCATGGAGCGTTACAAACTGTACATTATTTACATCAATGTTCAGATCGGTACGAGTCTGGGGCCATTTAGTCAGGGGGCGGTCAGTCCGTGGTACAGTCCTAGGTTCGTCAGGACCACCTCCCCCCCTGAAGGGGGGGAGGCGGCAGGGGCGTCCGACATAGTAACCACCCCCCCTAACAGCGGAAGTGGGAAGAAGGACGAAAACGAGCAAGGGACAAAACACACCGGGACCACACACCTAAGGCTGAAATTGCCCTCTCAAACCACTCCAGGGAGGCCCGACTGTGTTAATTCACGCCCCAGAGCGATCAGTGGGGGGGACCCTCCGTGGGCAGCAAGCAAAGGTAATCTCAGTACACAGGAACAGACACCTACTGTTCCAAACTAACAGGGAGGGGAGGAATGTGAGAAACTAGCTAGCCTAACGCACACCAGAAGGGTGAAAAAAATAAAGCTAATTGCCGGTGAGGCAGCCCTAGGAAGCTAGAGGAGAGGTCAGCAGCACACAACCTCACTCTCCACGACCATGCATAAAAGTGTTGAAATATGCACCTATTCCACGGATGGACTTTCCATCATCACCTCCGACTCTGTCCATGTTATTTGGTAACTCGTACAGAAATGTTTGATTACGGTACTGATCTGTTACTGAGCACAATGAAACCCGAGATAGCTATGCCGTTCACTATAGTGCTTCATAATTATTCTACGACATTTTTTTAATAATAAAGGATGTCAAATAAAGCAATGTGATACGCGTATTTGAAATAAATAAAACATAGTTTTGTCAAATTGCTTAGGGTAGGATCGTTATAACAGTTATCTATGCATAATCACAGTGATTCTTAGAAAACAGTTTGTATATGCGAGTCTTACTCAGGTCATGGTAACCGAGACATCACTTGTGGTTCACTCAGGCATGCCAACATCACAGACGTGTGTTTCACCGTATTCAGTCCGTTCACACAAACATATATAAGGCTCACAAATGTAAATATTGACTTATCCGCAAGTGTACAAAATGAGATTAACCAGCCGCATCTAAAAATAAATCGTTGAGGAAGAGGTGCTTGGGAACCTCCTTGAGAGACGAGAATACGGGAATAGAGGTTTTTCCTAATTTTAGTAAGTTCGTTTGGTGTTATTAAAAATGAATTATTGAATGCGCCATCGGAGAGAAGGGCTAATCGACATATGAAACACGTGAGGAATACATGGGTAATGCCTTTTCTTCCCCCCGTCCTTAGCGATGAAGAAAACATGCAGGCCTGTGTAGATCATTGCATTATAAATTTACGTAGTGCTATATTCTGTTCACATTAACTTGGCCTACAATTGCCATCTCTCCGTCTTCACTGTTGATTTTTTTTATGAGAAAAAGAAAGAACCAAAGGCTGAGCCCGCAAAACGTTCCAAGAAAAAAAATAAAACAATACAAAAGAGAGGCAAATTCAAGATTCATTCATTTCGGGATGCCGGGACACACTGCGTTTGAAAGACTGGAGATCATAGGAAGTAGGAAATACAGACAGAGGGAGACAGTTCCAGAGCTGACCTATTGCATAAATGGAGGACTGGGAGTAACGGTTAACTCTTGCATTAGACAGTTGGACAGAAAGGGGATGAGAGTTTGTTGCTAGACGGGTGCTACGCGCCCGTCGTAGAGGTGGAGGGATCCAAGCAGACAGTTCAGAAAAGCAGTGACCATTGAAGTAGCGATAGAAAAGAGATAAAGAGGCAATAGTGCAGTGAAGACACAGAGGTTGAAGGGAGCCAGGAAGAGGAGGAGAATTGATGAGACGAATAACCACTGACTCCACCCTATTGAGAAGAGCTGTATGTGGGGTCTCCTCACACATGAGAGTTGTACTCAAAACAGGGGCGAATAAAACCCATGTATAAAGTCAACAACTGTGCAGGGATAAAGAAGGCATGGAGTCGGCTTAGCACACCTAATCTCTTGGAAGCAGATTTTACAAGAGATGCATTATGATCTTTTAAAGATACGTCCCGTGTGAATGAAACCCCAAGCATGCCCATGGATGATGCAGGATTGAGCTGGATATTACTAAACATTAGTGGGTACTCCTGTGGAAGATTTTGACAGGTTGATAGGTGTAAAAACTGAGTCTTTGATGAATTAAAAACAAAAACAATACTTTTACCCCAGTCAGAGATACAAACCAAGTCAGACATTAGGTGTGCCATACCCTCATCCCTTGTTTGTTGAGGTAACTACTGAGATGGACGTTGCGAACACCGAATGGAAAGGTGAAGGGTGGAATCATCAGCGTACGAGAGGATAGGATTAGTTGTACAGCTTAGAAGATCATAATGAATAAAAGGAAGAGAGTTGGTGATAGGACAGAGTCCTGAGGAACACCACTGTTGATAGATCTAGGAGAAGAACGATGGCCGTCTACGACAGCAGCTATAGAACAATCAGAAAGGAAGCTATTGATGAAGGCACAGATAGAAGGATAGAAACCGTAAGAGGGCTGCTTGAAAATTAAAGATATATGGCAGACTCGATCGAAAGCCTCTGAGATGTTAAGTGCTTTTGCAAAGCTTTCGCCAAAGTCCTGAAAGGAGGTTGACCAGGAGTGTGAAAGGTGGGTGAGAAAATCGCCAGTGGAGCGTCCCTGACGGAACCCATACTGACGATCAGAAAGAATGTTGCGACAGGAAAGATGATTTAACATTTTTCTGTTAAGAATAGACTCGAAAACTTTTGAGACACAGGATGTTACAGGAACTGGACGAAAGTTAGAGGGTTGGGAATGGTCACCCTTGTTTAGAACCGGCTGAATGAGAACAAAATTCCAGCAAGAAGGAAAGGTACAAGTTGAAAGACAAAGGCAAAAGAGTTTACCTAGGCAGGGTGTAAGCACAGAAGCACAGTTCTTGAGGTCAACAGGAAGGACTCCATCAGGCCCATATGCCTTGTAAGTACTGAGGCCAGTGATGACAGAAAATACATCAGCTTAAGAAATTTTAATGTCAGCCATGAGGAAGTCAGAGGGGGGAAGTAATGGAGGAACAGCACCGGAATCGTCTAAGGTGGAATTGGAGGAGAAAGTCCGAGTGAAGATATCTGCTTTATCAGTAGGAGAAATAGCAACAGAGCCATCAGAGTTGAAAAGAGGAGGGAGGGGTGATGAGGTAAAGTTGTTAGAAAGGTTTTTGGCAAGGTGCCAGAAAGAGCGGGAAGAATTTGAGTTTGAGAGTTGAGAGCATTTAGTACGGATGAAATTATTTTTGGCAGAGCGAACAGACTTAGCACGTTTCCGGGCAGAAACATAAAAAAGATGTGATTCAGGGGTGAGTTGGCTCTTGTACCTTTTATAGGCCTTCTCCTTGTTGCGGACAGCATTAGAACAAGCGTGAATAAACCAAGGCTTTCTTGCATTAGTCAAAGAATATGAGAAAAGAATGTATGCTTCTATGCCCGACCAAATAACCTCCGTAATGCGCAAGGAACACTCAGATGGCTCCCGGCCATGGAAGCAATAATCATTCCAGGGAAAATCAAAGAATCCTCAGCTCCAAAGTACCACAGACGGCGTTTCTTTGGAGGGTCCACAAGCTGTACCAGAGCGATAAAACAGGTTAAGCTAATAAGGTGTCATGGTTTGCTGAACATCCAGAGATTATACTCCTCCCTCATCCTCCGAAATCCCTAGACCGGAACTCTATTGGGTACGTCTGGGCAGCAATGTGCAGGAAAATGACCAACAACCACACTCCCACCAACATGACATTTTACTGAATGATGCTCTACGAGTATGGGAGGACAACAGTGAAACACAATAAGATACTAGTCACGAAGAAGTTCTATGGAAAGGATGTAGAGTCGTATCATTGTCTTTCTCTGCAACTGACCTAAGTGAAATTAATACTCTGCAAAAGGACGAAAATCTGAGTCAAGTTAAAGTGAATGAACTATTCACGATAGTTTTGTTGTGAAGTGTTCGGTGGCTGTATGAGTGATGAATGTAAAAGAATTCCATTCGAAAGTTTGGATCAAGACAGTATATGACTGTGTGTGTGTGTGTATGTGTGTGTGTGTGTGTGTGTGTGTGTGTGTGTGTGTGTGTGTGTGTGTGTGTGTGTGTGTGTGTGTGTGTGTGTGTGTGTGTGTGTGTGTGTGTGCGCGCGTGCCTTTGCACCCAAGCAACAGGCGGCCGGTGCTTGGCAAAGTACAGTAGTGCGATGCCCCCGGTGATAGGAGGTGGTGGTGCGGTGTTCACTCCTTCCTCCGTGCCCGGATCAAGGTAACCACTGTATTTTATGCAACGGTTGAGAAAATGAAAGAAAAATGAGAGACTAAACGTAAATGGATGATGGGATACGAGGGTATTACTATTAAAGCCATCAAAATCCTCAGCTCACTCCTCTGCAAAGAATGTGGCTGAAAGAGAGAATGTTTGACTAAAATGGTGAGTTAAGAAGAGTGGACATTACGTTGACATCAATGTTGTTTCGTTCCTCAAGTGAAAATATAAGATGTCTTGAAAGCAGTGACACAAAATAATGACAGTTCTTTAGTTTTGTACAAACAACCCAACACCGGCTCCTAACAACAAAAGCAAGTGCAATCGGCCTCAGGACAATACGACGGGCATACTCTGTTACGTTTGGGACGTGTTTGTAACAAAAAACTCATCAGAAATTACTTAGTGTATTTATACGTGTGTGTATATATATATATATATATATATATATATATATATATATATATATATATATATATATATATATATATATATGTATATGTATATGTATATATATTTAAATATATATATAATTAAATATATATATGTATATATATATTTAAATATATATATATATATATATATATATATATATATATATATATATATATATATATATATATATATATATATATATATATATATATATATATATATATATATATATATATATATATATATATATATATAATATATATATATATATACAGTATATATATATATATATATATATATATATATATATATATATATATATATATTTAAATATATATATATATATATATGTATATATATAATATATTTAAATATATATATATATATATATATATATATATATATATATATATATATATATATATATATATGTGTGAGTGTGTGTGTGTGTGTGTGTGTGCGTGTGTGTGTGTATGTGTTCTTACCTAATTGTATCTTTACAGGAATGAGTCAAGCTCGTACTCTCCCGTGTCTTAAACCATATTTATCGCACATATCCTTAAAATTGTGAATTGTTTTGGCACACACTATTTCATTCGGTAGTGCATTCCAATGATCAATTGCTCTATTTGGGAAACTAAATTTCCTTACGTCTTTATCACCTCTCCTTGTGCAGTTTTTTGCAGTGTCCTCTTGCTGATGCTTCCCCATAGGTTAAGTAATCATTTATGTCTATTTTCTCCTTCCCTGATATGCATTTATATAGCATAATCATGTCACCTCTTTTCCTTCTCTCCTGTAATGTTGGTAGATTCAGTTTATTTAGTCTTTCTTCGTAGCTTAGATCCCTTAAGCTTGGTACCCATCTTGTAACAGCCCTTTGGACTTTTTCAATCTTGTCTTTGTGTTTTTTGAGAGGAGGACTCCAGACTACTGATTCATATTCCAGGGTTGGTCTGATGAATGATGTTATTATCTTTCTTAGCATGTCTTCAATTATGTATGTGAATGTTATTCTCATATTTGCAAGCAGTGTATACATGTTCCGTACCTTCTCAATGATGTGGTCTGCCGGAGATAGTCTGTTATTGATAATCACACGTAGGTCATTCTCTCTTTCTGATGTGCGTAGGGTTTTATTTCCTAACGTATAATCCCAATCAGGTCTTTATCCACTTTTACCAAACTTGATTACATGACACTTGTCCATATTGAATTCCATTTGCCATGTATTACTCCATTCATGAAGTTTGTTTAATTCTTCCTGTAGCTCTTTACAAGAGTCTGTTAGTAA
Source organism: Coenobita brevimanus (assembly GCF_032717465.1). Lineage (NCBI taxonomy): Eukaryota > Metazoa > Arthropoda > Malacostraca > Decapoda > Coenobitidae > Coenobita > Coenobita brevimanus. Next base: position 5,326,666 of record NC_137024.1, on the reverse strand, counting down.
TTCTCCTTTGTATTTTTGCATCATCTGCAAACATATTTAAATAGCTTTCATTTCCAGTGTTATTGTCTATATCATTTATATACACTAAAAACATGATTGGTGCCAGCACTGAGCCCTGTGGTACTCCACTAGTCACTTCTTTCCATGATGAGTAATTTCCCCCTAAAACTGTTCTCATTTCTCTTCTTATGAGAAAATCTTGCATCCAACAATACAGTTTGCCTCGAATTCCTCCTTGATGGTACAGTTTCCATAAAAGTCTTTGGTGTGGTACTGTGTCAAATGCTTTCTTGAAATCTAAATAGATACTGTCCACCCATCCTTCTCTTTCCTGTAATGTGTCTGTTACTCTGTCATACTAGCTCAACAGATGAGTAACACATAATTTTCCTTTTCTGAAACCAAACTATCTTTCTGTTATCATATTGTGTTCTAGATGATTTACCCAAGCTTTTCTTATAAGCTTTTCTAAAACCTTGCTTACAACACTGGTTAGTGATACTGGTCGGTAGTTGAGTGGATTTTGTCTATTCCCTTTCTTGAATAAGGGAACAATGTTTGCTTTCTTCAAAATATCAGGTAGTTTACCTTGACTCAAGGATTTCTTGAAAATTAAAAATAATGGTTTACTTAATTCCTTTGCACATTCACGTAGTACCCAACATGAAATTTCATCATGACCATTTGCTTTTCCTTTGTCTGATTTACTTAGCTCCTCCTGTATTACTTTTTCTGATGTTTGTATATCTGGTAGTATGTGTGGGCATGCATGTTCCACATAATCCCTTTCAAAATTTTTTTCCTATGTAAAAACTAATTGCAATTTCTTGTTTAGTGCTTCACAAATATCCTTCTCTTGTGTATACGTGATTCCCTCGTCCATAATGAATTGTAATTTCTCTTTTACTTTAGTTTTGCTTCTGATGCAGCTGTAAAATAGCTTCGGTTGATCACTACTTTTATTTATGATATCCCCCTAAAACTGTTTTTGGGCTTCCCTCCTTCTTCTTGTATAATTGTTTCTTGCCTGTTTGTAATTATTATATGCCCTTTCACTATTGTGTCTTCTGTATCTATTCCACAACAAATCTCTTTTTTCTTTTGAATTTTTACATTCTGTATTGAACCATTTCTTTATTTTCTTTTCTGCTTCTTTGTGCTTTGGGATGTACTTCTGGACTCCTATTTCATAAAGTTCACAGAATTTTTTATATATAGCATTTAAATCTTGTCCTCTAAGCTGCTTTCCCCAATCAGTTTCTAAAAAGTACTTCTTTAGGTCATGATAGTTTCCCTTTTTATAGTTTAGGCTCTTTTTGTAACTTTCATTGCTGTTAACTTTTTTTTTTTTTAATATATAAATAACAGACCGGAGGAAGGAAAAACAAATGAGTAAAGAAAAAAATAATCCAAACACCAGATTACTGGTGTCCTCTGTTCATAAAATATCTGTAACAGTTAGACTTCAACAGATGTGGGTTGAAATTTGGAGGGAAACAACTCTGGGGAAGCGAGTTCCAGAGAGATCCAGTTCCCGGGAATGAAAGAATTCTGATAGGCAGAAGTTCTGCAATATGGCCGAGTGACGTTCCAGTCATGAGCGCTACCAGATGCCCGTGTACCACGAGGGAAGGCATGGAGAGGTGGCACCATGGACGCAACTTCGTCTGAGCATTTGCCAAAAAAATATCTGTAAAATAACGCAAGGGAGGCAACACTCCTTCTTACTTGCAGGGGAGGTAGTTTATATGTAATGGCAGGGTTGTTAATGATTCTAACAGCTTTGTTCTGAATTTTGTCTAGTTGTCTTAATGCAACCTCTCCACAACCATTCCACAAGGGTGAACAATATTCAAGCTGAAAGCGCACATGACTCTTATAAATTATAGCTATCTGCTCATCGGCGAAGAAGAAGTTACGGACTCTGTACAATAATCCAAGTTTCTTTGAGGCAGTTTTAGCAAGTGATCTGACATGAGAGGTCCAGCTGAGGGCACTGTTAAGTGAGACGCCAAGAATTTCAATACTTTTGGAGATAGGAATATTAGTAGCACTGAAGGTAATGTACGAATCTGGCAATATCTGTCTATTAGTAAACTGTATATATTTAGTTTTACTTGCATTAAAAGAGACAAGGTTATTTTGTCCCCATTCACTGATTGTAGATAGATCTTGATTTATGGAGATGGCTGTACTGAGTTGGGAGGTGGAGATATTAGATTTTGTAAATGGATGTCTGAGTGTGAATGAACTATGTAGTGTTGAGTCATCTGCATATGAGTGAATGGGATTGTGGGTGACAGATAAGAGATCATTAATATGAACCAGAAATAGGGTTGGCGCTAGAACTGATCCCTGCGGCACACCGGCGTTGAGTGGAAATTGGAATATACATCATATACTTTTACTCTTATTTTCCTGTCACTAAGATATGAAGAAATCAAAGGAACAAAAGACGTTAGTCCATAGCAAGGGAGTTTGGACAGCAGGGAACGGTGCCATACTCTGTTGGAAGCTTTAGAGATATCAAGAGCTACTGCAAGAGTCTCTCCAAAAAGATCAATTGATTGATGAATGGTATGAGTTAAGAGATTGAGTATGTCAATGGTGGATCTTTCGTGGCGAAAACCATATTGTCTATCACTAATTAAGTTGTTAGATTCAAGATGTTTAACAATGTGCTTATTAATTAAAGTGTCAAATACCTTACCAAGAGAAGATGTGACAGCTATTGGTCTGTAACTGGAGGGGTCAGACGAACTTCCTTTCTTGGGAACTAGTTGGATATTGGCTTCTTTCCATGAATTTGGGAATAAAGAGGTCCGTATGCATAGTCTGAATAATTTAGCTAGGACAGAGGGAAGTTCAGGGGAACACTTTTTCAAAACAATTGGCGGAATTCCATCTGGGCCTGGAGCTTTGTTGATAGGTAAATTGTCTAGGATGGATTTTACGTATCTTGTCTGTATTTTAAGTGGGGCAATTTCGGGAGAATCAAGTTCCAGTGCTGGGACATTCTGGCTGGTATCGTCTTTGGTGGAGTTTCTGGCAAAGGTACTGGCAAGGATATCTGCTTTCCCACGTGGGTCATTTGTAATGTTGCCATCTGAAGATTTTAGTGGGGGAATGGAAGATGACTTGTTAAAGTTATTATTGAAAGAATTAAGAGTTAACCAGAATATTCTATTGTCATTAGGGTTGTTAAGTAGTTTTGATGCTTGCTTTTGAAGAAAGTTTAATTTAGATAGATTTAATACGGCTTTTGCATGATTTCTAGCAATTTTAAATTGGGAGAGCGATTCAGATGTTTTTTATTTGAAGTAAGAGCTATATGCTAATGACTAATGGACTGGCACAGTTGCCATCAAACCATTTTGGAGAGTTCGATCTTTTAGTGAACTGTTGACTTGGTATGAATAAATCCATACCAACTAGTATTAAGTCGCAAATATGGGACTGGGTAGAACTGGGATCACTAGAGAAGAAAGACTACCACGGAACATCAGCAAGATAATTTCTAAATCCATCCCAGTCTCCCCTATCAAAGCGTCATATGCTATCCTGAAGTTGCAATTTAGTACTGCATGGTCGCTTTTGGCGAATGGAGGGTGGTATATTAAATTGTCAATATCGTTTTCTTGCCTAGTAAATATGAGCTCTAGCGTTGAGGGTACATCGAGTCCTCTTTTTCTGGTGCTTTCCCTTACATGTTGCGTTAGGAAAAACTCTTACACGAGATGCAGGAACTTTTGGTCCCAACAGCTTTCTTGGCTTATTATATCTAGAGTATTCCAATTTATATTTGTATTAAAATCTCCAGTTAGTATAATTCTTTCCGATTTCTCTTCCATTTTATGTAGTAATGATCTTAAACTATATTCTCTGCCAGGTCCTCATACTCGTCTCTTTCCCATGTGTTTGACTTGGGTGGCATGTACAAATTGGCTACAATTACTTTCCCTTCAGTTGTATTGATCTCTACTGCAATCAGTTCTACTTGTGAGGGTATATCTAGTTCTATTTCTTTGACTTATAGATTTTTCTTAGTTAGTATTATAATTCCTCCTCCTTTTTTTAAGTTCCTATCACTTCTCCATATATTATATTCCTCTAAGTTTAGGATGTCATTTGATAGCCTTGGTGTTAATTTTGTTTCATTTAGGCATATTATATGTGGTTCATTTTCTCTGACATAATCATTCATCTCTATTAATTTATACCATTCCATCCACATGTGAGTACATCAACTTAATCATCTTGTTTACATACTTGTCATGACTTGGTTCTACTACCTTCCTCCTTTTTATTCCCTTCTGTTTATGTACCACTTTCATACCTGCAATCCTATTACTTTGTAAAAAAAAAAAAATGTATTCTTCTCCCCCTCTGATCTTTCCTCATTTTTTGTTTTTGCTTCCTCCCGCTTCACTTTCAGTAATTCCAGTTCCTCTTGCTTTGGGCATCTTTTTATCCATACATTTCTGAACTCTTTTTCCATAAGATTCTTTCCATTTTTTAGTATCTCCTTCACGGTGTTTACACTCTGGAAGGTTACCTTTAAGGGTCTTGACTTGCTTCTCTCGTATTTCCCTAACCTTTTGTGTTCCTCTGTGTCTTTACTACAAATTTCCTCTGATACTTCTTTCAATATCCTCATTACATTTGCCATCTCCTTTTTGTCTCTTGAGATCTTTTTTTTTTTTACTTCTTCCTCTTCTATACCAGTGATTACTATATATTTGTTGATATCAACTGAATCTCTGACTAACTTAGGATTGTTTTGGATTATTCTGTTCACTTCCTTTTTAATGTTTTTTTTCTTCTTCCACCCTTGTTTCTAAGTCTTTCTTTACTTTCACCATTTCACCATAAGTGGTTTCCACATCATTTTTGTAGCTTTGCACGGCTTCATTCACCTGTGTTATCTTCTCAATATCACTGCTCTGGTCTATCAGACTGCTTACTTGCCTAATTGTCTCTATCATTTTTGAACTCTTCCATAATACTCTCGTGGTTGACTACTGTACTTGCCATTTCACTAATTTTTCTCCTAAGTGAACCCAGTTCTACTGTCAGCTCACCTATGGTTATATCTTTCTTGTTGACTTCCTTTCCTAATTTTTCTATTTCTTCCTTTTGCAAGTGCATCTGTTTCTTAATTTCATCAATCTCGTTTTGAAAAGCCGTCTCTAGCCTGTGTACTCGTTCAGCCAGTTTATTGTGAGTCTCCATTTCAACCAGTTCTTGATAGAAGTCATCGTCCTGCTTTCTACCTTTATCCCTTTTCTTTTCCAAATTTGCTTTACTAAGGTATGTGGTCATGTTGCAGTACTAAAAGCACATATGGTACTTACATTCCCTGGGGCAGTTGTGTGTGTGTGTGTGTGTGTGTGTGTGTGTGTGTGTGTGTGTTACAGGGAATTTGTGTAACCAGTGATTTCATGAAATCCCTAGGGAATTCGTGCAAAGAGTTCAAATTGGAATGGGTTAATTAAGGTTGGGTTAATTAAGGTTAGGTTAATTTAGGCTGCGGTTAGGTTAGGCTGGGATAATCTAGGTTAAGTTTAGGTTAGGTTATGCTAGATTAGTAAGGTCAGGTTAGCTTAGGTTAATTTAGATAAAAGCTAAGTTAAGCCTTCATAAAAATGAATCCAACCTAACCTAACCTAAGTTACCTAACCTAACCTATAGTGGGGTGGCTTATGGTAATGATCGTTACCTGCTGGCCCAAAGCACCAAATTTGGCACACATATACTTAGGACCAAAGCAAAACTTTTTGAAGGAGGGTACCCGATTTTGAAGGTCAAGGTCAGGGTCAGGTCAAGGTCAAAGGTCAAACTGTACTATTCACCATCTTTTTCAATTTCCTTAATAATTTTCAACACAAAATGTGCTGTTATTGTCTAAATTTCTGTTAATGGACTTAAGGGAGTCATATCTGCCATTCAACCTAAATTTCCAATAACCATATTGAATTATGGGTCACGATCTCAGTTCACCGGGTGTAATTTATATGTGAATTATTGGCATCAAAATTGTTATGTAAACTCTGTCGGACAAGTAGCTCTTTATTTAAAAAGAGGATATTGCAATAAACCAAAAATTTACATACATGCTTTAGTTATAATATGATGAGACAAGCATAGCACTATTCTATATGTACTGTAGGTCTTAACCTATGTGACTATCGTGGCGTTAAGCAGACTTCTTCCTATTTATTACGACATCCCTGCACTATTATTACAAGAATTGTTTACGTGGACTACCTCCATCAATCTCTGCATGCACATTTTCTCTGGAGGAGCTCAAGGAAAAGGAAGGCTCGTCATGTTTCACAATCACCTCGGCACTGACATAGTGTTGTACATGCCAGACCAGCCTTTTCGCATTTGCAGTTCTTAACACACATTGGAACCACCTTGCAGCCACACTTTATTAGTTCTTTGCACGCAGCAGCAGATGGAACTGTGGTCCAAATGGGATGCCACCCGGTGTCTGATTTGGACCAACCGAAACCAGCTGGGCTAGGGGCAGCAATGACTGGTTTAAGACTCTTTGTCCAGATACTGGCCTGGTACACACATCGGTTGACATGTTGGAGCAGAGCATTCTGTGTTGGTGGTAGCCTTTCCATTAGTTTCACCCTGTTAGGAAAGAGGTCTTGCCGAAGGTCGTTAACCTTGCTATGGTGAGGTGTGCTGTCGTACATGGTACAGGTGAAATGCAATTAAGCTGAATACCGGAGATGATGTTTCTTGAGGAACGAATGCTGAGGATGATGCTGTAGTAAACCCTTCAGTCGAAATTGGGAGTGATTTCCAGGTTTTCCAGGCTGATTTCTTTCCTTTACCATGGCTCAGGGTCTTCCAAAGCTGCTGCTTCTGTGACATTGACAGTGTCTGTGTTGCAAGCAACAGCTGGAACTATTCGATAACTATTTGGAAGGGATGGATTTCTAATGTGCGCCTGTGGTGGTATTTTGATGGTCTCTCTACTCATCCCTTGGTTAATCTCTGCAGGAAACTGGAACACACTGATACTCGTGCCATGGAATGATCCTTCAGCTGTTTGTGATGTTGGATTGTGATCCAGATTGTCTAGCGCACCTGCTGTGAACACACCATCAATGACTTGCACAGGGCATACCAAACCCTCCTTTTGATATCTTTCACACACTGCATTTGTCAGCCAGTCTTCCACTTCTAACACTCTTTCATAGCTGACACTAATTCCAAGTTTATGGAGATGAGTCAACATTTTCTTGCTCCGGGTTTCAGTGTGAACACTCAAGCCTATATACAAGGGAAGCGGTGGTTCTTTGGTCTTTTGGTGACGTGGTTTCTCTGCTACTTTAGGCTTTTCTTTGCAATTGAATCTAATGAGCTGGCATATGGTGAGACATTCTTGTGAATTTGTTGCTGTCTGCTCCTTGATGTTTGATCCATATAACAACATGGAGATCAAGACTTTGAGTGAACTTGGCACCGAGTCATCTTGGCAGTCTGGGGTGAAACTTCCATCGAATGTACAGAATTTTGTCTTTGAAATTTCTTGCCGTATTACCTTTGCCACATGTACCATTGAGAGTGCATCCTTCTCAAAATCACGAGACTTCAAGTCTTCCTTTATGAGCTTTTGAAGGCCTTCATTAAAGACAAGAACTGTTTCCTTGCCAATTGATTGCTCCTGACACTGATCCTGCAATGACCCAAAGTTTGTTTTTTAGCCGTGTCTTGTTCACCTGTTTCTCATACCCCAAGGCTGCAAGGCGAGCTACACACATTTTGTGCAAATCTGCTAATGGAAATATGTACTCCCCATGCTCGACATTCGCTTCAATAAAAGATATCATTTCTGCAAATACCCTCGAATCTGTCATCGATTGATCAGTTGAATCCGATAATGTAGCCTGGGATCGTTTGTAACTTCTGTATCGAACGCAGAATGCATCCATGCAATGTTTGTGATACTTTGCTTCAATAGCAATTAGATCTCCATCTGCAATAGTAGCTAACAAATCGGTATCTTGTAGTGCTGCTGCTTGTTCTCGCAGTGTTTTGTCTGATCCTAAAGTTGCACAATTGTGAAGTACACCATCTGACTTCTTACAAAATATACACATGTTGCAACCCTTGGGTTCATCAGTTACAGATACACGTTTGGACTTTCTTTGTCCAGTACTAACACCATCGCAAGATTGGTCAACAATCCTCTTTCTAGCATTTCTCCCTTGTGCCCTTAGCAGTTTTGAATTGGCAAATAACAAATGACAGTTTTTATGCCACTTAGCACAATTTACATTGAGATCGTTGGCAGTCATATCATCATCGAAACAAATTCTGGCAGGCAATGATTTCAGTTCTTTAAAGCCTTGTACATTTTTCATAAATTCTTCATATGCTTGTGAACCTTTGCCTTCCTGTTGTGTTGCAGGACACTTGAGTGTACCATCTTCTGTACCGCATATGATGCACTTTGACCAATCCATGTTGCGGCGAAGATTGAAATGCAAGCTTTCCACTATTGACTTGCCTTGCTGACTTCGGTCCTTAACCAGGAAGCACTCTGAAGCAGAAAAAATGTACACTATCACCAATTCTGTTACCAATTATTCTACTTAAAGCACAATAAAAGTAAACTGACACCTGAAATAACAGTACTACCACATTTTGACCTTTGACCTGCACCTGACCTTGACCTTGACCTTTAAAACCGGGTACCCCCCTCCAAAAATGTTTGTATTGATCTACAGTATACATGTACCAAATTTGGTGCTTTGGGCCAGCGTGTAACGATTTGGTCATTTTTGGGCCATAAGCCACCCCACTACTAAATTCAACCTAGATTATCCCAGCCTAGCCTAGCCGCAGCCTAAATTAGCCTAATCTTAATTACCACATCCTGATTTAAACTGATTTCACGATTTCCCTATGGATTGCATGAAATCACTGGTTGCACAAAATTCCCTGTAATATATATATATATATATATATATAATCAACCAGTAACATTCCACTGCAGGACATGGCCTGTTCCAAACATTCACTTATCCCAGTCTTGTGCTGTTTGTTTCCTGTCCAGAATCCTAAGATCTCTAACGTGTTTTCTGTCTTCATCGCTTACTCTTTGATTTTTATCTGGGATCCTGTATCTTCTGAAGTTATTTTTTATTTCATTACACCATCTAGTTGCTGGTCTTTCTCTTGGTGTTCTTAAATTAGTTATTACCAAGTTTGTTGCTTTCCTTGTCCATATGTTGTGTCTTCTACATGTATTTCCTGCTCACTGCCACTTTTGTTTTATTTATTACGTCCTCTACTTAAGTCCGTTTCCTTATTCAAGCTGATTCTTTCTTATCTCTTAAAGTGATTCCTAGCATCGATCTTTCAATACCTCTTAGGGAAATTCTCAACGTTCCAATGGTTCGGTCCTTGTCCATGTCTCTAAGCCTAAGTCATTACAGGGAGAATGCGTTCGTTAAAAACTTTTTCTTTGCATAAAATGGTAAAGTGCACTTTATTATGCTACTTTGTCTAACCAAGCTTTATGTGTTTTGTTATTTCATGTTCAAACGACGGGTTTGTGTGTCGAAGTTATCTTAGGAATACAAATTCATGAACTAATTCTACAACTTCATCGTGGATTCTTATTTTCTCAAGTTGAACTCTGTTATTAAACATGATATTTATCTTTATCTTATTCCTCTTAACCCGCCCCATCCCGACCACTTTTCCACCACTGACTCCCCTCAATCCCGACCATTTTTGGAAAAAAAATTTTTTGCTCAAACCTCCGTTTTTGGTGAGAAACATCGAAAATTCATAGAGAAATCGCTCACCTGAGGTTTATAATACTCGATCCAGGTACCAATACCTCCTTACCTGACTGAGTTTTCTAACAGGCTGGCACCAAAGAAAACGAGTTCTATGGGAGGGTAACTATTTCACAACACTCATAAACGGTATTTATTTATTTACTTGGTACGATTTTATATGTTGTACGAGAGTATATTGCTTTTCAAACAGTAATATAGGCATTATAAGCAGTTTCACTCACTAACTCATCACCATACCTGACCTTTTTTTGCCACATTACCTGATCATCATTTCTGACTGTTTCTTCCTCTAATGCTATGTAAAGTTTGTCCTCCACATTGTCATTGATTGGGGAATCACTCTGGCCCTGCATTTCGTACCGTGGCATGACATGGCTTTACTGCCCAGGTCACTGATAACAGGTGAATTGCTGAGACAATGGTGTGCAGGGGGGGAAGGAGGTCATGCTGGGAATGGCATTGTCCCTGCCTGGCATCTTGTAGAGGAAGGTGTCCCGTGTATACGTACCAAAAATCACTCGCGAAAATTGAAAGTAGTGCAAATTAGGGACCTTGCAATTGATTCGCGTTTATGTACGTCGACGGGATTGGCAGTGACAAAACTTGTGGACGTTAATTCACATCGACGGGACGCCGCAGGTTAAATCTTACGCAAAACTTTCTCTGTTTAAATTATCAACTGTTCAGTTGTACACTTGACTCACTAGAGAGAACGATGTCATCTGGGTACCTGAGGTTGCTCAGATATTCAACTCTTGATTTAATTTCTTTATTTCTCCAATTAAGCCTTCTGAATACTTCTTTTAATTATGCTGTAAACAGTTTCGGTGGGACAGTATGACAGTATCACCCTGTCATACACCTTTTTTATTGATATTATTCCAGTATCAGTATGGAGCTTAATGGTCACTGTTCCATCACTATATGTCTTCCAATATTCTAAAGTATATCTCATCTACACCCTGTCTACAAATTGTACTCAGTACTGCTGTTGTTTTAACTGAGTCGAAGGCTTTTTTGTAATAAATGAACACCACGCACAAAGGTTTACTGTACTCATTTGATTTTCAGTTATTTGAGTTACTGTATGTACAGTATATGGTCGATGGTTGAGAATCCACTTAGAAAGACAGCTTGTTCCCTAGTCTGGTTAGTCATGCATGTCTGAAATTCTGCTGATGATAATCTTTGAGAATAATTTGTATATAACCTGACAGCAGGCTAACTAATCGGTAGTTTTTAAGATCTTTCAAGTTTCCTTTCTTACGTATTAAAAATCTTAAATACTAAATTTTTCCAGGCTGTCGGAACTTTCCCCTCTCTGAGACATTTCGTGAACAGTTTTGCTAGCTTTTCCAGAGTAATCTTTCCTACTTCATTGATTAAATCTACTGCGTTGCCATCTTCTCTTGATGCTCTACCTCTTCTGAAACTTTTCAAAGCTATTTTTGTCCTTCAGTAGTTATGCCTGGAATTTCTGTAGATATTATTTTTCCTTCCATGCATGGTCTGTCGTTTAAGTTGTATAAATGATCAGAGATTTCTTCCACCATTTTGATAATCTTTTCTTCCCTCTTCCAGTATGTGTTATTTCTCCATTTGGTTCCTTTAAAACGTGTACCTTACTTTTCCCTATCCCTAGTCTTCTCTTTGCTGCTTTACGCTAGTTCCTATGATTAAGGCTTCGTTTATTTTCTGCATGCTGAATGTCTGTACATCTTGCTTTTTCTTATTTATGCTCCTTGTTCATTCTACTGCTTCTATTTTATCGCTAATAGATACTGTTTCGCCTAATAGGGCTAGATGAATGAGGCGAAACTACACAAGGCCTATTAACAGCAGTCAGACTAAACGCACTCCCCCCTCCTGAATCATGAGCCAGCTAGAAGGGGTATATTGGCTGTTTACCGGGGTCCCATTTTACCCACTGGATCTGTGTTCCCCCTTGGGCTCATTTCCCCCATAAATATATTCCAAATGGACCTATTCCTGCTATGGACCAATTTACCTCATGGACCTATTTTCCCACTAACCATCCATCCATCCACCCACTCACACACTCTCACTGCCCATCCACAAACCCACCACCCTGCAAAGCCACCCACCCATGGACCCATTTTCCCACTACCCACTCACCCATCCTGTTCATCCACCCACCAACCCATCCTTCCCATCCACTGACCTATCCACCCACTTTGACCATGCACTCATCCAACCATCCCTCCCACCCCACCCTTCAACCCACCTAATCGATCGGCTGTAACAATACTGGTACGTCGTAGGAGAACGTTATAAACTCTATGAGAACTGGCCTTCAAGCTACACAATGCTGACTTGATCAATGACCAATACAGTACCGGATCCAGCACTGTGCAACACGGAGGGCGTAATTCCAAGCAGAATTGACACTTGACCCATTTAAACAATCAAATAAAAATGCACTTTTATTTTACTTTTTTTAACCACAGGAGTACAGTAATACCTGCATAAACAAGTTCATGTGTTATATAATACTGAAAATAGTTGGGTAAATCGTTTTTTCAGCAACAAGTAATCATTTGGACGGTCGAAAAGTGTGGAGGAGGCCCACTACACCTTCCCTTGAAATCCATGCCTGGAACAGTTCCGATTTTGGTCATGAGAGGCGCCCCTTTAGCTATGTTAAGGCAAGCCGGTGGGCGACGATGGCCAGCTCTAAGGAGACAAAGTAGTAGTCATTAATGTCTATAACCATGCAAAGTTTCATTTCATTCCATCCACCCACTGTGGAGCTAGGGAACTTGAAATTCGCGGAATAGCCCACCAGAGGTACAACTATGTAGCGCTGCCAGCGACTGGAAGCGAGTGTTGACCCTAACCATCATTTTTGTACGGAGATACTCTAGTGTAACATTCTACCCGAGAATCATGGCCCTGGCTTTAATTATTTTTAAAGCCTTAGCATTTCGCAGAAGCATAGTTATGATTTTAGCTATTTTCAATGTTTTTGCATTTGATGACCTTTGATCCCTGACCTGGCCAATGTAGCACACGGGTGTACACTAGAAAGTTGTAGTAGTAGTCAATGTCTATAAGCATGCAAACATTCATTCAATTCCATCGAACCACTGGAGAACTATGGGGGGACATTTTTGAAAACTGGTGCTGGTTGCTAGGGATGCTAAAGCCAGGCCACTCGAAAACTAGAGAAGAAGGAGGAAAATCGGCAGCACACCTCTGATAGGGAATGACCTTAAGATTACGCCTAAAGAAGTTAGAGCTTTCCACGCTCATTAGTAATGTTTCTACAGCTCAAAATGTTAAATGTACAAAAAAACGGTTTTTCGGCCGCTGCTAGGCAACTACTCGTTGCCTAGCAACAAAAACCTTGCGGACACAACTAGGTCACAGGCTGGTCATTGTGTCCAAGTTTGGTGAGAATCAGTTAATTCTCAAGGGTAGAAGTGCTTGCCACAAATAAACAAGACAAGTCAGTAGGAGACGATGGCCAGCTCTAACTGGACCAAGATTTGTCAACACCCGGAAGTGAGTTTCGACATTAAAAGTGTTCACTATGGAGGTACTCCAGTGCAACATTCCACCCAAGAATCATAGCCCTGGCCTAATAATCTTCGGAGCCTTTGCATTTTGCATGAGCAAGGTTGTAATTTTAGCGCATTTCATATATTCTGCATTTCATGACCTTTGACCCCTGACCTGGCAGATATAGGTCGTGCATGTACGAAGCACACTTGTAGTACTCATTAATATCTATAAGCATGCAAAGTTTCATTCAATTCCATCCACCCACTGTGGAGCTAGAGAACTTGAAATTCGTGGAATGGCCCACCAGCGGTACAACTAGGTGGCACTGCCAGTGACTGGAAGTGAGTGTCGACACTAAATGTCATTTCTGTATGGAAGTACTCCAGTGTACCATTCTACCCAAGAAACATGACCCTGCCTTTAATAATCATCAAAGCCTTAGCATTTTGCATGAGCGTAGTCATGATTTTAGCTATTTTCAATGTTTTTGCATTTGATGACCTTTGACCCCTGACCTGGCCAATGTAGCACATAGGTGTACGGTAGAAAGTTGTAGTAGTAGTCAATGTCTATAAGCATGCAAACTTTCATTCAGGTCCATCGAACCACTGGAGAACTAGTGGGTCATTTTTGAAAACCGATACTTGTTGCTAGGGAAGCTGACGGCAATCTTCATAGCGTTGCCACTCGAAAACTTGAGAAGAGAGGAAAATGGACAACACACTTCCAATAGGGAATGACCTCAAAATTATGTCTAAAGAAGTTTGAGCTTCTATGCTCGTAAGTAATGTTTCTAGAGCTTACAGTGTGAACAGTACGAAATAAAAAGCATTTTTTTTTTTTTGGTAGTTGCTAGGCAGTGAATAGTTGCTTAGCAACCAAAACCTTGTGGACACAAGTAGGTCATAAGCTTGTAACTGTGTCCAAGTTTGGTCAGAATCGGTTAATTCTTAAGGGCAGAAGTCCCTGCTACAATTAAACAAGAAACCAAGCAAGGAAATAGGACGAACAATAAAGGCAGCATGAGCTGGCCATTAACACAAGTAAATTCCTGGAAAAAGCAAACCCCTGTTGCACTCCATTGAAGCCCTCTAGAAAGTTTCCCCTTGATTTCCATAATGGACAAATATAAGGACTGACAGAAACATTTTCTCTCTCTCTCTCTCTCTCTCTCTCTCTCTCTATAATGTACAGAGAGAGAGAGAGAGAGAGAGAGAGAGAGAGAGATCCGCATTGGCATGATTAAAAATTGACACTCCAGGGAATATAATAATGAAACATGGAGAACTTTGGCCCCAATTTGTTGACGCAAAGTATCACTCAGTATGCCTCTGCCAAGCCTTGCACACGGACTCACCATACAACCTGCATAACAGGGATCATTGTGGTTTGAAATAAGACTAAAGATAAACTAAGTCGACCCCATATGAGCTTGAGCTTGACCTTGACCCCTTGACCCTCCAGACCCCATCAGTTCATCATTTCTTCATACTGTATCAATAAAAACTTTTCTGTCGAAATCCATCAATGGGTTCTGGAGATTTCGTGCCCACACTTAAAGGACCTTGATCTTTGACCCCTTGACCCTACTGACCTAATCAGTTCATTGTCCTTTCATACTGTGTCTGACAAAAGTTTGATCAAAATCTGTCAAGGAGTTCGGGAGATATTATTCCCACAAAGATAAACTAAGTCGAATGACCTTGACCTTATACTCTTTGACTCTGTAGAACTAAACACTTCACCGTCCGTCCATTCATACTGTATTAGCGACAAAAGTTTGGTTGAAATATGTCAAGAATGTCAGAGATATCACACCGTAAGGATAAACTAAGTTGACCCAGGATGATCTTAACCTTTCACCCCTTGGCCTAGCTGACCATATCAGTTCATCATGTCCTCATACTCCATCACTGACAAAAGATTGAAGGAAATCGTCTATGGGCTCAGGAGATTACACACCCAGAAAAGTGTTATTGACGGACGGACGGATAAACGGACGCACACACGCATAGACAGACCAATCACTAAATGCCTCCGCCATGTCATGGGCATAATGATACAGAGAAAACTATGTAGCATACCTGCATCCTATTACTTGTTCATGTTATCCTTGGCCTCAATTACAATCTGGAGGCGTTTGGGCATGCTGTCTGTTAAATTTTGGAAGTATTCTGCACTCATCTTCTTGACCCACGTGTTGTGAATCTCATCCATATGACGAGGCACTAACGAGGTATTGCATGTTGTAAGCTTGTCTTTCATATAATTCCATGCATTATCGATGGAATTCAAAGTCAGAGTTACCTGGCCAATCCAACACTTCAGTGTCATGATCTGAGACGATTTATAACACTTTTTGCCTTGTGACATGGGGCACTGTCCTGCATAAATGTGTGCAACCATGAATGTCGTAAAATTCGAGCACCTGCATACACCTGTCAGCATTTCTCGCCGTGTTTTTAGGAAGGAAGTAGAGCCTTCCCCTGCCCGGTTCCCTGCTAAACCCCAAATCATTACGCCATCACTATCCTTGACAGTCTTCTGTGTGTCGTGGGGGTCGTAGTGACTGATATCAAAATAAGGAAAACCCCTGGAACTCTTGAAGTGTGTGGTGAAATGTTGAAATGTGAGTGGGAGGTAGCGACTGAACGGATATGGAAAATGAGGAAGCTGAGTAAGAAGGAAAGTGGAGTTCCGGAGGATTAGAAATCAAATATAGTACTTCCTCTAGGTAAAGAAAAGGGGAAAGAGAAGTGCTTGGTACTCATAGGAGTACTGTCTTCTTAGTGTAATAAAAATATGTATGGCAGGCTACTTGTTGACTTAATTGGAGAGATAACCATGGAATTAGTTGGTGAGTAACATGGACGCATTAGGAACGGGAGAGGATGGGTAAATTAGTTATAGTATTTGTTTTGAGATGTCTAGTGGAAAAGTATTTTGAGAAACGAAAGAAGCTGCAAGCTGCCTTCATGGATCTGGAGAATGCATATGACAAGAATAGACTGACAACGAACCTGGAAGGTGCGGAAAATACATGGAAGGGATAGGATATTGCTGAATATTGGCAATAGTATATACGAGGGCACAAGCACCATAGTTCATGTGAAAAATGAGCTGAGTGATTTCTTTTATTTTAATGTTGGACTGGAACAGGGACGTACCATAACTCCACGAATGAATCATGTTACAAAAGAAATTGAAGATAGGTCAGAGAATCAAAAATGTCATTAGTGAGACACAGCAGGATTTTGGAACTGAGTGTACTGTTGTTTGCTGATGATATTGCACTGTTGAGTGAAGATGGACATGGGTTGCAAGGCTTGGTGAAGGAGTTTGGAAATGTGTGTACGAGACGAAATGTAAAAGCGAATGTGGCTAAAAGTAAATTCATGGTCTTTGAGCAAATTGAAGTCACGGAGTGCCCAGTCATGCTGTTAATAAGGAAATGGAGAATATGGGTGCCTTCAAATATTTAAGCAGTGTGATAAGTAGGAACGGAAGTTTAGTGGAAATGGATGCAGCGTGGAAGAAATGTTGCTTATTCACTAAGAACAGTAATAAAGAAGAAAGAATTCAGCATGTTAGTAAAAAAATTGCAACAAGACAGTACTGTGATCCCCACTCTAATAGAGATGTGCGAGGCGGAAGAGGGGAGGGGGAGGGGGAGGCCGAGGATGAGGTGGAGGGGTGGGATGGAATCATATATGAGAGAAGGAAGAAGTGTGAGTAGGAGAGTGGGCAGCTAGATGCAGAGGACGGGGTAACGTGGACGCAATTCGTTTGTGGTCCCTTAGGGAATTAAGGTGTCTGGAGACAGATAAGTAGATATGAGTTTTAGTAAAACGAACGGCAAACTTGCACGACTCCGAGCACAACTATACTTTTGATTCAAGGGTCAGCTGGTGCCAGTGCCTTTGAAAGCTACCTCCTTGCTGCGGACACCATCAAAATCAGTGAAGTGCACTTGTGAGTGCATGACGAGCGAGCATGCACCATGTTATCATAATTTCCCTCTGATACAAAACTACTGGCGGAATCTCTGATATTTTATTGCTAGAGCTGGTGTAAAAAAAAAAAAAAAAAAAGTGTTACAATGGAAAATCTTTTTTAATTTGATTTCGTAATTGAAGCATTCACCGATTAGAGCAGAACACTCCCGTGGAAAACTCGAGATTCCAAGGGGTTCCTACATCTTTTATGTGTGCGTTTTTAATTGATAACATAATTTATTGAATGAATCACATGCATAAAGAATTTCAGCTCTATTTCGCATACGAGTAAAGTTATTAGATTCTGCTTAGAGTGACCGTCAGGTCCGGCCGGGCAGCTCATTTCCAAACTTAACCGAGGATAAACATCGCTGGCTCTCCTCGCTCGTTTTCTCGTAACAAGCGTGACTGAACGAAGGCATTTTGTATTTGCACGAGGGTAAGAAAACGGAATGTCTTCCTCCATGTCCAAGGGAATAACCTCCACAAAGTGCAAAGCTCAGTGGGATGACTCTTGACCATGGAAGCAATAACCATTCAAGGAATCCCAGTTAAATACTATCTGAGGGCTTCCCACTCTGCAGTACCAAAAAGCCTCAGACGTCCCTTCTTGGGAGGGTCCACAGGCCTTACTGGAGTGAGAGCACAAGTTACTGGGATAGGATTGTCGTTGGATAAGCCCAGTGGAGGAAAATTGACACTTTAAGCAATCGGATTAGCAGTAAGAAAAAGGCCAAATATGTTGGAACTCTCTCCACTGGTGTCTGGAGTAGGGTAAAGTTCTGTTGAAGCTGCTATAGGCCATTAAATCTGAAAAAGATGTAGCCATGTTCACTGGGTGGATCAGTGAATGGAGAAGAGGGCCAAAGGTGATGGTGAACATTGAAATTACTTTAACTGGAAATTTCAAAGAAGTGAGCAATGGAAGTAAGAATGTCAAAGTATTTTATATATTCTGAAGAATTAGGGGAGAAGTAATTATAAGGGATATACTTAGGCCTAGATAATATTACAGTTTCCTTTTTGGGTCGAATATTTATGAAACTCTCGCATAATACTCTGAAAAGTTTGAGTTCCAGAGATGCATTACCGGTTTTCATAAATCATTTGGTTCCGTACTCTCATTAACCTAGGATCATTTCTGGCTCCTCCTCCTTACCATTTATTTTTGTTTATATCAGGATAATATTCTCCTGTATGTAATTTATGCAACCTGTGCTGATACTAAACCCCTTTGCTACAGTTGAGGCACATGGGTATTCTGCTGACGCAAACACCAGAAGATTTTGTACAACTGAGAGAAATCCTAGCAGTCAAAGTCTCTCTCTCTCTCTCTCTCTCTCTCTCTCTCTCTGCACATCTGGGTACGGTATCTATTTAAGTCAATTCCTCACGATTTATTAAGTCACGGGTAATCCTAATAATCAGTGGGTTACAGAGAAAGAATGACATTTGTTGGGTGCAACATAAATCGCCAAGGAGGAGGTGACAGGAATATTATTAAAATCATTAGAGTATGGGCTGTATTTCAGGTAAAAGATGGGAAAGGAGGCATCATATTACCTCTTCCTCACAGACTTATTATGCAT
This sequence comes from Coenobita brevimanus, assembly GCF_032717465.1. Taxonomy (NCBI): domain Eukaryota; kingdom Metazoa; phylum Arthropoda; class Malacostraca; order Decapoda; family Coenobitidae; genus Coenobita; species Coenobita brevimanus. The sequence goes on along the minus strand of NC_137024.1, from coordinate 5,307,721 downwards.
ATTAAACATATTGTTGAGGAGCGGGATTTGCTGGAAGGTTCTCAGTATTTCTGGTATTTTTCAGTTACAAGTAAGAATTGCCAGTTAGCCTGCTATTTGTGAGTGGAGGTAATTTGTAAGTTGTACATTGATTTTTGTGCTCTTTTTTTTCTATAAAGTTCTATATATGTGATTATTAAATTATGTAATTTTATCTCATTTTGTATGCTATATAATTCAGAGTGTCATGCAGTGTAAGAAAACTCTAGATATTTTGGATGTCTTCCAGTTCGTAACTGTGGCTTCTCAGAGAACATTCTAGATCATTCTAGTACATAGGAAGCTTATAATTATAAGGATGGGAAAGGGACTAGAGGAGTTTTAGTTCAGTCTGAGTATAGTTCAGTGTCAGCTCAGTGTCAGTGCAATTAGTGAAGACTATATAATATAGTTCTGGTGCTTTTCCAAACACTGAAGTGTAGTTGATAAGCATTAAGTTTAATTATTTGGAAAATAAAGACAGCGAACTTATGAAACCAGCATTTATTTACACCGCCTGAACTGATTTCGTTGTTGCACACCGAAAGGCTGACCATAGGAGGAACAACTCGCTGAGCAACGTTCTTTCAATAGCGAACTACTGTTGAAGCCTGTGGCAATGTGGGACTGGGACGTAACAGTGGTGTCAGGAATCTGGATCGTTAGAAAAGTGCTCCAGTGAGTCTTATCTTCAACATGAAACAAGTGGCTGTGCAGACAAGGAGCCGAGCTGGACAGGAGGAGGAGGTGTCCCTGGCTGCAGTCATGAAGCTGATAGAAGCACAATGTGTACAACATACTTGATCTCTTCCTTACAACTAATCCTTCTGCTTACACCGTTAATCTTTTCTCTCTGTAGGGCTCCTCCAATCACAACTTTATTACCTTAACCTGTCCTATTGCTCCGGTACGGCCTGTGGGCCCTACAAAGAAACGTCGTCTGTGGCACTTTGGAGCTGCGGACTGGGAGGCCCTCGGGCAATGCTTCTTTTACTTTCCCTGGAATGATTATTGCATCCAGGGCCGTGAGCCATCTGAGTGTGCCTTGCACATTACGGAGTTTATTCTCTCGGGCATGGAAGCATACATTCCTTTCTCATATCCTTTGACTAATGCAAGAAAGCCTTGGTTTAATCACGCTTGTTCTAATGCTATCCGCAACAAGGAGAGGGCCTATAAAAAGTACTGGAGCCAACCCACCCCTGAATCACGTCTTTTATACGTTTCTGTCCAGAATCATGCTAAGTCTGTTCTTCGCTCTCTTAAAAATAATTTCATCCGTACTAAATGCTCTCAACTCTCCCAACTCGAATTCTTCCTGCTCCTTCTGGCACCTTCCCAAAAACCTTTCTAACAACTTTACCTCATCATCCTTCCCTCCTCTTTTCTACTCTGATGGTTCTGTAGCTATTTGTTCTACTTATAATGCAGATAACATCGCTCAGGCTTTCTCCTCCAATTCCACCTTAGACGATTTCGGTGCTGTTCCTCCATCACTTCCCCCCTCTGACTTCCTCATGGCTGACATTAAAATTTCTTCAGCTGATGTATTTTCTGTCATCACAGGCCTCAGTATTAAGAAGGCATATGGGCCTGATGGAGTTCCTCCTGTTGCCCTCAAGAACTGTGCTTCCGTGCTTACACCCTACCTAGGTAAATTCTTTCGCCTTTGTCTATCAACCTGTACCTTTCCTTCTTACTGGAAGTTTGCTCACATTCAGCCAGTCCCAAAGAAGGGTGACCATTCCCAACTTTCTATCGTTCAATTGCTTTAACATCATGTATCTCAAAAGATTTCGAATCAATTCTTAATAGAAAAATTTTAAAGCATCTTTCCTATCACAACCCTTTCTCTGATCGTCAATATGGGTTCCGTCATGGACGCTCCACTGGCGATCTTCTCACCTCTCAGACTCCTGGTCATTCTCCTTTCGGGACTTTGGCGAAAGCTTTGCCATTGCACTTCACATCTCAAAGGCTTTCGATCGAGTCTGGCATAAATCTTTCATTTCCAAACTGCCCTCTTACGGTTTCTATCCTTGTATCTGTGCCTTCATCTATAGTTTCCTTTCTGGTCGTCCTATAGCCGCTGTTGTAGACGGCTATCGTTCTTCTCCTAGATCTATCAACATTGGTGTTCCTCAGGGCTCTGTCCTACCACCAACTCTCTTCCTTTTATTTATCAATGACCTTCTAAGCTGTACATCTAACCCTATCCACTCGTACGCTGATGATTCCACCCTTCACCTTTCCATTCGGTTCCCGCAACGTCCATCTCAGAAGTTACTTCAACAAGCAAGGGATAAGGCTATGGCACACATGATATCTGACTTGGCTTGTATCTCTGACTGGGGTAAAAATAATCTTTTTGTTTTTAATGCATCAAAGACTCAGTTCTTAAAATATCAACCCGAAAAAATCTTCCACGGGTGTACCCACGAATGTTTAATAATATTCAGCTTAATCCTGGATCATCCTTGAACATGCCTGGGGTTTCATTCACTCGGGACTTATCTTGGAAAGATCATATTGCATCTGTTGTAAAATCTGCTTCCGAGAGATTAGGTGTGCTATGCCGACTCCATTCCTTCTTTACCCCTGCACAATTGTTGACTCTATACACGGGTTTTATCCGCCCTGTCTGGAGTACAACTCTCATGTGTGGGGAGGCTCCCCACATACAGCTCTTCTCAACATGGTGGAGTCAAAGGCTTTTCATCTCATCAACTCTCCTCCTCTTACTGGCTTCATTCAACCTCTGTCTCTTCTCTGCACTGTTGCCTCTTTATCTCTTTTCTATCGCTGCTTCAATGGTCACTGCTCCTCTGAACTGTCTGCTTGCATCCCTGCACCCCTACAACGGGTGCGTAGCACCCGTCTAGCAGCAAACTCTCATCCCCTTTTTGTCAAACTCTCTCATGCAAGAGTTAACTGTTACTCCCAATCCTTCATTTACGCAACAGGTCAGCTCTGGAACTGTCTCCCTCTGTCTGTATTTCCTGCTAGCTATGATCTCCAGTCTTTCAAACGCAGTGTGCCCAAGCATCTCGAAATGATCGGATCTTCAATTTGGCTCTCTCTTGTATTTTGTTTTTCTCTTGGAAGGAACAGTTATTCCGGGCACGTGGCTGTTGGTTCCTTCTTCCTAGCATTAAAAAAAAAAAAAAAAACTACAAGCACAGAGCAATGGACAGAAAGAAATTGAAGAAAAATTACAGACACAAAATGATGGACAGAAAGAAATCAAAGAACAATAGCAAGCACAAAGTGAACAACTATAGGCACAAAGTGAAGAACAGAAAGAACGATATGAACAGCTTCAAGCTGCATTAAAGGAGCAACAGTGGGACTTACAACTGAGGATGCACGGAGAGCTAGATGCTTTCATGAGGGAAATGATGGAAGTAGATGCCAAGCTAGAACAGCAGAAGTATGAGATAAGCAATAATTTGAGGGAGTGTAGACAGAAGGAAGACGACAACCAGCTAAAGATTAGAGAAGGAATAGTGATGGACTGCAGACAGCATGTGGACGACCAGTTGAAGCATAAATAACCAGTTTAGACATGTAGACAGCCATCTGAAGATAGTTGGTGAGAGAATTGAGGCTGTAAAGAAATATTGTGCAGCTGAGCCTGAGCTTAGTGTACAGGGAGCATATGAAAAAATGGACAGTGTATAGTGAATCTTGACGAATCTCAAGCATATAAAGATAGCATTATAGGGTTGAGTAGTCAGAACATAGGAGTTTTGAGTCCTGGACTTAAATATGATGCCCCAGATTTTAGGCCCCAAACCAAAGAATTTTTTTTTTTTTTTTTTTTTTTAATGCAAGGAAGAAGGAACCAAAGCCTGTGCCCGCATGAACGCTCATTCCAAGAAAAAAACAAAAACAATACAAAGAAGAGCCAAATTCAAGACCCATTCAATTCGAGATGTCTGCACACACTGCGTTTGAAAGACTGGAGATCATAGGAAGTAGGAAATACAGACAGAGGGAGACAGTTCCAGAGTTGACCTGTTGCATAAGTGAAAGACTGGAGTAACGGTTAACTCTTGCATTAGACAGTTGGACAGAAAAGGGATGAGAGTTTCTTGCTGGATGGGTGGTACATGCCCGTCATAGAGGTAGAGGGATGCAAGCAGACAGTTCAGAGGAGCAGTGACCATTAAAGTAGCGATAGAAAATAGATAAAGAGGCAACAGTGAGGCGAAGAGACAGAGGTTGAAGGGAGCCAGTAAGAGGAGGAGGGTTGATGTGACGAAAAGCCTTTGACTCCACCATGTTGAGAAGAGCTATATGTGGGGTGACTCCCACACATGAGAGTTGTACTCTAAACAGGGGCGAATAATACCCGTGTATAAAGTCAACAACTGTGCAGGGGTAAAGAAGGTAGGAAGTCGGCTTAGCACACCTAATCTCTTTGACGCAGATTTTACAAGAGATGCAATATGATCTTTCCAAGATAAGTCCCATGTGAATGAAACCACAAGCATGTTCAAGGATGATGTAGGATTGAGCTGAATATTATTAAATATTAGTGGGTACTCCTGTCGAAGACTGACGTGTTGATAGGTGTAAAAACTGAGTCATTGATGCATTAAAAACAAGATTATTTTTACCCCAGTCAGAGATACGAGCCAAGTCAGACATTAGTGTGCCATTGCCCCATCCCTTGCTTGTTGACGTAACTGCTGAGATGGACGTTCCGGAAACCGAATGGAAAGGTGAAGGGTGGAATCATCAGTGTACAAGTGGATAGGATTAGATGTACAGCTCAGAAGATCATTGATGAATAAAAGAGAGTTGGTGATAGGACAGACCCTGAGGAACACCACTGTTGATAGATCTAGGAGAAGAACGATGGCCGTCTACAACAGCAGCTATAGAATGACCAGAAAGGAAGCTAGAGATGAAGGCACAGAGAGTGGAATAGAAACCGTAAGAGGGCAGTTTGGAAATGAAAGATTTATGCCAGACTCGATCGAAAGCCTTTCAGATGTCAAGTGCAATGGTAAAGCTTTCGCCAAAGCCTCGAAAGAAGGATGACCAGGAGTCTGAAAGATAGGTGAGAAGATCGCCAGTGGAGCGTCCCTGACGGAACCCATGCTGATGATCAGAAAGAAGTTTGTGATGGGAAAGATGCTTTAATATTCTTCTGTTCAGAATAGACTCGAAAACTTTTAAGACACAGAATGTTAAAGCAACTGGATGATAGTTAGAGGGCTGGGAATGGCCACCCTTCTTTGGGACTGGCTGAATGAGAGCAAACTTCCAGCAAGAAGGAAAGATACAAGTTGAAAGACAAAGGCGAAAGAGTTTACCTAGGCAAGGTGTAAGCACAGAAGCACAGTTCTTGAGGACAACAGGAGGGACTCCATCAGGCCCATATGCCTTCTTAGTTTTGAGGCCAGCGATAGCAGAAAATACATCAGTTGAAGAAATTTTAATATCAGTCATGAGGAAGTCAGAGGGAGGGAAGTGATGGAGGAACAGCACCGAAATCGTCTAAGGTGGAACTGGAGAAGAAAGTCTGAGCAAACAGATCTGCTTTATCAGCAGAAGAAATAGCTACCGAGCCATCAAAATAGAAAAGAGGAGGGAAGGATGATGAGGTAAAGTTGTTAGAAAGGTTTTTGGCAAGGTGCCAGAAGGAGCGGGAAGAATTCGAGTTGGAGAGTTGAGAGCATTTAGTATGGATGAAATTGTTTTTAGCAGAGCGAAGAACAGACTTAGCATGATTCTGGGCAGAAACATAAAAAAGACGTGATTCAGGGGTGGGTAGGCTCCAATACCTTTATAGGCCCTCTCCTTGTTGCGGATAGCATTAGAACAAGCGTAATTAAACCAAGGCTTTCTTGCATTAGTCAAAGGATTATGAGAAAGGAATGCATGCTTCCATGCCCGATAGAATAACCTCCATAATGCTCAAGGCACACTCAGATGGCTCCCGGCCATGGAAGCAATAATCATTCTAGGGAAAATCAAAGAAGTACAGCCTGAATGCCTCCCAGTCAGCAGCTCCAAAGTGCCACACACGACGTCTCTTTGGAGGGTCCACAGGTCGTACCGGAGTGATAGGACAGGTTAAGGTAACAAGGTTATGATCGGAGGAGCCCAACGGAGAGAAAAGATTAACAGTGTAAACAGAAGGATTAGTTGTAAGGAAGCGGTCAAGTATGTTGGAGCTCTCTCCAAGGCGGTCAGAGATATGGGTAGGGTGTTGTACAAGCTGCTCTAGGTTGTTTAGGATAGAAAAGATGTAGGCTTGTTCACCAGGTGGATCAGTGAAAGGAGAGGAGAGCCAAAGGTGGTGGTGAACATTGAAATCTCCTAAAATGGAGATTTCAGAGAAAGGAGAAATGGATAGAGTGTGTTCCATTGTAGAAGATAGTCGAAGAATTTTTTATAGTAGAATTAGGAGACAAGTAAAGCACACAGATATATTTAGTCAGAGAATGACATGAGAGCCGAAGCAAGAGAGTAGAGAATTCAGAAGAATCAAGTTCAGGAACGTGAGAACAAGATAGGTCGTTGTGTATATATACGCAACATCCACCTTTGGCTTTGAAATGAGTATAGAGAAAGTAGGAGGATACAGAAAAGGGTTTGCTGTCAGTTGCCTCAGACAGCTGAGTCTCAGTAAGGAAGAGAAGGTAAGGTTTAGAGGATGAGAGGTGGTGTTCAACAGACAGAAAGTTAGAGGAAAGGCCACGAATGTTGCAGCAATGAAGAAGAAGGGAGTCAGACAGTGGATCCAGGCAGCTCAAAGAGACGTGACCGGGAGAGGGGCGGATGATGGGGGCATTTATGGTCTCCCCCCCCCCCCGGACTCCGAGGCCTGATTTGTTGCAGCCATGTTTCTTTTTTAATTCTGAAAAGGAAGTGTAGTGTGTACTGTGCATGTAGTTTGGTGTTGACAGTTAGAGAAACATGTACTGGAGAGCAAGCTGGCCTACTCTCTGTGTTACTGAAACACTGAAAAAGTTCAGCAAAGGGGGATAGTCATGAACTACTTCTGAGGGCTGATGAAACGGGAGCTCTAGCTCTCCCTATCAACACGTTTCAATCCACCTCCGGAGTACTGCCCTACTCGACTGGTGCTACAGTCTACTCCTCACGGTGCATGGCTATAGTGAGGGTCAAATTAAAAAATAACCTCAGGAATTTTATGGCAAGTATCTGTACATGGATGGGGTAATAAAAGAGATACAAGGTACGACAGTGGACGTTGGAGTGACCCTAGTGAGAGAGGACAGTGTTTGAAAACTCCCAGTACTGTTGTTTGCAGATGATACTGTGTTGTTAAGTGAAGACGAAGGGGAGCTGCAAGGCTTGGTGGATGAGTTTGGGAGAGTGTGTAAGAAACGGAATCTAAAGATGAATGGAAGGAAGAGTAAAGAAATGGTCTTTGAGAGGAGTGAAGGCAGTGAATGTACATTGAGGTTGGATGATGAGGAAATGGAGAATGTGAGTACGTTTAAGTACTTGGGGAGTGTGATGAGTAAGAATGGAAGTTTGGAGGGCGAAGTGCTTGAAAGGGTACAACAAGGAAGAAAGGTTGCTTGTTCCTTGAAAGCAGTGATATGAAACAGGGAAGTGAGCATGGAAGTGAAAAAGTTACTACATGACAGTATCGTGAAACTTGGACGTTGTTGGAGCGACACAAGTCAAGAGTGAGAGCAATGGAAATGAGTTATTTAAGAGGAGCCTGTGGAGTCACATGGAGAGACAGAGGATGTAAAGGAGCATTGTGGTGTGGATGTGGATGTGATAGGAAGCGTTAGGAGAAACACACTGAGGTGGTTTGGCCATGTGGGGAGGATGGAGAGTGAGAGACTGATGAGGGGAGTGTATGTGAGTGAGGTGGAGGGGGAGAGAGGGAGGGGGAGGCCAAGGATGAGATGGAGGGATAGAGTGGAGAGGTATATGAGAGAGGGGGGTGTGAGTTGGGAGCAGGGCAATGAAATGGCGAGGGACAGGGCGACATGGAGGCAATTTGTTTGTGGCCATCCCATATGGGATTAAGGCGTCTGGCAATAGATAGATCTTGGGAAACTTACCATGTGCAGTTTAAGTTATTGTACTTGCTGATCAGAAAGGTTGGGATGATAGGCAGAGGGCAGTGCAACTTGCTACAAGCCTTAACGGTGCCACAATGGAGATTCTTCGGCAGATGTCAGTGGAGGAGAGGAACAGTTATCAGTCCTATTAGAAGAGTCGGTGCTCAGACATGGGACCATGTACCAGATTGAGGTTTACAGGGCAAGATTCCAGATCCACGTATGGTCTCGAGGCGAATCCCTCCAGTAGCTTGCTCATGACCTGGAGAGTATGGCACACAAGGCGTACCTTGAGCAGTACCTAACCTGTTGCCTATTCTTCTGAGGAACCAGTTCATCGATGCTCTTGATAATGCAGAGTTGAAAGTGCAAGTAAAGCAGGCACAACCAAGAAACATGCAAGAAGCACTAGCCGGGGCTCTAGAATTTGAGTCCTACATCAGGTCCAGTTTGTCCACTTTTCAGGGAGATCGTGTGATGGGATTCAAGGCAAGAAGGGGGCAGGTACATGATGCGGAAAAATTTGAATGAAATTGCTGGTGCTGTGACAAGCCAAGACATAGGGAAGAGGACTGCTACAAGTGGAAGAGGGAACAGAAGACCGGAGGAGGTTGCTAATTCTGCAGGAAGCCAGGACACATAAAGGAGGATTGTTACAGAAGGAGGAAGGAGCATGAAATGAGCAGTGCAGAGAAATCTACGATTGTAACAAAAAGGTATTGGACATGTGGTGAGGTGGGACACTTCAGTTTTGAATGTCCAAAGAAGAAAAAGGAGGACAAGAAGAAAGGTGCAGAAGACAAGAAAAAAACGGAAAACTAGTAAAGGCTGGTGTTCAGGGGCAATCACCAGCCAGCTTTTTCCAAGTAGCCCCACCACCAAGAAAATGCAAGAGAACTATGATTGACAGTGTGCAAGTAGATGGAAGAATAGATGGCAAGAGGTGTTCCCTGGTTATTGGTTCAGCTTCAGAGCATACGTTTGTGAGGCCTGATGTATTACAACATTGGTTTCTGCCTGAGTCATCAGAACAACTGTGTGGCATAACTGGTTAACGTGCAAAACTGAGGGGACCCCTGGAAGTCCAGATTGAAGTGGCAGGGCAAGAGGCTACTCTTCCAGTCTATGTGGCCGACATGGAGGACCCTTGCCTTCTTGGTCTGGGCTATCTGTTGTCTATGGGATGTGAGCTGGACTTCTGCTCCATGAGACTCAAGGTCCAAGAAAAGTCGTTTCCCATCGTGGCAGTGAGATGTACCAGTTCTGGTGGTGAAGTGAGGGCACTGCACACTACAGTGATACCCTCAAGATCAGAACTACTGCCCCAATGTAAGGTGAGTGGCTCTTTTGACACCCGTCTAGTGATAGTGGAACCGGATGTACGGTGCAAGACAAAGGCCAGAGTGATGGTGGGGAAGATTTTGGTGGAATCAGGCGCAGGTTAAGTGCCACTTGTTGTGGCCAATCTCCCATAAGACACAGAAGATCAATGAGGGAGAAATTGTGGGACTGTGCCAGGCGAAGGACCCTAAGTGGCATAACAAGAAGGCCTGTAAAAGGAATATAGTCAAAGAAGATGGTTATCTGCCAGACCACCTACAAGACCTAAATTCAAGGAGTTGCCAATGCCTGGATGACTCACAAGTGCTGAAGTTGAGGCAACTGCTAACGGAGTTTGCTGATGTCTTTTCCATCAGAAACCTAGACCAGGGGAGCACTGATGTGGTGGAGCATTGTATAGACACTTGGGACCACCGCCCGATTAAACAGCCAGTGTGGAGGATGGCGCCAGCCCAATGGCAAAAAATTGAGAAGGTGATGGAGAATCTCCAAAGTAAAAGAGTGATAGAAAAGTCCAGCAGCCCTTGGGCATCAGCAGTGGTTCTGGTAAGGAAGAAGGATGGCTTGGTAAGGTGCTGCGTGGATAATCACGCCCTGAATGAAGTGACAGTGGAGGATGCATACCCCTGCCAAGGACTGATTACATCCTGGATGCTCTGTCAGGTGTCAAGTGGTTCTCCACCCTAGATATTAAAGCAGGATACCATCAGGTCAAGGTTGCAGAGAGGGTCCTGGAGAAAACAACCTTTTTGTCCAGGCGAAGTTTATATCAGTTTAACATGATGCCATTTGGCCTATGCATTGCCCCAGCTACTTTTGAGCTTCTGATGGATTGTGTACTGGAAGGTCTGCACTGGCAGACAGCTCTCATCTATCTTGACGATGTGATTGTGTTTGTACAGACTTGGACCAGGAATTGGAGAGGCTATCGGAGGTGTTCAACAGAACAGCACACCTCAAGCTGAACCCCAAGAAGTACTACTTCTTCCAGAAAGAAGTGAGGTACCTGGGACACATTGTAGATGAGGGCAGCATCTGTAATGATCCAGAGAAAGTGGCAAAGTTTCCTTGACTTGCGTACATACTACCGGTGTTTTGTCAAGGACGTTGGAACAATAGCTGCACCTCTGCACAAGGTATTGGGGAAGAGGCAGAAGTTTGCATGGACAGCAGAGACTCAGAAAGCCTTCGTGAACTCATGCATGCGTTGGCAAGCTCTCCAGTATTGCTGTACCCAGATCAGAGTCAGCCATTCATCCTGGACTGTAATGCTAGTGACTATGATATTGGTGGAGTCCTGTCGCAGAAGAAGAACGAAAAAGAGCATGTGGTGGCATATTACAGCAAGAAGCTCAGCACACCAGAGCGGAACTACTGTGTGACCTGTACGGAGCTCTTGGCAGTGATGAAAAGCCTTGATTTCTTCCATCCTTACTTGTATGGATCATCATCAGGACGGACCATGCAGCACTCAAATGGCTGAAGACGACAAAGAATCTGGAAGGACAACTGTCATGCTGGCTCGGGAAGCTTTACCAGCACAACTATGAGGTGCAGCACCATCCTAGGTGGCTACATGGTAATGCTAACTGCCTGAGTTGTCAGCCTTGTGACTCAGAGTGCCAGTAGTGAAGTAAAATAGGAGATCGTAGCAAGAAATGGAGCCATATTATAGTGACAGGGATACTATCAGCTGAAGAAGACTTGAAGAGGATGCAAATGGAGGATACAGTGCTAGAGTGGCTGAAGCAGAGTACAGTGCAACCATCTTGGGAAGAGGTCTCCAGATTCAGCCCTGCAACTTAGAGCTACTGGAGGCAATGGGACTTTCTTCGTCTGAACAACGGACTACTGAAGAGTAAGTAGGGGACACCCAATGGCCTCAGCAAGTATTGGCAACTGATGGTTCGGAAGAAAGTGAGGCCTGGGATCTTGGATGAGTCTCGTAACCAGATCACTAGTGGGCACGTGGGAGTGAAGAAAATTCTAAGCTGGCTGCAACAGAGGTTCTACTGGACTGGCATGCATCAGGATGTTGGAGAGTGGTGTCGGGCCTGCGATGTATGTTGTGCCAAGAAGCGACCCAAGAAACGTGGTTGCGCCCCTCTCCAGCAGTACCAAGAGGGTGCACTGATGGAAAGAGTCGTGGTGGACATTGCTGGACCTTTGCCACTCACTGAAAGAGGAAATCGGTATATATATGTCGCCATGGACTACTTCACAAAGTGGCCACATGCCTATGTCATCCCTGATCAAGAGGCTGTGACTGTTGCTCAGGTGTTGGTTGACCAGTTTTTCTGTCATTTTGGGATGCACAAGAGTTACATTCAGATCAGGGTAGAAACTTCGAGTCTGTTGTGTTCCGTAAGTGCTGCAAGTTACTGGGGATCAAGAAGACCAGGATGACCCCACTAAGGCCACAGTCAGATGGGATGGTGGAGAAATTCAACTGGACCCTGGACAAGAACTGGGCAAGTACTGCGTAGAGGGACATATGGAATGGGACCAGAAATTACGTGTGTTGCTGATGTCATATCGATCTGCATCCCATGAGTCTACCGGGTACACCTCGCCAAACCGATGCTGGGCCAGGAGTTACGTTTACCCATTGACTTCTTAATGGAAAGACGATCTGGTGAAGAGATGCCTATAGCCACCTCCAGCTATGCGAAGCATCTTCAGGAAAGGCTGGCTAAAACACATCATCAAGTGCAAGAAGCTCTATAAAGTTTTCAGGCAAAGTGATGAAGTGCAAGTATGATGTCACGGCAGGGGAGGTGAGCTTCAAAGATGGTGACAAAGTTTGATTACACAATCCTCGGCGGAAGAAAGGACAGTCATTGAAGTTGCAGAGCCCTTGGGATAAGCCTCACACCTATCAAACATAACGTACTGGATTCGGGGAGGCGGGAAGTCTCTCCGAACGGTGGTGCATGTGAATCATCTGTGGCAGTGCAGCTGGGACGTGTCCGAGGAATCATGTTCTCCTGCAGCCAAAGATGAGGAGGAGGACCAAGTAGCTGAAGTACAAGAGAATGGTGACAGTGTCTCAAGAGAAGAAGCGCATCAGGAAAAGGACCAAGACATTTCAGGAGGAGTGGACTGTGTGGAGGAGCAGGGACATCGTCGGAAGCAGCACAGAAGACCTGATAAGTGGAAGGACTATTTTGTGTATAATAAAATGTTTACTTTGGATTAAGGGTTCTGTTTGTATACACTGTGTAGTTTTGTCTGGACGACTGGAAGGTTCTCAGTATTTCTTGTATTTTGCAGGTATGAGTCAGAGTTGCCAGTTAGCCTGCTATTTGTGAGAAGTGGCATTTTGTAAGTTGTACATTGATTATTGTGTTCTTCTTTTTTCTATAATGCTTTAGTTTTGTAATTGTTAAATTATGTAATTTTATCTCAGTTTGTATGCTAAATAATTTAGAGTGTTATGCGGTGTAAAAAAAACTCTGGCTATTTTGGATGTCTCCTAGTTGGTACGAGTAACTGTTACTTCTCCGAGAACGTGGTAGATCATTCTAGTATACAGGAAGCTTATATAAGGATGGGGAAGGGACTAAAGGAGTTTTAGTTCAGTATGAGTTTAGTTCAGTGTCAAATCAATGTTAGTGCAGTTAGTGACCATTGTACTGTATAGCTCCGGTACTTGTGAAAACAGTGAAGTGTAGTTGGCAAGCATTAATTGTTATAATTTGGAAAATAAAGACAGCAAAATTAAGAAGCCAGGACTTATTTACAGCACCTGAGCTGATCTCGTTGTTGCACACCGAAATGCTGACCATAGGAAGAGCAACTCACTGGGCAACGCCCTTCCTATACTGAACTACTGTTGGAGCCTTTGGCAGTGTGGGACGGTGATACAACAATACTTTACTTCTTGTATAGTACATTAATGAGGGAAACGTTGACAACAATATACATGTACAGATAAAATAAGAGAATATCAAGGTGTAAAATTTACAATGATTGTTTTACAAATCAGTAAAATCGGTTTAAAAAAAGAAAAGAAAAATAGGAGAAAGTCGAAAAATGGGATATCGGTGAAAAAAAAAAAAAATCTGTTAAAAGTGTTACGAAGACTGGTATGCCACATAAAATACGGCTGTCTAACCCTTACGTACGACATATGGCCAGATTCACAAACATCTTACCACTATTTTCCCCTAGTAAATCAGATTTGTTTTTGTAGAAAAAAAAAAGAAAGAAAAAGAAACAGGAAGATTCTGAACTGTTTTTTTTTTTTTTTTTTTTTGTCTTTCCTGCGAAAAAATAAATATTTGTATGCGGTCATTCTCTATTAAGACTTATTTTGCAGACAAGACAGAGAAACGAGAGAGCTGAAACTCCCATGCCTCATCTTTATCCTGCAAATCAGCATCCTAGTAACGAGATGGATTTGACTGGAAGCTTGTTAGGGAGTCCTACTCCTTTGCTCTCTCACTGGATTCTTAGGGAAATAACAGTTGGAACTAGAAAGTGCTCAGAGGACGCAGTTCTCCGCCAATGCCATTGCCATTAAAAAGCATCCGGATCAGGATCCGTGGATATAGGATCCGGATCCGAATCCGGATCCGCCCCCAAATTTAATCAATTCTTTCCTGGTCCATGGCCCACTTCTCTAAAAAATTTCAATGAAATTCAGTGAGAACTTTTGCAGATATTGTGCTGGATACTCCAGGCCCCGAGTATCCCTCAAGCCAGTCTTTCTTCTCACCTTTGTCATTACAAGAAACAAACACCATCTTCACCATTTTGAACTTAACATATACACATCTCGTGTACATGTTTATAATCCTTTCATTACTCACTGACACCGTTCTCTCGCACACACACTGACCTTACGTACTTCACACCTTAACACTCACCCACGTCACTCATTTTCATCTTTGTTTCACACAGTACCACGCCGTATGCTTTGCATTCTTGAACACAATCACTGCTTCCACTCTTATTCATTTTTTACGCCTCTCATACCCCATACAGACATACGAACCTCCCTGTTTACTGGGCCAGGGGTAGGCACAGTACTCGAGTCCAAAGTTTCCTATACCGCTCCTGGAGGTAAAAATTGGAGATGAGTAAACCCTTATCCCCACCACTCTCCCATTTTGCCTTCAAGCTCATAGGGATTTCAGGGACAACATTTTCGTCCCTACCCCAGGGAAAGGGTGTAATGTTACCATCCAACGTAGTTAAAGAATTCCGATTAAGGAAAACCGTTAAGCTTGACACTCTATGTAGAGTCACCTGATGGTTGCATTACAAGAAATGATGGAATGACAGGCGCTAAATATACCTGTATGAAGTTAGTGGGAGCAAAAACTTCGTTAATAGATTGAAGAATTTAATGATCCTCGTGTGATTGATAGATGTTAATCAAAACCTTTTTTTTGTCCCTCGCCAGTGTTGCAGGTATGGGTCTGACGGGGCTGTTGTGGCGGGTGGTAGCGGTGGCGGCTGTTATGACTGGCATCAGTGAGGCGGACAGACACGACAGACCCAGACTTGACGTGGCAGCCGAAGTGCAGTTGTCTGCCCTGCCCGCCCACCACCACGCCGCCCACACACACCAGGCCGTGCTGGATCCTGATGGCGTTTTCACAGTGTTCTGGACACCGGACCTAAACAAGCAGGTGCGTGGGCCAAGAGGTCATTGTCTGAATCACATAGGAAGCTTAGTAGCATCTTTTTCTCAGTAATTTATTTTGGATATTATACCTTCCCCAAGCAGCTGTGTGGGACAAACTCCGTGAAGCTGGCTGGATACCCAGCTTACCCGAGAGAAGCTAAATATAGAACTGATTCACAGTGTCTGTATCCGACCCAGTTTACTAGGTATGCAGTTAACAGTTCTCCCACTTTGCTATTTTCCCTTACATTGTTTTCTGCATCTCTTTTGTCGTCAGGATGACGACAGTGATGACTGCATCTCTTTTGTTACATATGTAATGTCTTTTTTTATTATTATTCATTAGTAGCCTATTACCGCAGTTGCTTTCCTGCTACACTGCCTGTAGCACGACATGATGACAGTAACGATGATGTTGTGTCAAGATCATTAGCACATATACCTGTCTCCAACTACACCCCCTAAGAGGCAGTCCCCATCTATTTTTCCTCAGGGATCTGTTCTCTCATTGACCAGTCTTGCCCATGGACTTATTTTTTGCCATGAACGTATTTTCCCTTGTGATCCTATTTCCCCTATTGACCTATTTTTCTTCATAAACATATTACTTCCCCCATGGACCTATTTTCACCATGGGCCTATTTTCCTTCTGAACCTACTTTCTCCATGGACCTTTTTGCCCTCTTAACCTACTTTCCCCATGGGCCTATTTTCATCATGGACCTGTTGTCTCCATGAACCTATTTTCTCCATGGACCAGTTTTCCACTGATGGACTTGTTTCCCTCTTGGGGCTGTTTTCCCTCATGCAACTATTTTCACTCCATGGGGAAAAACCGAATCCCCTAATAGACCTATTTTCTGCCATGGACCAATTTTCCCCATGGATACATTTTTACCCTTTGAGCCTATATTTCCACTTGGGCCCATTTCCGTGATGGACTGATTCACTCACAGACCTTTCTTCTCACACGGACCTGTTCCAGCCATTGACCTGCTTATCCCATGGAGCTATTCCTCAATGGACCTTTCCCCCATCTACCCATCAACCCACCTATCAACCCACATACCCATCCACCTGACACTGACCCGTCTCCCACTAACTGCGGCGTGACCCCCCTGATGCAATGAAGCATAGTATAGGATACAGATTTGAAAGATGCACCTTTAGGTTTTGGTTTCATGTCGCTGTGACGAATTTGAAGGGAGTTATGACGAAAAAACGATTTTTATCCATCCCCGTCCTTTTACATTTGGGGGGCCTACATCCAAGGCCTTGGCCCAATTTAGCCCAAAATTTAATAAAAATCACACCAATAGTTTTTGAGTAAAAGTTGTTAACAGACACTCAGACAAACAGACAAACAAACAAGCAAACAAACAAACAAACAAACAGACAGACAAACCGAGTGAAAACAGTACCTGTACCCGAGTCCCTCCGGGATGGGGACAGGCAAAAACGAACAAAATATGAGAGGTAATCGGACTGAAAAAATTAAATGTTATCCTCAACTGTAGTAAAGATGGCTTCGATTAATGCCAATCTGAGAAGTAGGCTATAGCATCAGTCAAGTAGGGCAGCACTCCCAAGGTCAATGGAAAGCTGATGACAGGGAGAGCTGGAGCTCCCGTTTCATCAGCCCTCGAGACTAGGTCCCGACCATCCCTTTTTGCTGAACTTTTTCAGTGTCTCAGTAACACAAAGAGTAGGCCAGCATGCTCTCCAATACAAGTTTCTCTAACTATCAACACCAAACTACATGCACAGTACACACTACACTTCCTTTTCCAAAATTTAAAGAAATCATGGCAGTGCAACACATGGCCTCACAGTCCCCGGGGTAGGGGACCATAAATGCCCCCATCATCTGCCCCTTTCCCAGTGATGACTCAAGCTGCTTGGAACCACTGTCTGACTCTCTTCTTCATTTCTGCAACATTCGCGGCCTTTTCTCTAACTTTTGCGCTGTTGAGCACCACATCTCCTTCTCTAAACCTCATCTTCTTTTTCTAACTGGGACTCAGCTGTCCGAGGCAACTGAAGCAGACCCTTTTCTGTATCCTCCTACATTCTTTATACTCATTTCAAAGCCAAAAGTGGCTGTTGTGTATATAAACGCAACGACTTATCTTGCTCTTGCGTTCCTGAACTCGATTCTTCTGAATTCTCTACGCTCTTGCTTCGGCTGTCATTCTCTGACTAAATATATCTGAGCTGTTGACTAATCTCCTAATTCTACAGACTATCAAAAATTCTTTGACTATCTTCCTTCTACGTTGGAACACATTCTATCCATTTCTCCTTTCTCTGAAATCTCCATTCTAGGAGATTTCAATGTTCACCACCACCTTTGGCTCTCCTTTCCTTTCGCTGATCCACCTGGTGAACAAGCCTACACCTTTTCTATCCTTAATGACCTAGAGCAGCTTGTTCAGCATCCTACCATATCCCTGACCGTCTTGGAGAGAACATCAACATACTTGGCCTTTTCCTTACAAATAATCCTGTTGATTACACTGTTAATCTTTTCTCTCCGTTGGGCTCCTCTGATCACAACCTTATCACCTATACCTGTCCTATCGCTCCGGTACGGCCTGTGGACCCTCCAAAGAGATGTCGTCTGTGGCACTTTGGAGCTGCGGATTGGGAGGCACTCAGGCAGTATTTCTTTGATTTTCCCTGGAATGATTATTGCTTCCATGGCCGGGAGCCATCTGGGTGTGCCTTGTGCATTATGGAGGTTATTCTCTTGGGTTATTCTCTTGCATTAGTCATATCCTGTGACTAATGCAAGAAAACCTTGGTTTAATCACGCTTATTCAAATGCTGTCTGCAACAAGGAGAGGGCCTATAAATCGTACCGGAGCCAAACCACCCCTGAATCACATCTTCTATATGTTTCTGCCCAGAATCGTCCTAAGTCTGTCCTTTGCTCTGCTAAAAATAATTTCATCCATACTAAATGCTCTCAACTCTCCAACTCGAATTCTTCCCGCTCCTTCTGGCACCTTGCCAAAAACCTTTCTAACTACTTTAGCTCATCATCCTTCTCTCCTCTTTTCTACTCTGATGGCTCTGTAGCTATTTCTTCTACTGATAAAGCAGATCTCTTCACTCGGACTTTCTCCTCCAAATCCACCTTAGACGATTCCGGTGCTGTTCCTCCATCACTTCCCCGCTCTGACTTCCTCATGGCTGACATTAAAATTTCTTCAGCTGATGTATTTTCTGCCATCACAGGCCTCAATACTAATAAGGCATATAGACCTGATGGAGTCCCTCCTGTTGTCCTCAAGAACTGTGCATCTGTGCTTACACCCTGCCTAGGCAAACTCTTTCGCCTTTGTCTATCAACTTCTATCTTTCCTTCTTGCTGGAAGTTTGCTCTCATTCCGGCAGTCCCAAAGAAGGGTGACCATTCCCAACCCTCTAACTATCGTCCAATTGCTTTAACATCCTGTATCTCAAAAGTTTTCGAGTCAATTCTTTATTGAAAAATTTTAAAGTATCTTTCCTATCACAACCTTCTCTCTGATCGTCAGTATGGGTTCCGTCAGGGACTCTCCACTGGCGATCTTCTCACCTACCTTTCAGACTCCTGGTCATCCTCCTTTCGGGACTTTGACGAAAGCTTTGCCATTGCACTTGACATCTCAAAGGCTTTCGATCGAGTCTGGCATAAATCTTTCATTTCCAAGCTGCCCTCTTACGGTTTCTATCTTTCTATCTGTGCCCTCATCGCTAGCTTCCTTTCTGGTCGTTCTATAGCCGCTGTTGTAGACAGCCATCGTTCTTCTCCTAGATATCAACAGTGGTGTTCCTTAGGGCTCTGTTCTATCACCAACTCTCTTCCTTTCATTCATCAATGACCTTCTAAGCTGTACATCTAACCCTATCCACTCATTCGCTGATGACTCCACCCTTCACCTTTCCATTCGGTTCCCGCAACGTCCATCTCAGCAGTTACTTCAATAAACAAGGGATGAGGCTATGGCACACCTAATGTCTGACTTGGCTCATATCTCTGATTGGGGTAAAAATAATGTTGTTGTTTTTAATGCATCAAAGACTCAGTTTTTACATCTATCAACCCGACATAATCTTCCACAGGTATACCCACTAATGTTTAATAATATTCAGCTTAATCCTGCATCATCTTTGAACATGATTGGCGTTTCATTTACTCGGGACTTATCTTGGAAAGATCATATTACATCTCTTGTAAAATCTGCTTCCAAGAGATTCGGTGTGCTATGCCGACTCCGTTCCTTCTTTATCCCTGCACAATTGTTGACTCTGTACACGGGTTTTATCTGCCCCTGTGTAGAGTACAACTCTCATGTGTGGGGAGGCTCCCCACATACAGCTCTTCTCAACATGGTGGAGTCAAAGGCTTTTTGTTTCATCAACCCTCCTCCTCTTACTGACTTCCTTCAACCTCTGTCTCTTCTCTGCACTGTTGCCTCTTTATCTCTTTTCTATCACTACTTCAATGGTCACTGCTCCTCTGAACTGTCTGCATGTATTCCTCCACCTCTCATCCCTTTTCTGTCAATCTCTCTAATGCAAGTGTTAACCGTTACTCCCAGTCTCTCATTTATGCAACAGGTCAACTCTGGAACTGTCTCCCTCTGTATTTATTTCCTGCTTCCTATGATCTCCAGCCTTTCAGACGCAGTGTATCCAGGAATCTCACTCTTATATTTTGTTTTTCTCTTGGAAGGAACAATAATTGCGGGCTAGCGGCCTTTGGTTCCTTCTTCCTCGCATTAAAAAAAAAAAAACACTATGATCATTAAGGTAGAAAATCCGTGTTTCCTAGGTTTGGATTGACAACAATTTGCTTGGTAGACAAGTACATGTTACATTCCACTGCAAGTCATCACGAACTCGAAATCTCCCTAACATTGTTCCATAGGGCTCTGTTCTCTCACTCACCTTCTTCAATCCATACATATATTGCACGATATTCCTACACCCCAGTGTCACACAAACATTGCCTCATATGCAGGTGACATCACTATCACAATCTCATACCACACTGCAGACATAGCCTGCACACTGCAGCAGAACTACCTCAACACACGACAGACTTGGGCTGATAATAACAGGCTGATGATCACCCCATCCAAACCCACCACCACACTCATCACCACCAGTAAACATTAACATGAACAATGTATGTGTGCCATACATTCACTTGAGTAAGATCCTTGGAGCAACATATGACACCGGACTCCTACAAGACACCAAGAGATGATGCACCCCAAACTTAATGCACTCTGGGTAATTACAGGGCCAAAAATTGGGCAACAAAAAGAAGCACTCGCTTTACTAACAATACATTAGGTTTGCGATGCCATATACCCTCCCATGCATGGGCTCCCATCCTATCTAATACTCAGTGCAACACCTTGCAAACCATGCAGAACAACGTCCTACTCTTCAGCAATGGTTGCACCAAAACCACTGCCACAGCTCACTTACACTCTGAAACTAAAGTCCTGCCTGTCAGAGATACCTTGACGTGAAAGTCACACAGTCCTGTGTAGCAGCCTGTCCCAATAAACAACACCACTGTCATCACATGGCAGAGACACACAACACACCAGTGCATATAAAACAATCACCACAGAAATATTATCAGACCCTCTACAGCAACATCCTACCTTCAGATATTCCAACACTAGAATAAGCATTTCAAGTGCAAGACAATACAGCACCTTGTTCAGAACGCCATATTACAAGCCCCCCTCCCTCCTGACATCCACCTGTCAAAGGTGTCCTTCAAAGGATGTCACCAATTTCACCTAAGTAGGCTTAGATCACGACATCAACCAGCCTTCCTCAACTTCCAGGTTAGACAAGGGTTTGGTGGAATCACAGACGACACGTGCCCTGCTTCTAGAATAGACCCACACAACATAACATACATAATGGAGCACTGCACAGCACATGCCACTCTAAGATGCAGACACATCAACTGTGTAGAAAAGCTATGGAACAACCCCATAGGGACAAGCTGCACATCTTCAGTCAATGGGTCTGCTCGAACAGATGGGCTGGTACTGAGAAACAATAAAAACAAAGTCACAAGCCCACAATATCAGAACTAAGAAGGTAAACCTGTGGAAGAGTTTTTTTTTTTTTTTTTAATTTTTGCAGCATATAATGAAAGAACATGTCTGATCTTTCTGTGATGCTACTGACTACACTCTGTAATGTGGTATGGATGCTGATTACATTGGACAATTTCAAGTATTCCATAAGTGACCGTGGAGGGGCTTGCTTATAATTTAATACTTTCCTTGTAGCTGAGGCACGTACACATCTTTTTCCAGCCTAACAACAGAAGATTTTGTTCAGCTGGGAGGTCCTAGCAAATCATTAAAAAACCATCTTGAGTGACTTTCTCCACTCTTGGTACGCTCAAGGAATCAAATTAGCATAACACTAAACGATTTTGTTCACCCCAACAGTCGAATGGTTAAGGCAGACAAACCAGTTTCTGCTGTGTACATGTTTCTCTACAGGGGTATTGTGGGAGATAAATGCCCGCACATGCGGCTGGCTAGTGTCCATATTCTTGACCAACGACATAATGACTGGCGTGCTATGTTTTCCCCGACAGTGTTACTGTGTCAGTCTATATATATATATATATATATATATATATATATATATTAGTGCTAAGCATCTCTGTCCCTGACGGGAGGTGGTGTGGGAGACCCATGACCGCACCTTTGACTGGCTAGGGTTCGTGTTTTCGGCCTGTGTCGGGTGTCGGGATGGCTGGTGGTGACATTTTCCCTAACAATTTTGCTATTTCAGTGTTATGCTTCCTGTCCTATTAATAAGTACTAGTGTTCCGATGCAGGAGGTGGTGTGGGAGATCCATGCTCCCACCCGTGGCTAGCTAGGGTTCCTGGTTCCGGCGTATGGCCGTATGGCTGCTGAGTTATAATTTCCCTGATAATATTGCTGTGTCATTGTTATGCTTCTTTTGGTATTCCTAAGTACCAGTGTACCAGTGTTCCGATGCAGGAAGTGGTGTGGGAGATCCATGCTCGCACCCGTGGCTGGCTGGGGTTCGGGTTCTCGTCTAATGGCGGGATGACTGGCGGGGACATGATCACCGCCTGGGTGAAGGACGGACGACTGTTCCTGCAGGACCGCCACGGCGTGGGTGAACTCACACCGCCCCTCGACGACCACGCTGACTGGCGGCCGCTGCACGCACGCGAGAACGACACGCACACCGTCCTTGTTGTGGCCAGGGACATCAACACCTGCGACCCACACGACTACGTCCTTACGGTAAATGTGCGATTGCAGTTGTTGGAAGAGACTGAGCAGGCCCACGATAAGGATATACCAGACCGATTTACCTGGGCGAACATCAGCACATAGTCGAGCACACTTGACATGTTGTTTTGCTAGCTCTATTGTTTGAATGTCAGAGAGTAAAATTATATTGTATAGCTGAGGTGTAGCGCTATATACTGTACGTGTGTCACCTGTACAATTAAGGAGGTGCCACAGGAGCAGTTTTGTGGCAGATTTTTCTCAGGTAGCTCGATGATGGTGGTAACTTTTCAGAGGTTGCCTGTGGCTGTGAAAGTTTGTGTTAAAATATTCCTTGAAAAATTACCAAATGTTGCCAGGACAGTGTTGCCAGAAAAAAAAATGCCAGAAAACCTGCTCGTGTGACGCTGTTTGACCTTTCTAGTTGTGTTTCTAGATTGCCTGTGGGTGATGGGTTTTGCTGCGAGTAGTGGCATGCAGTTTTGTGCAAATTACATAATGTTTCTTAATTTTGTTTATTCCAACCAACAAGACGATTTTTTTTTTTCGAAGATACCACTTGCAGGGAAAGATAGAACGACGGAAATACATAACCCGTCCACTTGGAAAATTCCATCCTAATCTGAATAAAATACTTGAGCAAGAATAAAAACAGAAAAAAAGATATAACTGGACTGACGGGATTAAAGCTGTGTGCCAAACTTTCTATGACAGAATGAGACTGTGCGGCTGCTGTACGCGTGGGGAGACAGCGACCCCAGTGACGAACACCCTTCCTACCACGGACCTAATCGGGGAAACAAGTACGTCACTGATGCATGCGTTTGACACTTGGCTAACTACTATACTCAAGGTACACTATCTTGGCCTGAACTTTCCATTTCTCCAACATGAATGCTGAACTGTAGGAATACATTAGCACTGGAATATGATGCTGATCAATGAAAAATGCTATGGAAGGAATGTAGAGCCGTAGCATTGTATTTTTCTACCACTGAGCTCTGTGAAATTAGCTGCAAAAGCATGAAAATCTAGGCCAAGTTAGAGTAAACAAAGTATAGTGCATTTTCACGACCAGTCCAGCCTGACTAGGCCAGTTTCATGGGAGTTCTGGCGAAGCAGTTCAACTTGTCCAGACTGGACTACTCGTCCCGTATTCTGGGCTGAACTGACGAGCTATATTACTATCGACTGCTCCTCGTACACAATGCTGCACATTAGCACCAGGCAAAAAGGGTAGTTTTTGGTAGAGGGTAAACACCTAATAGCATAAAAACTGTCACTGTACTCAAAATATAAATGTTAAAACAAAAATGGATTTCACATAACTGACAGCAAGTACTAATGTGGGAAGGTGTTAATTATAATGAGGGTTCTTAATGAAATTAATGATCACTAAGACCAAAATTGAAGCCACTCATTTATGCCTAAATTAGTGGAAAAATTATGTCTGGAGAAGAATTTAATTTTTTTTAATTTCAAAGAAATATAAAAGGTAAAGACGGCAGTAGCAAGTATTCTTCAGTAGAAATTCCTCAAGGACGAGAACTGTAACACTGGTTTAAGGTAATTATATTTCAATTTTGCACTAACAGCGTGTGGTAAGAATCCCAGTATTATAAATGATGTTGAACAACTACCAGATTATCATATCTCTTCTTTTATATGAAACAGAAGCAATTGTGCATTAATATTTGACATTAATACTTCATCTGACCCATTATCTTTAATTTATTTACATAACTCAATTAATTGTTTCTTTGTTGCTCCCACTCGATTCTCCCATTTAAGAGGACAAGCATTCAGGAGAAGACTGGTCTCAGTCCATTCTCACAAGCATCTAGAGAGGCCCAGACAGTTTAGATCCACCTGGACTGGTCCAAAGAGCCAGAAAAATCTGCCTACCTATAATCGTATAGAATTGTTTCTGTCTTCCTGGTTTATATGCATTGCTGCCATGAGTCTTCGACACTAAGAGTTGTTGCTCTCTGCACATATTTTTGTAAACTTTCTTCGTATTATGTTACAATGTATGTTTTCTGTATTTTACCCTGTCTTTAAGTCTGTGTACCCTGCCTGCTTCTGTATACCCTCATAAGCGTTTATTTCCATCAGGTTCGCCTTAGTGTTGATGCCATTCCACCAGAAGGTGCCAGAGGATGCGCAGGTGTGGCGGGTGAGTCAGAGTGTCACAGTGCCACACACGCAAGACACATTCTACTGGTGCCGCGTTGAGAAGATACCAAAGTGGCAAAAGAAACACCATTACATTGGGGTGAGTCCTGTCGCTGTACAGACACTACTGGAACACATGAAAAAAGAGGCCAGTATCTCAATCAGCAATAAAATCAGAGTGTACAGATATATTTTTACCTGCTGAAAAAGGTACCGGAGAGCAGTGTATTCGTACGTCGTGTTATTCCTGTTCTTGATTTTCTGGGCGAAAACTTTGATTTACACCTTTACCTCACTAACGTTACCCCGCGTACCATCCCCACTTTCACAGGTTGTACTCTTTCATCCCATCCAATCTTGTTTACCCAGCCCCACCTTAACATAACTCCTGCCTTTCAGTAAATACTTAAACGAATGCATGAATAAATAAACAACAGACAAATAAATAAATATTAGTGATGAAAAAAGAGGCAACATTTGCAAGAAAATTCATGATATTTCCCAAAGTTTGTTTCTCATGTGCGTATACATGTATCGTTTGTAACTCATAACTCACATGGAAAGAAAGACTGAGCAATGAGAGTAGGAGGCATATTCGAACTGAACTCACCTCTACCATACTCGCTTTCGAAAATACCGTACTGGCTGCGTTTTGCCACAACAGGGTCGCGAAGACAGTCACGTATGATCCTTGCCGTGTACTGTACAGTGGACTCGTTTTTTGCGTCGATCTAAGGTTATGCAGCCATTCTGTTACACTATGGTACTAAGGTGCAAATAATTCCTTCACCATATAAAGGATAATTTGCACTTCTTGTTGCTTTTCCCAAATTACCTACCTCCTTAACTACTTACCTTTCTTCCTACCTTACCCCCTTGTCCGTCTCTCTTACCTCCTTTCATCCCTACCAACATGTATACCTACCTGCCTCCCCGTCTGCTTCCCACTCTACCTCCTTGCCTACCTACCTACTAACCTAATCCCCTCCCCTGACTCCCGACCTCCTTACCTCCCTGTCTACATGCCTACATACCTTTCCACCTTCCAACTTTCCTGCCTACCTACCGCTCTACTTCCCTACCTATTTGTCTGACTGCTTCCACCACATTACTGAGCCAGCGAGTCAGCGACACAGGCTGGTATTTAAAGTTTTTGTAGATTGCCAGTTTGCAGTGTGTTGTATTGTGATGAGGGCATAAATTACTGCATTTTGACATCCTTTACCAATGATAAATACATTTTTGGTCACTGTGACTTTGGGCGTCCACCATTGCCACAGGCGCACACAACAGAGGATTCACTGGACACCTCAGTCTTCTAAATCGATCCATAGCTGCGTCTACCTTGACTGAGGCGTCTAGAGTGCTGATGAAAGAATGGACCATGGAATGGACGGAAAACTCATGCCGGCTCAGCGTGTTAAGGCCCTCAGACTTCATCTCTGGAAACCGATCTTGTTATTGGAACGGGTGTTTTTCAAAGAGTACGAATAGACTTTGGGTGTTTTGGTGTCTGATGATTTCGCGCTCGTCTTTTAGTGGTTCTGTACCCGTCTTTTTACACTCTGGGGGATATAAAATACATTCAAGGGTCCAAACTGAAAATATAAAAACTGTCTCTAGATATCAGGCCCAGATACAGTATATGCATGGTAATTTTCAGACTAATCAGCCTAGAAATAAAGTTACCAGGCCGTGGCATCATGTGGTGGTAAGAACAACAAAAGTAACACCAAAAAGACACAGAAAAGACCATTGCTTTGGGAAATGTGGCAAAACACTTCCTCTCGGGATAGGCAACAAGAAAACAGTCACACACTGCGCTCATATAGGTTCACTTTGCGTATCACAATGCACGTGAGGAAGACGATGATGACGAAGAAGGAGAAGAAAATACTTTGAATCTTTTGAATGAAAGGGACTAATTTTTTGCTCAAGGCTTTAGACAAGTAAGGTTCGCCTGATGAAAGACTGGGTTTGATGAACACTGAGTGACCTCAGTGGACCAAAAGTTAATATTATTATAAACAGCAGTCTAGATGTAAGTCAAGTAAATTATAATAAAAATGGCTTCACTGAACAGATTTAACCTGAACTAACTACGCACTTGACCTGAGGTAACCTTAAAGAACATAAATTATCCTGACTCTGTCCAGACTTACTTAAATTGCTTAAAATGACTAGCATGAATGTAAGCAAGTATGAATGCTTTAGAATGGGTGTCAGTGGGTGCATATTTTATTTATGGGCACATTTACTGTATAATCATCCGTGTAGTTTGTTCATGGCTTTATTATTTCTACAGTTCAGCATGATATACGGGAGGAACGCTCGTAGTAACCTTCATCACACTGTAGCGTACGAGTGTCAAACGCAGGACGGGACTGATCCAAGCCGGGTTTTGGAGCAGTATGTAGGGCACACGGGCTATGAGTGCTACACACCCAACATGCCAGGTAGGTGCACTACAACTCCTTGCCGATGAAACAGTGACGCTGCCCTGTCCCTATTACGGGCACATCTATTTGTTTCATGCCGAAGGGTCATGAGGGAGAGGAGGAAGAAAGCAGACAGCTGTAGTGAGGGGATGATGGTTGGATGAGCTGAGGGTAGAATGGAGCAGAAGTGATTCCTGGTAGGGGGAGAGGAGGGAGTGAGGGAGTTGCTTTACCACTATTTATTTTCGTGAAGACTATTACGAAACAAACATTGACTTGCTATGATTTTTGTAAATCCATGAAAGCTAGAGAATATAAATATTTTACAAACCACGTCTGTCCAAAGCTGGAAACACCCTCACCACCGTTTCACGACTCATGCTTCCTAAGGGATGTATGGGGTGAAGGACTGGAAAACTAGACACTTTCCGAGTTTCGGAAAATCGCGCCAAACAAAAACTTCACTTCTGGCCACCTTTTCATTAATTTTAAGCGTTGCATGTATTTCTTTCCTTTTGCCTTTTTTCTTCGAGAGGGAGTAGCTTCTGTGTTCGCGTCTGTTTTGTACTGTATATAAGTATATTAACAAAATATCTCACGCATACCTGATCCAATACTGATTGGACTCGGCACACATACTGTACTGTGTGTTTGGGTTTGGAAAGAAGTAAAGGGATTTAATGCTGAACAGTCAAACGTCGAGATCAAAATTCATGGCACAGTGTCGTTGCGCAGAATTAGCTATGCCATGAATGTCATTTCCGTTTATTTATCAGACTTAGCATGTACACTGTAGTAGTCTGGGAACAAATGATTTGATTACCAGCCGCGATAGCAAAGCTGGTATTGTTTTCAATTTTGTATGTGTGTGTGTGTGTGTGTGTGTGTTAGCACGATAACTTCGCAACCGCTTAAGATATCAGCACGAAATTGTACAAGTGTGTGGTAGGGAAAAAAAGCGATCAGGAGTTAGAAATTGGTGAAAGTAGGCCTAAGTCAAGGTCTCTCTGTCTGTTATCACGATAACTTCGCAACCGCGAAGATATCATCACAAAATTTTACAGGTGTGTAGTAGAGATGAAAATCCGCTACAATTTCGACACTGGTGAAAGTAGGTCAAGGTCTGTGTATCTGTTACCACGATAACTTCACAACCGCTTAAGATATCATCACAAAAATTTACAGGTGTGTAGTAGGGATGAAAATCTCGTACGATTTCAAAATTGGTGAAAGTAGGTCAAGGTCAAGGTCACATTCCGTGCCGCGCTTGATATGTATCGGCTAGCGGCTGGTGTGATTCCTCCGTTGGGGGGATGGGGGGGCTCTTGTTTTGAATGAGAGTGATCAGAAGGTAAGGTCATGGATATAGGCCAAAATTCAAGGTGCAGCATCAGCGAGTCGGAGTATCTCGTAAAGGAATAAGCCAGTCTGAATCAAACTTGGCACATAAGTTCTCTGGCTGTGTCCAAGGAGGGCCAGTGTCTAAAAATATACCAAATCTGAGTTTCGCCGAAGAATTTCCATTGTAAGTGACGTATTACTGGCTGGTAAAAACGCCAATCTCTTGACTCGTGGGGTAGGGTTTCACACGTACCTTACAAATGTACAATGAAAACCTGAATTTATGATGGCGTTTGGCATCTTCTTTTATTTCCTTTGAAAAACGAGATTTCTGGACAATGGCCCCTCTTGTACTCGGCTGGAGAATTGTGTGTGGGGATGCAAAGAAGTAATCATATTTTTGTACAGATGGATGGTAGGTCAAGGTGGAGATAAAGGTCAAGGTCTGAATGCAGGGTCATTCTCAATGTCTCAGAACTTTTTATTTTTCTAGTTATGTAGCTTTGAATGGAATTTGCTTCACCATTGTCTGTCCGGTTTTAATGACCTTCCAATAATTATTCCTTTATGGAATTTCAGATAATTTGGTGGTGGATACTCGTCCTTTGTGTTATTCCAGTGTTCAAACAGACCCCGTTTTAGAGGGTTCAGTATTATTCATGTACTCAATATGTATTTTTCATTTCCTTGTTAAAGCTTCAATAATTAGCAGAATAGCATCAGGATACTGCCTTTTCCAAAGACACAAACTATTTCATTATGTTGTACGGTTAGTGATTACTTTTCAGATATGTAAGTACATAAAAGAAACACACTTTTTTTTTAATTATCATATATTGTTCCGAAGTTCTTTAAATTGCTTTTCTGGACATCATTAGTAAAATACAAAAACGAAGCAGATGGCATCGCACTGAAAACATTCATATGGGTAACTGCGTACGTCAGTGGACCGTGAACTGGGTAGAGGAGTTATGAGGAAGAGATGGGGCAGTGGTTTGATCAATGTTAGGTTACCAGAAATATCAGCTTCAATATTTGGATGAGAATTCGATCTACTGTACATCTGAAAATAACCACGTAAAGGATTTATATTTGCATGGAGTGATGCCTATGCCATGTGCAGTAATTAGCAATGTAGTTTCAAAAGTTAGTTACGCACGGGGACTAGGGAATGAAGCTGTCGACAGTGTGGCTATATTATTACAACTGCTGCTGGTTTAGAGCAAACAAAGTATGTTGGAGATTCATAGGACTCCATGACTGGTAAATGTAAATACCGTAATACTGCGTAAACATATATGCTGAATATGTTATCTACGTAGTTCACAGGAATTTCTGTACCAGTTACTGAATGCTTGTCTATTATGACGAACAGAAACTAGGACAAATATAATTTAATTAATACAGCTGTACCCTATTCCAGACTGGCA
This sequence comes from Coenobita brevimanus, assembly GCF_032717465.1. NCBI lineage: Eukaryota > Metazoa > Arthropoda > Malacostraca > Decapoda > Coenobitidae > Coenobita > Coenobita brevimanus. The sequence continues at coordinate 5,277,975 of NC_137024.1, read as the reverse complement.
GTACAACATAAACACAGTAGATTTCAAAATGATATATGCTGCTAACGAACTCAGAAGCTGAGAGATACTAGAGTACCTATATACCGGGAGAGTAGCGACATGGGAGGTACCGGACGCTCAGCTGATGGCCGCCATTTTCCTGCCAAATTCGCGCGCCGCCTGACTGAGACTCAGGCGCAGGCATTACGTTAGCGTTAGTTCATGTTTTTTTGTTGCTGAGAGTGGGCGTGATGCCAGGCTGTTCTGCCTATGGGTGTGCCAATCGACCGGAGAAAGGCTTTAAAATGTTCACGTTTCCATCTGATCCAGAAAGAAGGAAATTATGGAGGAATAAAGTCAATCGTCTGGGGGTGGGAACCAACTTCTAAATCAGTCTTATGTGAGGTATGGTATGCTTAATGAATGTTTTCATGTAATATGCTGGGAGTTTGTTCCTCTTTGCCGTAGGAATAAATGAACTGTCGGTGTAAGAGGGAACCACTAAAGTAGATAAGAGTATCAGGACGGGTTAATCATTGAGAATGAATTTGCGTAAGAAGTGATGACTCACAAATTCACGTTTTTTTCATACTATGTTGATATTAGTTGTTTATGGTTGTTTATGCATATCTTGCATATGTATTATAATACTTCCTGTTCATATGAGTGCATTGTGTTACTTGTGTATTATGCCTACATGGAAAAAAAGTATTATTCACAAAATAATAGTGCGCTCTTCATACCAAGGTAGCCTACCATTATACTATCCTACTTTTATACTATCGTATGCTACTGTTCATATGTGTATGACGTTTACCTTTCGTGTGTTTATTATCACATGTCTTGTGTTTTTACGCATATTCTTACGTGCATTATCCGTACAGAATCTTTTTATGTGTATTCTACATGTACTCTTATTATTTCGTGTGTTGTGACAATACGTGGAACGTGCATCGTGTTTTTTTTCGTGTGCTACTGTATACGTGTACTACGGTACGTGCATTTTATGTACTGTTTATTATGTGGACGTGTATACCTACGTGACTCTTCAGTCAACCGTCTATGAATGTTACAAGTTTCTAAGGGGTCCAGTATAACATACAGTTTACCTGAGAGTACCTATATAGGTACTCTAGTTTACTTCTAATGTTATCATTGGTTACTTAGAAGCTGTAACTTTTTCACGTGAGTCTGAAGTCAGCATAATAACCTTCACAGATGAAGGTCAGCAGGACTGGTCAGTGACAGAGAGTGATTCTTTGTACAAGTTTATAGGCTACTGTGTTCACTATGTAAAAAAATACGGAGATCACCTGTGACAAGTGCCTGGGAGATGTAATATCATCACCCCATCAGACAGCTCATAAAGCAGCAGACCTCACTTTACTCAAGGAATACAAAAAAGGAGGACTTATAAAGTATATGAGATGCTGCATAAAGTCGAGCTGATGTTCAGGAAAAGTCAGTGTGATTTGACAGGAAAGGATAACATTAAAACCATGATGAATGAAGCAGTAAACCTAACCAAAAATTATGATATTCCTACCAGTCACAACCTCAAAAACAAACTTCTAAGACTGTTTATCAATGCTCGCTTGCATTTCTACTGCAAAAAGATTAATGAAGAAGAAAAAAGAAACACAGAAGAAAAATACAGAACTCAGTAAAAGTGTAGCCATGAGGAAACTTGTACAGAATGTAATCAAGTCCTGTCCCTCAACAGGTTACTGCTATAATATAGCAGTAACCTGCTATTGTTAAATATTCCCATATAAACATTGATTGTAAGCATCCTACTTCTCATTCATCATCTTCTCTTATATTATGCTTTCGTCAATATTTATAGCAACTATCACCAGCAGGAGAGAGAGAGAGAGAGGACAGCATGTCGCCGGGCAGGGAGTTCGTGCGCACCGCGCGTTTGGCAGGAAAATGGCGTCCTATCGGGAAGTTGTCGCTACTCTCAGTATATAGGTACTCTAAGAGATACCATCACAAATAATACTGGCTACTGTGGTAATAACTGTACTGGTATGTGAATTAAGCTTCGCATTCACACACTTGCCGTGCCTAAGATAGTGCTGGCATTGCAATCTTGTTATGTTCGGGACTAGACATGATGGTGCACTGTCTTATGACAGACTGACTGACTGCAGTACTCGTATTTTCCAAACCTATTAAACAATATCTCGTCAACATCGTCAGCCTCATAAGTGCACGTCCACATGTGCCCTCGAACATATGTTGACAACACGGTTGACAATATATTTGGGTGCATGTATGCAGCAGTATTTGGACGGATATGTGCAAACATGTTTCAGTGCAGCTTCGAACACTGGTAGCAGAGGAGATGGGATATAAATGTCCATACCAGGCAGCTTAGACTTCATCATGATGTTGCTAACATGATCTGGCCGCTGTTGTTCCCAACATGTTTGCGGCATGTTCATTACTGTGTTGTTTAAATGTTGCTATGGTCAGACTCAAATATGAAGTCTGTTTGGGTGGGGCCCGGGTGGGGATTTCCCTCTCTACAACTCTGCCAAACCTCCTCTCTCTCTCTCTCTCTCTCTCTCTCTCTCTCTCTCTCTCTCTCTCTCAGTTGATTGAGAAAGTTTTAATATATTTATAAGTTGTGTTTTCTTCTATATTGTTTCGACCTTTTTTCCACACCACCACTGAGGTAAAACTCTTGGTGTGTGTTTTTTTTATAGAGGTTTCCCCAGTAGGCATAAGTCCTCTCTCTGATCTTTCTTCTAAAAAATACTTGTTCACATTGTAAATAAGTTCTTTCTCCCGACTGTGGAGCACACGAGAGCGAGCCGGAGTAGCTGCCATCGTGGGTGGGGATCAGGGAGGAAGTGACCGGTCACCTGTAGTCTGAGGTGGGTGTCCTTGACCTCTGGCAACGTCGGAAAGCGACGTTGTCACGTGGTGTGGAATTTATACAAATCATTGCTATTATCCTAAAAAGTGACACATTCATAGCACTATATAGCCTTATTTAATACATTTAATAAGTACAGAATATTTAATATACAATTTCAAATAGTAAATAGCTGACATATGACAGAGAGAGAGATAGGTACTGGGGTTGATGCGGCAGAGCTGTAGAGAGGGAAATCCCCTCTCGGGCCCCACCCAAACGGACTTCATATTTGAGTCTGACCATAGCACTTGTTGGAGCACACGTTTGGACGCGCCCTAACACTACTTCAGACGTCAGTGGTGTAGTTTCAAGGTCTCCCACAAAAGGAAAGAAAGACCTACATTCAGACATTACTGTGTCACTAAATAAGGGCCACACAATCATTCACCGAAATTTAATTTCTATAATTCTGGGTTCCACCTCATGGGCAAAGACCTGTCTGCACCTACCCTTATTTATATTCATTGTGTCTGTGCAACCCACAGGCATTTATCACTGGACTAATTCTCTCTCTCTCTCTCTCTCTCTCTCTCTCTCTCTCTCTCTTTCTGTGTATGTGTGTGTGTGTGTGTGTGTGTGTGTGTGTGTGTGTGTGTGTGTGTGTGTGTGTGTTTTGTCACGTGGCCTACTACCACGCGGTTGTGTTTCCCAGGAGCTAACCGGCTGTCACTGGTTTCTCTCTTGCCTGAGGATGACACTCTCTACCTGTGGATTACGGAGTGACCTTTTTTATTGAGCTGTACCGACTGACTGCCCCAGAAATAGACACGGATGACAGTTCCATGCTGATAATGAAGGATAGGCGTGTGACAACCTCCTCTGCCTCGGTACTCAACTCACCTAAATGACGTGCTAATCCCATAATTGGACTGGCCTGGTGGCATCCCTTGCTCTAGGTCGCCCAGGTGTTCGTGAGTCAGAAAGAGCGGTGGCTGATTCATCAAGGGTGGAACACTGTTAATCTCTGTCCCCTTAAGGTGGCGTCACACTAGACCAAAAGTGGCTAACATGCGAGCCAGTTTTGCGAGCCAAAACGGCTAGCAGAGTCGAGTGTCCATCACACTCATGTTTCTGCGAGCCGAAACGGCTAACAGTGTCGTCTGCCTTGGCACCTCGTGGTCATTTCACCACGGAGTACCCACTCCCTTTTCCTCAGTTTCTGCAACCTCCTAACGTACTTTAGCAACTCCAGAGACACAAAGCAGTCTACTAGAGTTTTCCTTGCCACAGTATCCATATCGAAATCTGACTTCTACTTGTTGTTTGGAGACAAAACAGACAGCCTCCGCGGGCTGGTCATCCAAGTGTCCGAATATTTATCTCATGTTGCAATAAAAAAGTAAAAGTGAATAATAACCACAAGACTTAAATTATATTTACTTAACAATTTTAGTTAAACCTTCCAGTTTTTCTGTACTGCGTGGTGTTCTTTCTGACTTTTTCCTGCCGGCTTGGTTTGGAGGGCGGGGGAAAGCCTTCTTCTTTGCTATCCTTATCTCATTCTAGTAGTTCAATTACTCATCTAGGAGCTGCCTAGCATGGGCCAACCGACCTACTGCAGTTATCCTCTCTTCTTATGTTCTTATGTTCCTTCTGTGAATAACAGAATATTTTCTCACCAATTACAAAATTAATAGACTTATATATAGACTTATTTGAGTTTTAATCCCACCAACAAGCTGTGAGCGAGAATTGTTATCCATTTCGCCTCGCAAGCGAAATCTCGCTCACCGTGAGTCAGTTTGGCTAGCGGGTCGCAAAACTTGCTCGCATGTTTGCCACTTTTGTCCCAGTGTGCGACACTGCCTTTAGACCTAGCCCTTACATTTGTGGGAAAGGAAGGGAGGGCGCTCTTTCTCCACCTCAGGCTCAGACCATTCATACAGAGGTGATCCAAGACTCCACTAAGTGAAGGCCACTTAGTAGGTAAGTACCTTATCACCCCCTTTATGTATCTTGTCTCTCCACTTGCATTAGGATAGTAGCTCGGGTCGTGTGTTTGTGTACCAGTATCTTATTAGTGTACCAGCATCTTGTTTGAGTACAAGCATCTTGCTTATGTACCAGCATCTTGTTTGTGTACCAGCATCTTGTTTGTGTACCAGTATCTTGTTTGTGCACCTGTTACGTGTATCTGCTCTGTGTAACATTCACAACTCGCATATTGGACTGTGTACTTGTTTCATGTAAATATTCAGAACTTGTAGTAAAGTCAGATGTATAGTCAAGTAAGAGTTTGACTACCGAGTGTTTCACCCACCTAATTAACTATGATAGAAACCTACTGTTTCCCATGGTCAGATGGACCGAGTCGGTATTTACAAACCCGTAAAAGTGTGTGTGTGTGTGTGTGTGTGTGTGTGTGTGTGTGTGTGTGTGTGTGTGTTCTGGGATTCACTTCTGTATCCATAACTGTGGTTTGGTCTCGGAACTGTCACAAGGCCTGTACACTTTCCAGCTTGCCTCGAGGTCAGGGCCAGTTTTGGGGGTGGATGCAAAGGTCGCGTCCGAGGCCATGAGACCGGGGCCAGGCCTCAGTGCCAGGCCTAGTTCACACCTGTGATATGTCCGTCACTTTCCTCCTTGACACATCATAAGTAAATGGTGTGTGGGCAGAGAAACATTCATGTCTCTCAATATTCGTCAGCAGAGGAAAAGAAAAGCAGAACAGAGCAAACTTTTTTCCTTGACTGTACATTTGTGTGCCATAGTTTCTGCTCATCTTCTAATCCTGCCACTGTCTAGTGGGAAGTCGTAGCCATAATTTCACACCCATGGAAGACCCGGGATGATAATATGGAAAAAAATTACGATCGACTCCCTGCCGTAAACACAATTTGTTTCAGAAGGACGTACAGGGAAAGAAGAGTTATGAGTCCTCTCCAGTCTCTTATTTCTCCTACGAAAAACATACCTTCATTATGAGAAAAAAATTATCACTGGCTACACATGTTTTATGCAGGGAGAACAAGGAAGTAGAGTGCATAGCCTTACCGTGCCTATAGTTCTTCCTTCAAAAATAAATCTGCCACGGCAAGGAATCAACAGGAACAGCTCGCGCTAACACTCATGCAGTCTGGAAAATCTGGCTTTTGTTGCAGTCAGGGGTACGAGTAGAGAGTTGGCAAAACAATGGCTCATGTGTATAGTTAGAAATCATTTATGTTCACAATTGTGTCTCACAATTATTTAAAACTAGCAAAACACGCCAAACTCCTACAGTAACTCCCACGACCGAAGGATGATTTTACTCGGCTTAGGAAAGACTTTTTGTGCTCGAAAGATTTTATTGTAAAATTTCACCAACTCCTTTACCACTATGGCACCCTAACCTGAGTCGCCTGGCAGTAGCATGAACAGAGTAGAAAAAGACGTCCTCAGGCTAAAGAGGTTAAAACTAGAATCGAGAAAGAGAAGACAAGCCCCGATATTTGACAATATTTTCTGAACCATGTGACGGATACAGAGATTTATACCTGTCAACTGTTCGAGGGTCACTGTGACAGACAATCGGTGTTTATTGTCTCAGTTTTTGCCAGAGCACGACCCTGTTTTTTTTTTTTTTTTTTTTTTTTTTAAGATTATACTCTTTCTTTTTTTTTTCTTTTTTTTTTCTCTTTTTTTTTTTGTATTGAGGCGAAGATGCACTCGACAGGTTGGTGATGATTGGCTGAATGCAACATGTCCGAATAACGTTTACTAACCCAAATTTCCCCTCAGATATATATTGTCAATTAATAATGCTAAAGGGTAAACAGATTATGAAGTAATGATGCATTCAACCAATCATCACCAATCTGTCAAGTGCATCTTCGCCTCGATAAAAAAAACTGAGTATAGATGCATCCCACATCTATTATTGCAAGTAAACTATCTGTCTAGCAACACGCTCACTGGGCTTTTGTCTCATATATATATATATATATATATATATATATATATATATATATATATATATATATATAAATTATCTGATACTTTCAGTCCCTCCTGTATCTAGAAGGTCACCTCAGGATCTATGTTTGTGTGCATTTCCCCTTGCCTATGACCTCCAGTACTCTAAGCGCAATGTGTCCAGGCATCTCGAAATGAATGGCTTTTTTAAAATCGCTCTTTTTTTTTTTTTTTCCCCTGGCAAGAACAACTCTTCTTCAAACTTCCAGCCTTTGATCTTCCTATTTGTCTCCAGGTCCCCTTCTGTAACGCTTGATGAACAAGGAAAATGGGAAAACAAACAGAGTGCACCATTCTGGCCAGCCGGAACGTGTGTTGCATCTCCATGTCGCTCCTGACTGCGCACTGTATTATGGGTTCCAGGCTAATCATATCTATCACAGGCGTTCTATTAATATCCGTCAAATATTAGGGTTTTGAGTTTTGCTTCACCTTCTCCGATTAAAGCTAGCACAAGTCCTTAGTTATGTGTACAGTCATAAGAAAACTATCGTTACCCTTCAGAGCTATTCACTATGATACAACGACGAAGTGTTGTGGAATGATGGGACAGGGAAGTTTGTACCGCAAACCCGTCCATGCTGGTTGTGTGAGACACAGATATTAGAATTGTGCTAGAGTTAATTGAAGCTAATTAGATTGTTTGGCCTCTGTGCATAGGCAATACGTTTTATTATCCGGCACCGAATTCATTAAACAAAAATATAACAGAATGGTGCAGAGTCGGCAACACACATATAGACGGGCAATGAGTATGTGCACCCATGCCACACGTATGATAGAATTTCAGCCGACACAAGCCATGTTAGTAAAATTCAGTGTAATAATGTTATGTATCGCTTTCTATCTATCTATATACCTAGGCTGCTTCCCCCAAGGAAAGGGAGGTAGCCGAGACAGGACGACACACTCCCCATTTACTCATCCATTCAAACACATTCATTCGCATCTTAGCCCCAAAGGGGAGAACGGACAGATCCTCACCGCACCACACCGCACAAGGGTCAACTGCGCAATGCAATCAGTGACATCCGCAGCAGGGCCCGACAGCAGAACTGGTTTACCCCTGCCACATCATAACAGACCCATCCCCTTACCCGCACCTGACCTGACTAGCTGATTAGACCAAATGCGGGAGAATATCCCCTCAGGGCTGCGTCATCGCTTATTCATTCACAATTTCTCTCCATTTATTTCTGTCACGCACAGCCACTCTTCCTTGCTCAACAGACATCCCTCTCGCATCCAACACTCTCTTCACACTGTCCATCCATCCTATTCGTGGTCTTCCTCTCAGCCTTGCACCTCTCACATCAGATCTAGTTATCTTTTTCACCAATCGCTCATTAGCTTTCTACATATAATAAATGCAGAGCTATTATAGCCCTTCGTGCATTCTGTGACGTCTCCATAATGCATAACAAGGATATACCACACCCCATCCATATTAACTCTGAAGCATCCATCTGAAGCATTTAACCACCCATCTAAAACAAACAAATGAACTCATGCACCTCTGCTAGACTATCATAAAAAAAAAAGTCGATGCCTATAGACTGAATACCCTTCAAAATATTTTATTTGCTGTATTCTATGGATAATAAATGTTGAACAGTAGGAAACTAGTAAACGTGGTGAGTTTATTAATCCCCGGCGGGGCGCTCAGGGTAACGCAAACACATCCTATATATTTTCCAGCCATATGGCTCCTTCTTGCTCATTATTCCAACTCTTGTAATGGGACTGTGATATGGCAACAATAGATAAGGGAGAGGCGAACAGCAAGGACCCGCCCACACAACCTAGCTAATGTTCATTTCGATTCGAACATTCCTGGGGGTAACGATAGCTTTTCTTATGACTGTACGATTACTTTATTATAATTTTATCTTCATTCAAACAGCTTCTAAACACATCATGGCGACAGTAAATGAAAATGAAAGAAAACACACACACGCACACACACATACAATTATCCCTGATAATAAACAGCTACCAAGCACCATAACCAAACTATAATGAAAATGAAGAACAAAAACATTCCTGATATTCCTTTGGTTTGAAGACTTTCATGAAAAAATTTTAATATCTTTTATGAATTCTTCCTCAGAACACTTCTACCTGTGTGATCGCTACCTCATTCTCTGGGCCATCGGCAGTGAGGTAAATGATCCGAGACGAACAGAAGTGAAGGCAGACAAGCGCTAAAAATTTAAGTGGGAGACACTTTTTCTTTTTCTCTATTTTCACGTTTCTTGTCTGTCTTCGTTTCTGAGCGCCTAATTGTCCACTCCTTGTACAGATGATTGAAAACTGCTATTGGTATATTCTAAACCCTGTGACGAGGACAAAAATTTTTACTTATTATACTCTCCTGATGCTTATACTCAACTTAGGATTGGCTTCTCGTCGTCTAAGGGTTCAGTAAATAACAATAATTTAGAACCTTTATATATAGTCTTTGTCTATAACCTTGCGCCTGTTTTTGTAGAGTCTATCTGGATATTGTCACTCCAGAATAAGGTGGCTGGAGCTTTGTTAAACTTAATTTAGCCCGTTAAATATGATGATGTACTTTTACCTTTTTGCTATAGTTGGTCAATATGTTTTCATTATAAGAGAATCCCTGGCGCTGAATGTGTTAGCAATAGTCCTCAATAACCCCTTCAACACTATGATGTGTTCTCCATTTTTTTTTTGCATTGGTCAATTTCATTAAGCTCTGGGAAAGAATGAGTTAATATAAGAAAATTACAGTTCAAATATCAATTAATAAAATAATTTTCGAGTGGACTGCTTTAAAAATTTCATTCTTTGCTATATTCTTTGGTCATAAAATGAGGCTAACCAATTAAACCGTTGTTCATAAGGGGCGTTTGTCACGGCACACATTACTCGTGTCAATAAAAATGCTGTTGGATTTTGTTTACGCTGCAGTGTTGTTCATTTCAAGGGTAATTTGCTTTGAATTTAATGACAAAAAAAAAAAAAAAACTAATTCTTTATTCATCCATCCAACTTGTTTTGGGCGGGAAATTATTTGTTCTTAAATTCTAAAAGTTCAAGATATGTGTCGTACACATAAGGAGGAGAGTTTAAAAGGTTAAAAAGACATTTTTTCTTTTGTGCACAGAGGTTTGAGTTAAATGGTGTTGGAATAAACAAAACTGATCAATAAATGGCCAATTTATAGAAGATTTTGTTTTGAAACTTAGTATTTCAGGACAGCCCACTGAAAGATGACAACACATATTGTTTCATATATACTGCTTTAATTCACCTAGACACATGAAATTTGACTTGGACATGCTATTATGAGGTAGCAATATTATTAAATTTTGGTCAATAAATAGCTCAGTTACACTAGATTTTTTTCCTGGCGGCTCACCAAAAGACGACAGCTCATTTTGCCTTATCTCCTGGTCTAATTTTCCTAGACTCGTTAAATTTGACAAAGAAACACTATTATGCTGAGGGAAAAACTTGTATGAATATGATACCTTTATTGCAAAAGTGGCATACTGAATACTATGCATGCTACACACCTTACTAGAAAATGTTGGTGGCTGCAGGTACATGGAGCAAATAATGTGGGATATGCAATTTGTATCATGACTAGGGTTTTACTAGTGATAGACATTACCTTACCCCAGGTGACCATTAAAATAGCAGCTTCAGTATAGATTTCTATTTGTGTGTTGACCAGGGTATTACTAGTGATAAACATTAATTCACCTCAGGTAATCATTAAAATAGCAGCTTCATCATAGATTTCTATTAAGTTTTGTTTCTGAACTTCAAATTCCACTGACTCGAGGCCTGTCATGCATGACCCATGCATTGTATTAATTGCAAAATAACCTATTTACAAGCAAATAAGTGGTCTTCTTATACATCAAAATAATCTCAATACTGTACGTAAGGCAGAGGTGAAAAAAACACAGTTTAGGTTTTTTGCCTATATCCCCGCGACAAATGCCCCATAACATGTAGATCTGCACTGATACAGCAGTCACTGTACTGTCATACGTTTTACTTGACCTAAGTTTTCCAAGCACTGTAGGTCTACTGTTATTCCTGTATACTCATTGCTATGGGAGACTTTGTGCCAGTACTTTCCATTTTTTTTCTTTTTTACAACTTCATATTGAGTTGCATATTATTCCTGCTTTTTTAGTAATGACATAGTTTGTATCGGTAACAAGCAAAAAGGAAAAAAAAAAAAAAAAGGGATAATTGGCCAGATAAATCACTGAGGAAGAGATGTTACGAAATCTCCCACGCCACAGCTATTACGAGTCAGAGAAAAGCAGTCGGTAAGGCTAAGGTGTTACGAAATCTTCCAGGCCAAAGGACATATGTTTAAGAGAAAACTAGAACATCCAAGATGTTCACTGCCGGAGCCTCTATTTTCTTTAAAAAAAAAAAAAAAAAAAAAAAAAAAGGCATAACAGGCCACTTTATGACTTTGACTAAGTGCTTATTTATAAAGAATCTAAATATTTGAAAAAATCCTCAAATTTAGAATTCTTGGGACTGTCAAATTAAATTTTAAAGAATTTTAAGTCACTTATAAAACTTCTAGTCTAAGAATCTTCATCAACATGGTTGAAGAATATTTGCAAATATGGCTCAGAAATCTGAAAATGGGTCCTGAACCAAATGATGAGCTTTAAAAGGCACTTGCTGATTTTAACTTCAGCCATTCATAAAGAATCTTATTGTTTATACAAATTCATAACTCAGTGATCCTTCTAAACATGAACAAGTGGTGTCAGGCACAACAAACCTCGCCCTACAGCAGCTATTTTATGGTCAACCATTTTCAACTTATAGTCCTCTAAACATCCGTGATCTTGCATCTGACCTCTCGAGGTCACTTAAGGCCAAAGGTCATGGTGCCAAGCGAAAGACCATTTGAGACTTAAGTATCATGATAATAGTAAATATCTCTATCCTCAGCCAGTTTCGAGCTATACAGTAGCCCCCTGAATACCCGTGACCATAAGTTTGATCCTTCAATGTCACTTACGGTCAAAGGCAATGGTACCCATGTGGGACTTCCTCTATGCTGAAAACAGTAAATATCCATCCACAAACAGTTTCAAGTTATAGTCCCCTGAATATCCGTGACCTTGAGTTTGACCTTTTAAGGTCACTCAGGATCAAAGGTCTTGGTGCCAAATGAAAGCCCATAGAGGAGTTATTGTATGTTGATACTAGTAAATACCTCTATCTTCAACCGGTGTCAAGTTATAGCCCCCTGAAAATCGGTGACCCTGATATTGACCTTTCAGGGTCACTTGATTACACCCAAAGTTCAATCACTTTCTTTTGGGACCAGTGCCCACATATCCTGAAAGTTTCATGTGATTTCACACAGCAGTTTTTCCGTAATGTTGCAAACAAAGATAAAGAATCTCGACTAAAAACAATACCTCGTTGGACTCCGTCCGGGCGAAGTAATTAAGCTCCTACTGACCACCAGGGGGGAGGGGGGTCCTGGGAAAGCCTCTGTGACTGTCCCAGATGCTCCGGGGAGGCTTCAAAAAGTTAATCTCAAATTAGCCTGAAAGTATATCAGTCAGTAAATAATTCGGTAACAAAGGTGTTTCTCGGCCGAACCCTAGGAAGGTCTTGCAATAAATCGCTGAGGAAGAGGAATTACAAGATCTCCCAGGCCAATGGAAATACAGCTCAGAGAAATTAAATAACTCTAGAAGAGATTTTACGAACTCTCTCAAGCCAACAAGAGGACAGTCCAAGGGGTTAAAGCTTACAGTACATAGCATCAATACAGCAGTCTAAATCCAACTGTTACAGATTTTTTTTATGAACAGAGAACACCTGTAATCTGGTGCATGGATTTTTTAAATTTGTTTTTCCTCCCTCCGTTCTTCTTCTGAAAAATAAATAAATATATAACACATGTGATGTGTGTTCCTAGGGCGAGATGCTGTCAGAGAGGGTTGGTATTCCCATGGGTGACCTGCACGGGGGATCCACCTACCTGCTGTTCGAGAGTCACTACGACAACTACATGCTCAAGCGGGGAATTACCGTGGACTGGGCCATGGACATCTACTACACTGACAAACTGAGGTACTTAATTCAGATATTTGGGAATCAGCTCATTAGTCACTGTGATTCAAGACCATGTTTGTAAAGTTCACTGATTTATATACTGTGCTAAACCACAGTCAAAATGAATGTTGTTACTCTTTCTCTACAGAGTATTGGAAATTTCACTATATTCGTTTATCTATTGCCGTGCTTTCTCTTTCGTTTTCTATTGCTGGAGTGTAAAAGTAAGGTCGGAAACAAAGCTTAACCTAAATTTTTATCTCTTCTACTTATTTTCTGTTGCCTAATATTAACCTGAATTTTTACATCTTTAACTAATATTCCTAGGCTAAGAGAGGCTTGGTATACTTCTCTGCTCTCAAATTATTCTCACTGAGGGAGGAAAGTGACGGACGTGGCCCAAGGGTGTAGTATTTACAGTGGAGCAGTAGGCTAACATTTTTCCCTAAGAAAAAGATCCTTATGGCAGCATCACACTGGGCCAAAAGTGGCTAATATGCAAGCAGCTTTTGTGACGCGAAATGGCTAGCAAAGCCAAGTTGCTGTCACACGCATGTGTTTTTGACAGCCGAAACAGCTAGCGCTGTCATCTGCCTTAATGCCTCGTGGTTATTTGTAAACAAACCACCATGGCATCCCAACTCCCTTTTCCTCAGCTTCTGTAACCGCTCACATACTTCAGCAACTTCAGAGCTACATGGCAGTCTACTAGAGATTTCCTTGCCGCAGGATATATATTGAGTATTGCTCACAATCTGCTTTCCACTTAATGTTTGGAATCAAAACAGACAACCTGCACGGCTGGTCACCAGAGTGTCCAAATACCGATTTCATGTCACAAGAAAGAAAATAGAAATGAATAAAAACCACAAGAATTAAATTGTATTTTCTTAACAAGTTTAGTTAAAGCTTCCTTCATTGATAACAGAATATTTTCTCATTAATTAAAAAATTAATATCAGCTCATTTGAGTTATTATCGTGCCAACAGGCTCTGAGCAAAAATTGTTATCCATTTCCCCTTGCAGGCAAAATCTCACTCACAATGGGTCATTTTGGCTAGCGGCACACAAAACTGGCTCGCATGTTGGTCACTTTTGGTCCAGTGTGACGCCGCCTGTACTCTAAGAAAACGATAAAAAAAAGGTCATCTTATTACAGCACAAACTTCACCCCAACCCCTCAGCACTTGATGGGTATGTCTTACTGTTGGCTTGAGCAAAATTTTACAATAAAAATGTGCATCGTGGAAAAAAAAAAAAAATGAAAATTTTTTATAGCATTTCTCTGGGCAAATTATCCCGTGATATCATCTTTCTCCTGCCATTAAAAAAAGGCATGGGACTGAACTTTTTTTTTGGGGGGAAGGAGGGGGGTCAAGTGAGGACAGACCTTGTATTCTTTAGACCCTTTAGACCCCTTGCTCTTATGTTCCCTTTCCAGCTTGGTTTCAGCGACAACGTTACTCTGAATATTAGGCTTCTTCTGACTGGCAAAATAAAGACTATCAACTTAATAATAATAATAATAATAATGAAAGTTAGAATGTTGTGTGACTGAAAGCAAGGCGATATCAAGTGAAAGACTGTGGCCATTAGAACGACGGAGGAAATGAGTGTTTTGAGACATCGAAAAGAACGAGTTTTGCCCGAACGCAGGATGAAATTATATATATACAGTATATATATATATATAGGAAAGGTATTTGGAAGAATATATAGAAACATCATCCGGGTGAGTGACGATGGCTTTAGGAGTGGCAGAGGATGTGTAGATCAAATATGTGCAGTGAGGCAGATAGTTGAGAAGGCTTGTGATAAGGACCATAAGGTGTTTATGGCATACGTGGATCTAAAAAAAGCATACGACAAAATAGACAGAGAAGGACTGTGGAATGTTTTGCACACGTAAGGTGTAGATGGTGAGCTGCTAGGTGCCGTCAAGAGTTTTTATGATGGTAGTGAAGCATTTGTATGGGTAAATGGGGATCTGAGTGAATAGTTCACGATCGGTGTGGGCGTGCGACTAGGTAGTGTGATGTCCCCATGGTTGTTCAATATATATATGGATGGGGTGATGAGAGAAGTAAAAACACGAGGAATGGAGAGGGGGATGGTGTTGGTAATGAATGGTGATGGATGGAATATCTCAAATTTGTTGTATCCTGATGATGTACTACTTGCACATACCGGACAAGAACTTAGTAGACTAGTGCCGAGTTTTCCTGATACCTGTGAGCGTCGTGCCTTGAAAGTAAATGTAGGAAAGAGTAAAGTGATGGTGAATGAAAGAGAAGATGACCCAGTGTGATGTTACAGTGAATGAAGAGAGACTGGAATTGGTGTGAGAGTTCAAGTACCTGGGTACAGTGATAGAAAAGAGAGGAAAATGTGCAAAAGAAGTGGGAAGTAGCGTGACACAAGGAAGGAAAGTAGCTGGTGCAATGAAGGACTTGATAAGAAACAGAGGCTTGAGTGTTGCAGCTGCACAAGGCTTACATGAAGGAGTATTAGTGCCAACTTTAACATGTGGAAGTGAGACTATGGTGTGGCGTGAAAATGAAGTCAAGAGTGACAGCAGTGGAGATGAGACTGCTGAGGAATGAATGTGAAGTACAGAGAGTGGATAGGATACGAAATATTGTGATTCGTGAAGGATGTGTAGTGAAAAAGTCGGTGGACACCAGAATCGAAGACAGTGTACTGAGATGGTATTGTCATGTGGAGAGAATGGATAACAATAGAGTGATGAAAAAGGTATATCTGAGCGAATCTGAAGGAGGGAGGAGGCGAGGTAGGCCAAGGAGATGGTGGGGGGATATGGTGAATGAATGTGTTTGGAAGAGAGGTTTGGAAGTCGGTGAAGCTAGGGGACTGACAAGAGATTCAGCTGGCTGGATGAATATGGTAACGAGAAGTGCATGATCAAAGATTTGGCACCTCTCTTTAACGTGACAGCGTTCGGATTAACTCTGTTGGATACGTTTATGTGAAGCTACAGTACATGGTAAATGTTTTTGGCATATCAGATGGAGACAGGATTCCGGGGACTTAAATGGTGAGTGAATGCAAGCATGGCCCATTGGACTGGGAAAATTGGGCTGTCTGGACGTTGCTACTCCTCACCCTGTCCAAGGGTGGGAGAGGAGGTCCGGATGATGATGATGATGATGAATGATAATTCTTAACAAATCCAACGAGGTAGGATATTATAATATTTGAAACACATTACAGTACTGCGACTACAAATAATAGGATTAAATTCAAAGGTAAACTGTGCAACACTGATACAGGGAAAAATGACAGTATTTGTGTACTGGAACAGTGGAATAAACTACCAACAATAGCAGTTTCTGCAAAGCTGTAGATACATTTAAAATTCGAGTAGATAAATGTTTTGAAATAATAGGCCACAACTAAGAGGGTGTTTTGTAATTCCAATCTGACATAGTGATAGATGTACTGATACGTCGTGCAATTGCAAGGTTCCTAATTTGCACAATTTTCAATTTTCGCGCATGATTTGTATGCACGGGACACCTTCCTCTATTCCTCTACAAGATGCCAAGCAGGGACAATGCCTTACACCGCATAACCTCCCCCTCCCCCACCCCCGCACGCCATTGTCTCGGCAATTCACCTGTTACCAGTGACCTGGCCAATAAAGACATTCAGGGCCAGATCGATGACAATGTGGAGGACAAAGTTTACAAAGCATTAGAGGAAGAAACAGTCAGAAATGATGATCAGGTAATGTGGCAAAAGAAGGTCAGGTACTTCGTATGGTGATGAGTTAGTGAGTGAAACAATGCTTATAATGCCTATATTACTGTTTGAAAACCAATATACTCTCGTACTACGTGTAAATTCGTACCAAGTAAATAAATAAATACCGTTTATGAGCGGTGTGAAATAGTTGCCCTCCCATAGAACTCGTTTTCTTTGGTGCCAGCCTGTTAGAAAACCCAGTCAGGTAATGGAGGCACTGCTACCTGGATCGAGTATTTTAAACCTCAGGTAAGCGATTTTTCTACGAAATTTTGATGTTTCTCACCAAAAGCGGAGGTTTTAGCCAAAAAAAAAAAAATCGAAAATACCTTGGGATTGGGGGGTGTCGGAGGTGCGAAATAGCTCGGGACGTGACGGGTTAATTCTCGTCTGCAACGATGATAGGAACAGCGATCTCATTATTCAGTACAAGGGGGATGAGGGAAAACATCATCATTTCAACTCACGAATGTATATGACGACTCAATACACGAGGGAGAAGGGGGGGAGGGGGAGAGTTTGAGCACTAACCTGTGAACGATATGGAGAGGAACAGCGGTCTGGCAGTTGGCGTTCGTTCACTCGTTCGTTTAAAGATTCCCTGCACCTATAGTGCAGGCCGGGCCATACATTAGCCCAGTCAGTGGGGTACGGGCTGGTTAAAAAACAGTAAAGGGGGAGGACAGGACCTGGGGATTGCCCAGCACACACGTCCTGTCTCCTGGCTGGCTTTGTGGTGTGTGTGGCGGTTGGCGCTGCCCCCTGCCTTTTTATAAGCATCAACACAGTATTCAGGCAATTGGCTAAAACTTCAACTGATTACTTTGTAATATTTCTGTTTCTACTCGATCTCCAAAGAATATGAAAGACACGTTTGCACTCAACATACGTAGAAAAGTGACTTCCGATGTTGAAATTTTTGTAACAGGCGTGAAGGAACTTTAATCTTAACGATGCCAAGTAAATTAGGAATTCAAACAGTTTTATTACCTGTGTCGGTTTATATGCCTATGTGTCTGTAAACACGACTCAATAACATTAATTTCGCACTTCACAAATGACTATCTTCAACAATCTTACTTCAAACACTCTCAATTCACCACTACTTAGTTCTAAAGGGGAATACTATTAACTTCGGCAGGTAAATCTCTAGATCAGAATATAAAAGAAGACATTCGCGATTTTTAATCTCTACTAAACTTCTGCAGTTATACATCTTTGTTGGAAAACGGCTGGTTCATTATGTATAAACATTAATCATATTCACATCAATACTTGACTTAGTACTATCAACGTCAGAATCATGTTCACATTATATCAACTAAGACCAGACTTAAATACTGAACCTAACGGCTAAATGAACTTTACAGACTGTATTTATAACTTTATCTAGGCTTTAGATTACACTTACACTAATACTTACACTAATACTTAAAATTATGGCACTACACAGGTCCTTCCTCTGGAAAAAAAAATAATAATAATAATATCGGAAGCCAACATTCAGATCATTCATCTACATTTCCTAGGGATGTGTGTGTGGACGGGACAGACTTACCAAATTTGACTGTGAACACGACTCCAAAAAGTGGCACCTGTCAGTCCACAAGAAAAATCACATAACCCATGGAGTCACTTCTCCGTCACCATAAACACTCAAAATTCAGTGGATAGATGTGCCCCAGCCACCCTCCTGCCTGGGTGGCAACATGGTCATCTCACCTGGACAGACCTATACTCTCGCTGCCAGAATCATCCTAGGGTGCTTCCCCTTCATACAACCTACTTTTTTTTTTTTTTTAATGCTCGACTCTGGGCATAGGCTTCACAGCCTGCTCCCAAGGCCCAGTAGTCCTCCTACATTCCATACACCTCTACATGTCACCACTTCGGCGCTAACACCCACCGTCCATATTGAATACATGCTAGGGCTGTCTCATACCAGGACTGGCGTAATGGTATTAGCGGGGGTAATTTTACGACATGTCGGCGGGTCTGCTGGTAGATCGGTAAAGTCTGCTTTTTTATGAAAATCCCATTCACGCTCCTGTCCATTCATTCTTATGCTTCCAGCTTTCCACCTAGTAACTGATGAGTGCCTGTTAGGTCCTGAAGTCACTGTTTCGCCCTAGATCGTGTTGACTAAGTTGAGGGGGTTCCTCGGTTTCCCCTTGAATTAAAGTCATCTAATATTCGCACTGTACTGGGCTCGCCCATAACCCAAACTCCTGTGAATCTCGAAACAAGATGAAACTCTCTGAACTCTGGCACAGTCAATAGTCAGACAGTCCGACCCGCACACATTTCCTTCTCCATCTCTTGACTTAATACCGCAATAACCAGCTTCAACACTCGACATTCTTCAGTAAGTCTCCGGGAAGGGCATCTCTCACGGGCGGCAACTATTCAACCACCGGATCAGGCTCAAAGGCCCCCTCCAGGGGTTCCAAGAGCCACTCATCTCCTTCGCAACAGGGCTTCACTCGCCCTGCGGCTCCCTGCATCCTCTTCACCGTGAACACATCCTGTAAACACACACACTTCCATCCACCGACACTTCAACTACACGATGCAGTGATGTGTGTGGATTTTTTTGTTTTGAGGGGGGAGAACCTAACGGATCGGCTATAATGGTCCACTGAGCTACACTCGTTCTTCCTGACATGTGACCCCTAATTTCCAACAAACTCTCATCTTCCACCTTACTCCTCCCTTCACTAGACCAAGCCACAAAATACATAGGTTGTGTTTCAAAATCTTTATTGATTCTATTATCAGTGAAGAACAATTTTGCTCGTCCTAGAGGAGCTTTAAAGATCATTAATTCAAGAAATATTGCGAGATTAAGTGGGCCTCCAGTGTTCTGTTATTGAGGGATTCTATCTCACACCAGTATCTTATCCCACAACAATATCTTATCCCACCGCTGCCACCAGTATAATGTTCAGACTTTTAGATACCACCGCAAATGCCACCAGTGTAATGGTGAGAATTTCTTAGAGATTATGGAAAATGAGGGTAGTTGATCTTTTGGATGAGTTTTAGAGATTAAGAGAAATAGGGTAGCATAATCTTATTTGAGAATTTTAGAGATTAAGAGAAATAGGGTAGCATGATCTTACTTAAGAGGGCATGAGCAGTAAGATATTAGCACACCCTGTGGGACACTGAACCTCGTCTGTACCACTCCTTGGAGGATAGCAAAATTCAAACTCAAAATGACAACCTAAGATTTACTAAGCATTAAGAACGGAGACACAGATTACTCTTCAGACTGGGTATGATACCAAACAAAATATAATGAGGATCTACATCAACAGAAATATGAATCTTCTCAAACAGAATATTCAAAGAACACTGTTACACTTTTCAGAAATATGAATCTTCACGAACTGAATTAATATTCAATAACGAGGATATACCGGTTAACTCCAGAAATATGTATCTTTACACACTAGATTAATATCCCAAGAATACTGATACGCATGGATATAGTCCTGTGGTCTCTGACGGACTCGTCGGGAAGGAACTTAAAGGTTATCACCAAAGAATATTCTCTAAGACTAAATGCGCAACTGAAGAATCTTATATGAGGAGTGGATTAGCATTAGGCCGTAAACGCCACCGCGGCCAATAGGTACCGTAGTTAGGTATACCATTCTCTTCCTCAATCCTTCCTTTATCCCAGAACAGATATACGACCATGTGATTAAAGCAACATGGTTGAAAATCCTACTTTGATAGCCCTTATACATTTTGTATGACACTTCTCTATCTTTGGGATTGATTTTCTCATTCTGTAAAAAAAGGCATTTACAGCCTTATGCTAATCCACTCATATAAGCTAAACACAATAATCAATAGGATCAGTAATCACATGGACCGTAATCAAATGGACAAATGGACCAGCCGATATTCACTTTGATTCCATGAACTAAAGGGGGGAGAGTGATTTAACCCCTTAACCGCGGGTGTCATTCCAGAATGACGGCGACAAAACTGGACCAAACCGCGGGTGGCATTCTGGAATGATCGTGAATATTTTGAACACCGCGCGTTTTCCCGGCGCGCAAATATTCTCACGCAAGAGTAGCTGTCGAGTTCTTTCACGCCAGCCATCCCACACCTCCCTCCTCCAACCCCGAGGGGACCCCCCCCACCCCTGCCCTGACCCGCGTCAGTCAGTATCTGTCCAGCTCTGCGTGATAATGGCGCTCCGTCCCGACTCATCGTCGCTCGCTTCCTCCTCTACAATGTTTAGTGCTAGTGTTCCCTCTACCTCTACACCGGTAAAGGAACTGCCGATGGCGAGGCAGAAGGGGTTGAGCACTCCTGAAATTAGAACTGAGCTGGACAAAACAGTAAGTACTACTCTTGATTGTGGCAGTGAAAGTGACACACTCACAGCAAGCAGTGATGATTTGGCAGTGATTGGTGGTGAACCATTTTCCATTGATAGTGACAGTGATGAAAGTGATCGTGTTGATTCCCCCCCACCACCCCCAACTTACTCTGGGAAAGGAAAGGCTCCTATGGGCAAATCTGGTATTGCACGTGGGAAGGGAGTGAAGCGCAGGCTCACGTCTCCCACACCAGGCCCTAGTATGCATTTCCCATCAATTTCCCGTTCCCCTAGCCCAATTGCCCTCACATCATCATCATCATCATCTGTCGTGCCCTCTCCTCAGTCTACATCATCTGAGGAGTACGAATTACCAAAGCTTGCAAAGCGAGGAAGGCAGGCCGTGCAGGCCGTGCAGGCAGGCCTAGAACAAAGGGGATGCGTGGCAGTTGGAGGGCAAAGCTGGGCGATAAGCGAGGCGATAAGCGAGGTGATAAGCGGGGTAGAAAGGGTCAAGTTTCACCACGCACCAGGTCAGAAACCCCCCCGCCTGCCCCCCGCACCGGTCCCTCACCCGCGCCACCCCCCCACACACCGCCCCCGCACTCACCCCCCTCCCCGTTGCCTCCTGCCTCACCCACCTCCCGCTTGCCTCCTGCCTCACCTCCTGCCTCACCCATTGCCTCTACATCAGCTCCTTCTCACGGGGAAACGAGTGAAATGCAACATGCCCCTGCCACTGAACCACGCACAGGGCAAGTTGATGCATTTGTTTGGACTGACGGTGGAGATTTCCAGCCACACAATCCACCGTTTGATATGACAAATGCTGGAATACAGCCTGCCTTCCCATGCAACGCAGGTGATGAGTTTGTTGATTACTTCCTGGCCTTCCTTGATGATGAAATTGTGCAGCATGTCAGCGATGAGACCAATAGGTATGCAACTCAGTGTGCAGCACAAGGGCTGGGACCTATTGGCTCGCCAAAGCAAGTGTCGTGGTTGCCTGTCGGGATCAGAGAGCTGTATGTTTTTTTTGCACTCATGTTTTTGATGGCCCATATAAAGAGACATGAGTTGGAGGAGTACTGGCTCGTGGATGACATAACTACTATCCCCATATTCGGGAAGTATATGTCACGGGATCGGTTCCGACAGCTGCTTGGATACCTGCACTTCGCTGATAATGACAACCCGTCCCAAACTGACCCTTTGTGGAAAGTGAGGGATTTCCTCAACAAGATTAGGGATCGATTTATGCGATTTTTCAGGCCTATGCAGAAAGTCGTCATAGACGAGTCCCTGGTATTGTTCAGAGGACGTCTCAAATTCAGGGCAGTACATCCCCAGCAAACGCCACCGCTTTGGGATAAAGTTCTTTGTGCTGTGTGACTGTGAGACGGGGTATATAATGGATTTTGTCATTTACTCTCGGCTAGCACAATGGATGTGAACAGGAAAGACCCCTTGGCTTCTCTGGCTCCGTTGTAAAAGTGCTGATGGAGAGGTATTTTGGTGGTAATCATGTGCTGTACACAGACAATTATTACACAGCACCGAAACTCTCCAAATACCTTGCTGAACACGGCATTGGCACTGTTGGCACTGTACGGAGCTATAGGAAAGAGTGGCCTAGTTTCCCGAAGCATCATCATCATCCAGGGAGATGTTCACCTGAAGAAGTCAGAAAAGCTTCTTGCGATCAGGTGGCATGACAAGAAGGTTGTCAATATGATCAGCACCATCCACAAGGGGGAAATGAAGAGAACTGGGAAGGTCAGCTACAGGACGGGAGAGCCAATCATGAAGCCTGATGCCGTCATTGATTATAATGTAAATATGAGACTCGTTGATAAGTCTGATATGATGATTGGCGAAATAGACTGTCTCAGGAGAAACACCCGATGGTACAGGAAGGCTTGCCTGCACATGCTCGATATGTGCATGCTCAATGCCTTCATTCTTTACAAGACACAAGTCGGGGGCATAAGGCAACCATCACTGAGACAGTTTTCCAAGACTGTCGTTCAGCAGCTACTTGAACGATTTGGTCAGGTGACGGCATTGATCCCGAGGCGACACTCTGACACACAACCTGACCGTCTTGAGTGCCGCAATTACATGAGCCGGCACCAGCTTGTGAAATTGCCTCCTAAAGCAGGCGGCAGGTTGTCACAGGGCCGCTGCAGAGTATGTTCAACCACCACACGAAGGCCTACGACGAGAAAAATGAGCACACACCAGTGCCTTGAATGCCAAGTCGCTCTATGTGTAACTCCGTGCTTTGCCGAGTACCACTCTCTGAGTAAATACTGAAAGTGACAGTGATATATAGTGATGCGACAGTGACGTGCTTTTGCCAATAATTGTATAATGGATAATGTAGTAATAAGGGATATTTTGCCTAGAAAATAAAGGAAATATTGGCCAGTATAATAAGTGATATTGTAATAAGAGAATCTGCGGCACTTGTGGAATTCTGCGGCACTTATGTAATTCTGTGATGCGCCAGTGACGCAATATAGTAATAAGTGCATTGTAAATATAATGTACATTGCCCATATTATATGTAAAATAATATTAGAAGTTAGAAAGAATGAAAAGATCGCAGGAAACGTCAGTGAGCGGGTGCCGCCGCAGTGAAGTGACGCAGCCGCAGTGAAGAGCGGGCAGCCGCAGGGAAGTGCCTTTTACCTACCTCAGTGAACACAGAGTGGGTGTTTATCGTATGTACAGTGTTCATATATGTTTATATTACTATTATGAGAGAGTGGTTGGCATTTGGTACTGGTGTGTGGGGCGTAAAATAGTTATTTCACACCCCTCACTTCTAACGGCTCTCCCCGTCCTGTGAAAGTCAACGAAGTCATGAAACCTACATCAATGGAAAGCTGAAGGTTTGTACTTTCTAATGGTACCTTATTTTTTTCTCTAGCTTTATTCTGTGCAGAGTTATTAAGGTTTAAAGGTTTGTTTACATTTGGCTGAAACCCCCGCGGGAGAGGACAGTCAGACCAAAACAATACCCGCGGTTAAGGGGTTAATGTGTTAGAGGTTAGGCCGCAGCTAGAACGCTTGAATCCTTGGGATGCACTTCAGCGCTCTCACTTTTAGGGATTTTGTCCCTAGATTGGAACTTTTCAGTACATTTAGTGACAAATTTAGGGATTTTGTATTTTTAGGGAATTTTTGGTGATTTTTGGTCATATTTAGTGATTATTTGGGGATTTTTGTTTATTATGTGTTATAATTGACATAGAATGCCCTCAGTAATGGGTGAAAAGGGTAAATAGCTTGTAAATATTGCCAAAATAGTATTTTCTTTGTGGTCAGCTGTTTGTGAACATTACTCTATTTTGGAAGTTTTAATTGGTCAGACGTATTACAGTTTCAACCAATCACGAGCTAGCATTTCAAGTTTGTTTATAGGCCGCCATGTTGCAAGCTTTTTCACACACGCTAAGTACTGAAAAATTATTTGAGTTTTTAGCCCTAACATTAAATGTTACTTCTTAGCAGACCCCCATACATATAAATAAGGGTTGTATATGAAGTTTATGACAACAGAATGTCATGACATAACGTGGAAAACGTGTAATACGGTGAGTGATGTAACTTTTTGTTGGCGAATGCTAAGAGCCCTCATCGCTTTCACGTAGCCTATTTTGATGATTTTGGGCCATATTCAGAAATCACTAGGGATACATTGAGTACACTGAGTTATTGAAAGCGTACATATATAATATTTGAGTGGTGATCAACTTGATCAAGGTAAAGACGGAAGGAGAAAGACATACATTTGATATATGGAATAGTTTACTTATGCTGAAAACACATTTGTTTCTTTCTACATATCTATACCTGACACCTATTCTTGAGAGGTCCTTGTGAAAAAGGATGGCTACAACAAAGCAACTCAGCAGTTACAAAGTTCACATCCTCCTAAGGCTCTTTAGCATTTACACCCACTCTATTAACCTAGCACATTTTATTTCGTATGGAATATATCATGTTACTCAGGTATCTAGGCCTAGATTTATACAGCCTCCTCCCTCAAAATAAGGAAATGTGGAATAATGGAAAACCATTATTTATGTTCTAAGTACTGTATATTGATGATGTGTAAATGAAAGATATTTCTTTAACACCTTTGCTATAGGCCTATACATTATTTATATGGATTACATATATTTTTATACATATATAGAATATCATACTATATACAATATATTGCTGAAAATTAGTGCCAGGAGCATATTACATGTTACAGTATTATTTTTGTTAAACTGATGCTTTAATTTGGATTAAATCAACCAGTTCCTGGGTTGTACCTGATTTATCTGAGAAACTGTGATTCTTTTAGTCATATGGAGTGAAAGTAAACCAGCCTTTTTCAACTTGTTCTCCATAACTGATCCCCTTCCTTCAATCATTCCTCTCTCTCTCTCTCTCTCTCTCTCTCTCTCTCTCTCTCTCTCTCTCTCGCTTTCTTTCTTTGTATCTTTATTCCCTCTCCCTTATCTTTCCCATTCAGTTAGCCATAATTTCCTCTCATTTACATTCCTGCCTTGTGTGAAGCAATTGGTCTTCTCCAGCTTCCTTATTTCTTCTGTTCTTACACTATGATGATAATAGTCTGTATACTTCTCGCCTTCATTCCCCCCTTTCTTCTCTTCATTAATTTATATCTATGCAGCCTATTTATTAGTGTTTTCTTCCTTCATATCTCCTTCAGCTATTTATATCTATGTCTTTCTTTTTACTCTGTTCCCTTACTCTTTTTCTTCTCTTACTCCTATCTTCCTACTTTTTTTTATCCATCTTTCTTCTTCACCTCTCCATTCATTCTTTACTTCTGCTGCCTTTATTTTAACTCATGCTTTTCTTCATTTTTATCTTTCAGCCGTCTAGTCAGAAATAGGATATAATTTCATTTTAGTAGGCCTATTCTGCAAGTTCCTAGACCCAGAGGTTTCACTTTGGTAAAACAATACTGAGTGAGGGCTTTTTGAATTTATTTTTATCAATTTGCAGACTGTCTCCTGTAACCAAAGCAGAGCTATAATTTATACTCTTCATTGGTTCATTGATTAAATTTACGTAACTGATGCTTGATACTGAAAAAAATATACCTCATGTGTATTAAAAAAATTGTTTTATTTCATAAAATAGTATTTTTCTATGTGTAAGTACATTTATATTGGCATTTTATATTTGGGGACTTTTTGTCCAATCTGGGGATTTTTTGCACCAAACCTAGGGATTTTCATATCAACTGTTGTGAGAGCCCTGGATGCAAGCCACGGCCCTCCTTAATTCTCGTCTGCAACGATGAGGAGAGGAACAGCGATCTCATTATTCAGTACAAAGGGGATGAGGGAAAACATCACCATTTCAACTCACGAATGTATATGATGATTCAATACACGAGGGAGAAGGTGGGGAGGGGGAGAGTTTGAGCACTAACCTGTGAACGATATGGAGAGGAACAGCGATCTGGCGGTTGGCGTTCGTTCGTTTAAAGATTCCCTGCACTTGTAGTGCAGGCCGGCGCGGTGTAGCGTTATGATCTGTCCCCCTGTCCGCCCCCTACGGCGCATGCGCGGGGTTTGCCGGAGGCCGCCACAAATATGCCATTTGTCTTCTGATCTATGTAGGGGTAACATGATCGGAGCCTCTCGCCCTTTGTTTACAAACGGCTAATGGTCATTCCGGCTTCTCATATCATTCGTCTCAAAGCTTTCTCGGGTAGTTTCCGCCCTTAAATTAAATTAGGTTAGGCGGCAAGCAGTAATAATTCGAATTTCTAAGGTATGAATGAGTTAGGTTGGATAAACATAGTTATAATTAATCATCTGGGGACGAGTTATCTAATATTTTAGGCATGAGGATTGGCTTAGCTTTGTATCTTTACAGGAATGAGTCAAGCTCGTACTGTCCCGTGTATTAAACCATTTTTATCATACATATCCTTGAAATTATAAATAGTTTTGGCACACACTACTTCATTCGGTTGTGCATTCCACTGATCAATTGTCCTATTAGGAAAACTGAATTTCCTTACATCTTTATCACCTCTCTTTTTATGCTGTATTTTGCAATATCCTCTTGCTGATGCTTCACACATATGATACATATTCATTTATATCTATTTTCTGTTCCCCTGATATGCATTTATATAGCATAATCATGTCTCCTCCTCTCCTGCAGCGTTGGTAAATTCAGTCTCTCCAGTCTTTCTCAGTAACTTAAATCCCTTAAGCTTGGTACCCATCTTGTAGTGGCCCGTTTTACTTTTTCAGTCTTATCTGTGTTTTTTGAGGTGAGGATTCCAGACTACTGTGATGCATACTGCAGAGTTGGTCTGATGAATATCTTCCTCAGCATATCTTCATTTATATATGTGAATGCTGTTCTCATATTAGCGAGCAATGTATACATGTTTCATATCTTCTTGCTGATGTGATCATCAAGAGATAGTCTGTTACTGATAATTACTCCTAGGTCCTTCTCCTTTTCTGATATGTGTAGGGTTGATCTTCCTAACTTATAATACCAATCTGGTCTTTTCTCACTTTTACCAAATTTTATTACATGACACTTATCCACATTAAATTCCATTTGCCATTTATTGCTCCATTCATGAAGCTTGTTCAATTCCTCTTGCAGCTCTTTGCAAGAATCTATGTTAGTAATTTCCTTTTGAATATTTGCATCATCTGCAAACATATTTAGATAGCTTCCTCTCTGCGTTATATATTCACTTTAATACCCACCCAACCCCTTTTAAATGCCATAGAGTCAATAAGTGGCTTGGTGCTAGCTTTTCCTTTTCCTTTTTTTTCCAATTATCCAATCCAATCCCTTTAGTTATGAGAAATCTTACATCTCCCTTTAGTTTTGAGAAATCTCACATAAGAGTGTTAGGCTAGTCCAGTATAGTTCAAGTTCAGTCAATGTGAAATAAAAATTAGCCTCTAAATTTCATTTATGGAAAAGTACTTTTAGCTCCAAACACTATGAAAACAGTATGCACTCCAGTAGGGTATGCTCAGTGAAGTTTCCTGTTCACACTGTTACAGCACTGCTACTGATTCAATGGATAATGATAAAGTAAAAACCCTTATCAGTTACGTTACTGAGATCACTTCAGATACTACTTATGGGAAATTAAAAATAAAAAAATCCTAAGTTAGGTTATTCAGCACATTGGGTACATTACTACACATCACTTATTGGCATATTTTAATACCAATCGTTTATTTAAATCTGCACACATGTGCAGTAACATAAACCCTGTCGTGTCCAGTAGCACAGGATATATTTATATACTGTACTATCAGTGGAAATGCATTGAACACAGTAATAAAAAAAGAAAAAAAAAAAGCAAAAGTTAGCACCAAGCCAATGAAAATATGGCACTGAGGTGGAAGGGGGTTGGGTGGTTATTAAAGTGAAAATATAAGGCTGAGAGATAAGACACATGAAGTACAAGAGGAGGTGAATAATAAGCGCCAGTACCAAGCTAAAACAATGACTACATGGCACTATAATGGAAGAGGGTTTGGTGGGTATTAATGTGAAAATGTAAGGCAATGAGGTAAGACAGATAAAGTACAGGAGCAGAGTGGGAAGAGGGGAAGGATGGAGATTAAAGTGCCCCTTTTGCCACAAGCAGGGATACTGAGGAAGTATTCTGTCCCCCCTCCCCAGACGGGTACTATCAATGGAAACTAAGCCAGCTCCCAGTCACGGTTATCTCACGAGTCCTTTCCCCTCGGGGAGGGGGGGGGATAGAATATTTCCTCAGTATCCCTGCTTGTCGCAAAAGCCGACTAAAAATCCTTCCCCTTTTCCCCCTCTGCTTCTTGTACTTTATCTGTTCCACCTCTCTGCCATATATTTTCAATACCCACCCAAGTTAGTGCCATATAACTTAGTCATTGAATGGAATGGATTATTTAAAAAAAAAAAAAGAAAAAAAGAAAAAGGAAAGCGAGCACCAAGCCACTCAATGACTATATGGCACTACAATAGGAGTTGGGTGGATATTAAAGTGAAAATATCAGGCAGAGAGGTGGGACAGATAAAGTACAAGAAGCAGAGGGGGATAAGAGGAAGGATGAAGATTAAAGTGCCCCTTTTAGACGGTTTTTACGACAAGCAGGGATACTGAGGAGGTATTCTATCCCCCCCCTTCCCAGGGGGAAACTTAGTCATTGAGTGGCTTGGTGCTCGCTTTCCCTTTTTTTTTTTTCTTTTTTTTTAATTATTCCATTCCATTTCGTTCCATTCCATTCATGAGTCCTTTACTCATCCCTCTTAACCACCTGTGAGGTCTACAAATACCTGTACACTAGTCAAATTTAACACAATGAGAACTACTCAGCTACAGACCAGTATCACTGACCAGTGTTGTAAGATACTAGAAAAGCTGATAAGGGAAGTTTGGGTAAAACATCTAGAACATGGTATGATAAAAGAGAGGCAGTTCGGTTTTAGGAAGGGAAAATCATGTGTTACTAATCTTCTAAGCAATTATGACAAAGTTAGAGAAATATTACAGAAAAGAGAAGGATGGGTGGACAGTATCTATTTAGATTTTAAGAAAGCATTTGACAGAGTACCGCACCAAAGACTTTTATGGAAGCTGTACTGTCAAGGAGGTATCCAAGGCAATATCCGCTGTTGGATGCAGGATTTTCTAAGAAAAAGGGAAATGAGAACAATATGAAGGGGAAATTACTCATCACGGAGGGAAGTGACCAGCGGAGTTCCACAGGGCTCAGTTATGTTTTTAGTATATTATGTTTTTAGTATAAATAAATGGCATAGATAGTAATATTGGAATGGAAGCTATCTAAATATGTTTGCAGATGATGCAAAAATTCAAAAGAAAATTACTAACATAGATTCTTGCAAAGAGCTGCAACAGGAATTGAACAAGCTTCATGAATGGAGCAATAAATGGCAAATGGAATTTAATGTGGATAAGTGTCATGTAATAAAATTTGGTAAAAGTGAGAAAAGACCAGATTGGTATTATAAGTTAGGAAGATCAACCCTACACATATCAGAAAAGGAGAAGGACCTAGGAGTAATTATCAGTAACATACTATCTCTTGATGATCACATCAGTGAGAAGGTATGAAACATGTATACATTTCTTGCTAATATGAGAATAGCATTTACATATATGTGAGGCCATCACTGGCCTCAGTACTAACAAGACATATGGGCCTGATGGGGTCCCTCCTGTTGTTCTCAAGAACTGTGCTTCTGTGCTTACACCCTGCCTAGGCAAACTCTTTCGCCTTTATCTGTCAACTTGTACCTTTCCTTCTTGCTGGAAGTTTGCTCTCATTCAGCCAGTCCCAAAGAAGGGTGACCAGTCCCAACCCTCCAACTATCGTCCAATTGCTTTAACGTCCTGTATTTCAAAAGTTTTCGAGTCAATTCTCAATAGAAAAATTTTAAGGCATCTTTCCTATCACAACCTTCTTTCCGATCGTCAGTACGGGTTCCGTCAGGGACGCTCCACTGGCGATCTTCTCACCTACCTTTCAGACTCCTGGTCATCCTCCTTTCGTGACTTTGGCGAAAGCTTTGCCATTGCATTTGACATCTCAAAGGCTTTCGATCGAGTCTGGCATAAATCTTTAATTTCCAAACTGCCCTCCTACAGTTTCTATCCTTCTATCTGTGCCTTCATCGCTAGCTTCCTTTCTGGTCGTTCTATAGCCGCTGTTGTAGACGGCCATCGTTCTTCTCCTAAATCTATCAACAGTGGTGTTCCTCAGGGCTCTGTCCTATCACCAACTCTCTTCCTTTTATTCATCAATGATCTAAGCTGTACATCTAACCCTATCCACTCATACGCTGATGACTCAACCCTTCACCTTTCCATTCGGTTCCCACAACGCCCATCTCAACAGTTACTTCAACAAACAAGGGATGAGGCTATGGCACACCTAATGTCTGACTTGGCTCGTATCTCTGACTGGGGTAAAAATAATATGGTTGTTTTTAATGCATCTAAGACTCAGTTCTTACACCTATCAACCCGACAAAATCTTCCACAGGTATACCCACTAATATTTAATAATATTCATCTTAATCCTGCATCATCCTTGAACATGCTTGGGGTTTCATTTACTCGGGACTTATCTTGGAAAGATCATATTACACCTCTTGTAAAATCTGCTTCCAAGAGATTGGGTGTGCTAAGCCGACTCCGCTCTTTCTCTACCCCTGCACAATTGTTGACTCTATACAGGGGTTTTATCCGCCCCTGTGTGGAGTACAACTCTCATGCGTGGGGAGGCTCCCCACATACAGCTCTTCTCAATAGGGTGGAGTCAAAGGCTTTTCGTCTCATTAACTCCCTTCCTCTTACTGACTCCCTTCAACCTCTGTCTCTTCGCCGCACTGTTGCATCTTTATCTCTTTTCTATCGCTACTTTAATGGTCACTGCTCCTCTGAACTGTCTGCTTGCATTCCTCCACCTCTACGACCAGCGCGTAGCACCCGTCTGGCAGCAAACTCTCATCCCTTTTCTGTCCAACTCTCTAATGCAAGAGTTAACCGTTACTCCCAGTCTTTCATTTATACAACAGGTCAGCTCTGGAACTGTCTCCCTCTGTCTGTATTTCCTGCTGTCTATGATCTCCAGTCTTTCAAACGCAGTGTGTCCAGGCATCTCAAAATGATCGGATCTTGAATTTGGCTTTCTATTGTATTTTGTTTTTCTCTTGGAGGGAACTGTTTGCGGGCTCATGGCCTTTGGTTCCTTCTTCCTTGCATAAAAAAAAAAAAAAAAAGATATGCTGAGGAAGATATTCATCAGACCAACTCTGGAGTATGCATCACAGTAGTCTGGAATCCTCATCTCAAAAAACACAGATAAGATTGAAAAAGTACAACGGGCCACTACAAGATGGGTACCAAGCTTAAGGGATTTAAGTTACTGAGAAAGACTGGAAAGACTGAATTTACCAACGCTGCAGGAGAGGAGGAGACACGATTATGCTATATAAATGCATATCAGGGGAACAGAAAATAGATATAAATGAATATACTGTATATCATATGTGTGAAGCATCAGCAAGAGGACATTGCAAAATACAGCATAAAAAGAGAGGTGATAAAGATATAAGGAAATTCAGTTTCCCTAATAGGACAATTGATCAGTGGAATGCACGACCGAATGAAGTAGTGTGTGCCAAAACTATTTATAATTTCAAGGATATGTATGATAAAAATGGTTTAATACACGGGACAGTACGAGCTTGACTCATTTCTGTAAAGATACAAAGCTAAGCCAATCCTCACGCCTAAAAGATTAGATAACTCGTCCCCAGATGATTAATTATAACTATGTTTATCCAACCTAACTCATTCATTCCTTAGAAATTCGAATTTTTACTGTTTTCCGCCTAACCTAATTTAATTTAAGGGCGGAAACTACCCGAGAAAGCTTTGAGACGAATGATATGAGAAGCCGGAATCAAAGGGCGAGAGGCTCCGATCATGTTACCCCTACAGAGATCAGAGGGCATATTTGTGGCGGCGTCTGGCAAACCCCGCGCATGCGCCGTAGGGGCGGACAGGGGGACAGATCATAACGCTACACCGGGCCATACATTAGCCCGGTCAGTGGGGTACGGGCTAGTTAAAAAACAGTGAGGGAGGAGGACAGGACCTGGGGATTGCCCAGCACACACGTCCTGTCTCCTGGCTGGCTTTGTGGTGTGTGTGGCGGTTGGCGCTGCCCCCTGCCTTTTTATAAGCATCAACACAGTATTCAGGCAATCGGCTAAAACTTCAACTGATTACTTTGTAATATTTCTGTTTCTACTCGATCTCCAAAGAATATGAAAGACACGTTTGCACTCAACATACGTAGAAAAGTGGCTTCCGATGTTGAAATTTTTGTAACAGGCGTGAAGGAACTTTAATCTTAACGATGCCAAATATATTAGGAATTCAAACAGTTTTATTACCTGTGTCGGTTTATATGCCTACGTGACTGTAAACACGACTCAATAACATGAATTTCGCACTTCACAAATGACTATCTTCAACAATCTTACTTCAAACACTCTCAATTCACCACTACTTAGTTCTAAAGGGGAATACTATTAACTTCGGCAGGTAAATCTCTAGATCAGAATATAAAAGAAGACATTCGCGATTTTTAATCTCTACTAAACTTCCGCAGTTATACATCTTTGTTGGAAAACGGCTGGTTCATTATGTATAAACATTAATCATATTAACATCAATACTTGACTTAGTACTATCAATGTCAGAATCATGTTCACATTATGAATATCAACTAAGACCAGACTTAAATACTGAACTTAACGGCTAAATGAACTTTACAGACTATTTATAACTTTACCTAGGCTTTAGATTACACTTAAATATTAGCTTTTACTAACTTACACTAATACTTAAAATTATGGCACTACATTTCGTTCCTATTCTTTCCTCATATCTCAACGACAGAAAAATAAGAGTAAAAGTAGATGATGTATATTCCAATTTCCACTCAATTAATGCCAGCGTGCCACAGGGGTCAGTTATGGTGCCAAGCCTGTTTCTTGTTCATATTAATGATCTCTTATTTGTCACCCACAATTCTATCCATTCATATGCAGATGACTCAACACTTCACAGTTCATTCACACTCAAATATCCATTTACAAAGTCTAATATCTTTAATGCCCAACTCAGTACAGCCATCTCCATAAAGCAAAACTTATCTACGATCAATGAATGGGGACAAAACAACGTTATCTCATTTAATGCTAGTAAAACCAAATTAATACAATTTACTAATAGACAGATATTGCCAAATTCGTATATTACCTTCAATGCTGCTAAAATTCCCTCTCCAAAAGTAATGAAATTCTCTGGGTCTCGCTTAACAATGCCCTCAGCTGGACCTCTCATGTCAGACCACTTGCTAAAACCGCCTCAGAGAAACTTGGATTATTGAACAGAGTCCGTAACTTCTTCACTGACGAGCAGTTAGCAATAATTTATAAGACTCATGTGCGCTCTCAGCTTGAATATTGCTCACTCTTGTGGAATGGATGTGGAGATGTTGCATTAAAACAACTAAACAAAATTCAGAACAAAGCTTTTGGCATTATTAATAACCCTGCTATTACAAATAAACTATATAAACTACCTCCACTACAACTAAGAAGGAATGCTGCCTCCCTTGCATTATTTTACAGATATTTTTATGGCAAATGCTCAGGCGAAGTTGCATCCATTGTGCCACCTCTCCATGCCTTCCCTCGTGCTACACGGGCATCTGGTGCCGCTCATGACTGGAATGTCACACAGCTGTACTGCAGAACTTCTGCCTATCAGAATTCTTTTATTCCCCGAACTGCATCTCTCTGGAACTCGCTTCCTCAGAGTTGTTTCCCCCCAAACTTCAACCTACAGCTGTCCAAGTCCAACTGTTCCAGATATATATATTTTATGAATGGAGGACGCCAGTAATCTGGTGTATGGATTATTCTTTTGTTCATTTGTTTTTCCTTCTTCAGTTCTGTTATTTAAAAAATAATAATAATAATTCCAAGTTCTTTTTCGTTCCTTACCACCGTCAGTGAGGTACTAAATATCCAGTACTCTTATGTTTTGGTTACCGAAGTACATTACTTCCATTTAACTACATTTAATTTCATCTGCCTTTTTTCACTCCAATTTAATGAGTAGATTGAGAAGACTCAGTCAAAGGTCAAGATCACATGGCAAGGTCCACGTCAGCAATTCTGATCTAACTGAGGACAGATTTGGTGGAAGTGTTGAGGATGAACCAACGATGAAGATATTTTATTTAAAACAAAAAGTCACAGAGCAATATCAAATGCCCGACCCAATAACGCAGTTTTCATTCTATATGATCCAGATTTTGTCGAAAGATAGAGTTAACAAAGGCCGTGGTGAACTCCAACAATTTTTATTCAATTTGGACCTCATTTGTGCAAGAGTTAAAAGTCAGGCATAAATGGTGTAATTCAATTTGAGAACAATCAGTCAAAGGTCAAAGTCCCAGGGCAAAGTTAAATGACAGTCCTGTAGACTAACTGAGGGGGTGGGTGTTTCACTCCCTGTATGCTCCTTCATGTTCTAGTTTATTCTTTCCATTCTGGATGGTTTAAAACTTCTAAATCATGTCTAGTAGTGCAGGATGTTTCTGAAGGCTGTTTAAACTCTTCATTTCATAGCCATCCCAGGTTTAATGAAACTGTCAAGTAGTAGCAAGAATACAATTTAAAAGAAATGAGGGGGTTAATTTAAGTTACTTTGCCGTCTGCATTCATATGATCATGTAATTATCCAAGTAGACAAAACAGACCGGACTTATTGTCTTGAGATGCCAGAGTACATGCTTGCTAAGCTTCACGCCAGTCAGTCCAGAAATAGTCATGAGATCCCAGCATCAGCCGTTGGTGAGAAGAACAAGAACATCAACACCAAAAAGAAGAGTAAAAAAAAAAAAAAAAAATCTCCCCTTTGGTATGTATAACTACTGGAAAACATTGAAGCTTTGCAGAGTTTCAGTTTTATCTCCCCATTATGATGACGTACTAATACTTTTACCGAGTCTGCCACTTGATGGCTTTATCCCTTCTGTACTGGGCTCAGTACCTGGTACGTTCCTGGCTATTCACTGGTTGTTCTGGGTTCAGTAACCTGTTCATTCTGACTGTTCATAGTACATTTTGAAGTCTGGCAGTTCAAATTTGTGCACTGAGACTTGCCATTGTATTCCTCTCTCATCACAGTTGAAGTGGCTGACAACTCTACCACGCAACAGTTAAACAAAGGCAGTTGTTAAGAGAAGATGAATATGTCTAATGGCTTCACTCACTTCACTAACAGCGTCATCAAAGTTTAGACAACAGTGATATAGAGAAGCAGCATCACAAAATAAGAGTTGTTGTGCTTAATGGTGGTGAGAGTGACAAGGGAAGTAGACATCTTCCAAATAAAGACGAAAAAGTAGTAATAAAATGACAGTGGTAGAATGCATAGGAAGTTTTGCTTTAACTCTGCCTAAAATTACCATCTTTCCATCTTGAATGCTGAGCTATAACAAGAGATCAAGACAAGAATATGGTGCTAGTTGCAGAAAGTGCCCCGGAAAGGATATTGAACTGCCGGAGGACGAAAAGCTCCAACAGGTTAAGGTTAATGTACTGTAGTTTTGTTACCTTCAGGCAAAGAGTATAGTGTTGTCTTACTCTGAGAACAAACCACTTCCATGTACTGCTCAGAATATTTTGACAAAACAACGACAATATACTAATAACATTTCTGTGGACTAATTTTTTGACAGATATTTGTTGTTGTATGGCAGTGAAACACAGCGATAGCAAACTGAGATGAGGATAGTGAAATGGATGAGTATTGCCTCTTTGAGGCACAGGTTACACAGTGCAGCAATGAAGGAACAGTTTGGCATAAAGTGTATTAAAGATGCCATGCAAACAAGACAACGGAGGTTTTATGGATATGTAGAGAGAAAGGAAGAGGTTTGGTGGGTGATGAGCATTGTGGATATGAATGGTGAAGGAAAAATGCCAAGGGGAAGACCTAAGAAGACATGGTGTGAGGTCTTACATAAAAATCTCTGGGTTACGGGGCTAACTGGAGGTGCAGCAAAGGACTGAGTTTGGAGAGCATCCATCCATTGACCAAGGCTTCATGTGCTAGTATGACCAACGTCTTTAAATATGTACTGTAAATGTATTGTTACATGTTGTCGTTAATGTTCTTTCAGATTTTCTTTCAGTGTTATCAGCAGTTAAAAGCAATAACTGTTTGTGCCATCAGGCAAGAAGAGGCTGGTAACCTCGCCTTGGGTCACTCCCTGCTATTCTCATTGACGGTGCCACCTCGCACCCCCTTCTGGCGTACGGTGGGTCACTGTGCCTCTGACTGCACCACACTAGCCATCCCAAGCCAGGGTGTCAACGTATCCAGCGTCTTCCTCCACGGGCACTACCTCGGTCAGTTTTTACTTCACTCAGCTACAATATTCACTGCCTCCATGACTGTGCTTTAACATACAGTGGCTAATATTTCATGCTATACATTGGTGGGAAGAATTTACCTGCTGTTCTTTAAGCCACCGATTTTTCATGCTAAGGTTCTGTTATCTGTCTGAACTTTTTCACTTCACACCCATTACCTACCTTTGAAATAATCAAATTATTCCGTTAATTTCATTATACCTTTTTATTTTTACTTTCTGGATGAAATTACTGGCTAACTGGAATGCTGGCACTAGTATTCATAAGCGAGGTTGTCTTAGCTAATCACAGAAATATGATAAGTTTATGCAACAAAATGTGTGACTTCCATGTGTTGGAGAATCAGTCCAGTGTCACTGATATCGAGTATCTATCGGTTCATAATATCAAAATAAGTAAAGCAGATTGAGACACTAATCTCCTATACTTGTAGATCTCGTTCAAACTTATACAGGGCAGGACAGAGGCTCAGAATCACCACACTTGGACGAAATAGGAACCAGGTGCTGTAAATAAGTTCATACGAGTATATGGATCATCTCGGGATATCATCATTCTCTCCTCCAATATTTCAAATCATCAATAACCCCCAAGCGCCAGGTGGAAGTAACATCTGATGCAAAATTGCTGGATCAGGGGCACCTGGGGACGGCTATAACTGGAAGTGTTTTTCACGCCACAGTTTGAAGTGACCACCGCTTGATCTCGTCACAAAAGGGTGGGGATCATCTCCCAGCACAGGTGGCAAGCATACATCAGTCGTCTCTGTAGCTCTGCTGGGTGTAGGACGATGTTTTTCTTAAGTCTCTCATCCAGTTCCATCCCTGCCTTATGTACAGGTGGCAAGCATACCTCAGTCGTCTCTATAGCTCTGCTGGGTGTAGGACGATGTTTTTCTTAAGTCTCTCATCCAGTTCCATCCCTGCCTTATGTACAGGTGGCAAGCATACCTCAGTCGTCTCTGTAGCTCTGCTGGGTGTAGGACGATGTTTTTCTTAAGTCTCTCATCCAGTTCCATCCCTGCCTTATGTGGACCCTTGCCTCATCTACCCCCGCCAAGCCTCTTTTCAGGGATACTAGGAAAGGGCAAAGTGACAATACCATAGGAAGTGTCTTGGATGCAACTGTGTCTAGTTTATCTAGTAA
The DNA here is from genome assembly GCF_032717465.1 of Coenobita brevimanus. Taxonomy (NCBI): domain Eukaryota; kingdom Metazoa; phylum Arthropoda; class Malacostraca; order Decapoda; family Coenobitidae; genus Coenobita; species Coenobita brevimanus. The sequence goes on along the minus strand of NC_137024.1, from coordinate 5,239,710 downwards.
TGGAGAAGTTATTATGTTCAGAGCAAGGCGAAATTCGGTGCCACGTGCACATGCATGAATACAGCCTGCCTTGTGGCCTAAAAATGTGTATTCTTCATGTCCTTACTCATCAACGTGACCACCTACAGACCTGGGGATGGGTTTATTCACAAGAAGAAGAGTTGGTGTGTAATGTGGTTATTAACCTTTCCTTAACTGCAATACTTTCCGAGATATTAAGGTTTGAAAAAAAGCAACTTCGGGAAAATTGCCCGTACTGAAGGGGTGATGGCAGTATAAACAGCCTGGCGCAGAGAGACTGAGAGAAATTACTTAAAATCCGATCTATCTATCTATCTTTTGCCAGACGCCTTAATCCCCTAAGGGGTGGCCACAAAGAAATCACCTCTATGTCGCCTGTCCCCCACCATTTCACTGCCATGCTCCCAGCTCACACACCCCCTCTCTCATATACCTCTCCACTCTATCCCTTCATCTCATCCTTGGCCTTCCCCTCCCTCCCCCCTCCAACTCACTTACATACACTCTCCTCGTCAGTTTCTTGCTTTTCATCCTCTCCACATGGCCAAAGCACCTCAGTGTGTTTCTCCTAAAGCTTCCTGTCACACCCACACGCACACCACAATGTTATTTCACTTCCTCATTTGTCAGTCTCTCTCTCCATGTGACTCCACATGCTCCTCTCAAATAACTCATTTCCACTGCCCTCACTCTTGACTTGTGTCCCTCCAATAAGGTCCAAGCCTCACTTTCATACATCAGAGTTGGTATCACAATACTGTCATGCAGTAACTTTTTCACTTCCATGGTCACTTCCCTGTTTCTTATCACTGCATTCAAAGAACCAGCAACCTTTCTTCCTTGCTGTACCTTTTCAAGCACTTAACCCTCTAAACTTCCGATCTGCTGACACTTTTTTCCCCTCGCTTATACCTACTGTATATATGAGAATCTGGCTGTGTGTTTGTTGATGGTGGTGGTGATAACTTTAACACTTCATCTCCTTAGGCAAAAACTAAATAAAGAAAGAAAGAAAGGAAGAAAGAGGAATCTCATCTCTAATTCCAGCTCTAAATTTCCTTCCCTAAATGCATGGTTTGAAAACCCTTCTTGAAATATATAACTGACTCTTTCCTGACACATTAGCTCTGTTACAACATTTGTGATACTGCAGCACGGGCAATCAGAGTTCGTCACTTCCGGGGCAACGTGGAGCTGCCACCCCTCATGGAAGACCTCAACTTCGCCGCCGACTTCCAGCAGTCCCGCAGACTTTCCATGGACGTTAAACTCTTGCCCGGGGATCACCTCACAGTAGGTAAGTATACAGATCGTAGTCTAAGTGGCTTTGGAGGTTTTGTAACACAAAATACGCTGTTACATTTACTCCCACGGTTATACTGATTATGTTCTACTCTCATTTCCTAATCTTATGCCTCGTATTAATCCTGAGCGATATTAGTCAGACACATGAAGAGGTCTTGAGAGACTGTTTTATTTAGGTAGACACTGTCCCACTCTAATTCGTCATTTTTTAAATTCCGCTGGGTGGAGTCATGCCCTTGTAAATGGCAGCCTTCTCAAGCACCTACTGGTTACCTTCCTTATGGTATTATATCAAGCTCACATCTCTAAGCCTCTAACGGGATTAAGTGCCCACAACATGGCAACGATTCCTCCTTAATTTCCTCAGCCAGAGAGGCAATATCCCGAGGTAACACAACCAATTTAGTCTGTTATTCGATTTTATTTCTGCAGAGAACTGTGAGAGTCAAGTTAGGTCATTATGCCATGAACTCCTCCCAAACTGGCCGCAATCTTATGTCAGTCACCCACGCTCCTGATGCTGGCAAAAATTATGAGAAGAAACCATTTGTACAGTCGGAAATCTACGTAGAAATGTGCCACATAACTGTGTCTGAGAATGGCCACTCGACAGCTGGAGCAAGGATGACGATGGTAAAAAAAATCTACACCTCTGCCTGAAGCACCAGTGGGATGAGGGGTAAAGCTAACAGGAAGTAGGAGCAAAATGGGATATACAGAAGAAAAGGAAAATGATGGTCGCTGATGTTTACCAGTGCTGGGCAGGTGAGGTGCGCAAACACTTGCGCAAAGCGCAGCTGCGCATTGCGCACCGCACGAGACCATGCGTAATATTGCACTTACGCACCTGCCTTGCGCACGTGTTCTGTGGATTGCGCACTGCGCAGTCCAAGGGATGCGTGGTCTTGGGAGCTTCCCGTATGTCTGGACAAGGGATGGGGGAGGCTCGGGCGGGTTGCGAGGGTTCTGCTGGGGGAAGGCGGGAGGGACAGAGGGTAGTAGCTTTTCTTAAAATGATTCAACAGACATAATGTATTTTAATATTTTTTAAATTATTATTTTTAGTAAATAATAATAAATTAAAAATAAATTATTTATTAAGAGTAGCATATGCAATTCCTTATAAAAATAATTAAAGCATATATATTACTTAAATATCCACAGCCAAATAATTTATTAGGCTGTGGATATTTGATTTAAATAATATGTTTTAATGTTTTTTGTAAGGAATTTCACATGCTGTTGTATATCTATATTAAATTATTAAATAAAACGTCTTTCGAATATGCAGATAAAAGTAAAACTGGCAACATCACGGCCTTTGTTTCCCTGTCCCTCCGTTCCGTAGCCCGCTCACTCCACTGTTTGAACTTCCACGAGTGAAAAAGTTACTACATGACAGTATTATGATACCAACACTAATGTATGGAAGTGAAGATTTGACCCTGTTGGAGGGACGGAAGTCAAGAGTGAGAGCTGTGGAAATAAATGAGTTTTTTGAGAGGAGCCTGTGGAGTTGCATGGAGAGAGAGGCTGACACATGAGGAAGTGAAGGAGCGTTGTGGTGTGGATGTGGATGTGATAGGAAGCGTTAGGAGAAACACATTGAGGTGGTTTTTTCGTATGGAGAGTGAGAGACTAACGAGGCGAGTATGTGAGTGAGGTGGAGGGGGGGAGAGGGCGGGGGAGACCAAGGATGAGATGGAGAAATGGAGTAGAGAAGTATATGAGAGAGGGGGGTGTGAGCTGGTAGCAGGGCAGTGAAATGGCGGGGGACAGGGGGACATGGAGGCGATTTGTTGCTTGTTTGTGGCCAGTGGCCACCCCTTACGGGATTAAGGCGTCTGGCAATAGACAGATAGATAGAATAATAATAAATAAAGGTAAGTATGATAATTTATTTAAATATCTCAATATTTAACAGTAATTCCCACAAATATATGTAAATGGTTTGCGCTATAGCTTAGCGACATTTTTCTTTGTAAAACGAATCCTGGTTTCTTCTTTGGTGTGTGTATGTTATAGTGTACAGTAAAGTTAAGTTAGTTTTCTTGTGAGCTTTACCTCATCCCTTTTGGTGATTAATTAAGGGTTAAGAGTGCACCGTAATATATACCCCCATAACAATATATATATATATATATATATATATATATATATATATATATATATGTGTGTGTGTGTGTGTGTGTGTGTGTGTGTGTGTGTGTGTGTGAGTGAGTGAGAGAGAGAGAGAGAGAGAGAGAGAATTTTTTTCATTTTATATCTAATTCATAAATAAATAATAAAAATTATAATATCGAGGTTCAATATGCTTTATAAATGGCAAAGGCAGAGATTAAATGCAATGTATTGATTCATACATTCTTTACCTCCACTCACCTGTGGACTGGCAGGTAAAATGAGTACCTAGGGTAACACCTAGGAAGGTAACTGTAGTAACCAGGCTACTAAGTGAATAACGCGCCACAGGCTCAAAGGCCAATGATATGGAGATAAGCACCTCGGCTAAGAGCCTCGTGGCGTCTACCCCCACCTTTACCTTTTGATGACTTCGTCCAGGGAACTTATTTTCCATGAGTGCAAAACAGCTGTCATGTGTGTGTGTGTGTGGGGGGGGGAGAGGGAGGTCTCATCACGTACAACTCACAAAAGAGGGCGTATGTGCGGGCAGGGTTGGGGTCTCACATACTCGTACGATACTCTAAAGAGGTTGGACTCACAGGCTCTTAGTCGAACCTAAACAGGGTGGACACAAAGGTACGAAACAGGTGGAGTCAAAGGTTCTTGGCATCGTCTAAACACTGGACTGAAAGGCTTTAAACAGGATGGACTCAAAGGTGATTCATCTCATCTAAACAGGGTGGACACAAAGGCTGTTCATCTCATCTCATTGGGGAGGCGGTGGCTCAATCGGTAGAGAGTTGGTCTGCAGTCCCAACGGACCCGGGTTCAAATCCCGCTGGGGCAGGGAACAGTTTAAGGATTTAAATTTCATATCAGACTTTACTGATCTACCAGAAGACCCGCCGACAAGTCATAAAAATACCCCCGCTAATACCAATACACCAGTCCTGTATGACACAGCACTAGCGTATATTCAGTATGGACGGTGGGTGTTAGCGCCAAAGTGGTGACATGTAGAGGTGTGCGGTACATAGGAGGACTACTGAGCCCTGAAAGCAGGCTGTGAATCCTATGCTCAGAGTAGGTCACATAAAAAAAAAATCTAAACAGGATGGACTCAGAGGCTGTTCATATCATCTAAACAGGGTGGACTCAAAGGCTCTTCATATCATCTAAACAGGTGGACACAAAGGCTGTTCATCTCATCTAAACTGGGTGGACACAAAGGCTGTTCATCTCATCTAAACTGGGTGGACTCAGAGGTTCTTCATCTCATCTAAACAGGGTAGTCTCAAAGGTTTGTTTCAGATCTTTCCTCTGACCAATTCCTTTGAAACTCTCTCTTTTTCCCGGAATTTGTTCTCTCTCTCTCTCTCTCTCTCTCTCTCTCTCTCTCTCTCTCTCACTCTCTCTCTCTCTCTCCTGTTGTTACTATTCTGGTCTTTCTTATTTGAAGTGTAGCATTCCTCCCCCAGTATGACAGGCATGCAGCACCCGTCTAGCTACACACTCACCCCCTTCCTGAATGAATGAGATAACCTGTAATCCCAGTGTTTCATACTGCTCTGGAACTGTTTTTGTTATTCTGGTTTCCACTTTCTATGACCTCCAGCCTTAAAAACGCAGTGTGTCTGTGTCACGAATTGGCGCGATTTTCTCTCGAAATAAACTCGTCACATTGAACTTTGGTGGGAAACCGCGAATCCTAGTGAATTCCCATAAGTATCACTCGGTCAACCGCCACTTATTCACCCGATCGGGAGTGTTTTCAGAACATTTTTCACTGTTTCATAAGTGATCGTCCTTGAGTGCAACATTAGCGAATTCGCTGAGTGATTTATTATGGGCGTGTTTTGCTCACATTAATTCTGTTACCAGTTGGCAGCTGGCCTGTCCTCGCCTCGCTTGTTTGAATTCAGTCAAGATTTGAGCACCGTGGAAGTAGGTTCGACTGGGCCAGAGCAGCATGTGTGGTAGCGTCCTTCCTCAGCCGACGCCCAGTTCCCGCCGCCGCCGTTGTCCAGTTCCTGAATTCCCACCTAGTGTGATTTGGCGAGAGGTTCAGCGAGGCAGTGTTCTTCCTCAGCAACAACGCCCAGTTTCCGCTTAGCCCACTTTTCTGACCAGTATTTTCTTCTCGTTCTTCCTAGGTTTAAGAGTTTAGCTTTTGAGTAAGCGAGTGAGTGCGATCTCCTTATTTTGAATTCATTTTGAAACATGTAATGTAAATTTATCTCATTGTAGTCAATAAATTTACAGTTTTTTTCTCTTGAGCTTAATGTAATGTAAACTCGTGTTTTATTTCTCCATAAGCTTATTCTAGTTGCAGCTCCTAGTTTGCATAAACGGTTTGCATTATTCATAACTGGTACTTAGGCCAGTCCTTCTGTATTAAGCTTAAAATCCGTTGTGCAACCAGGAGTTAATGCACCAGCAAGAACCTGTTTATCATTCATAGCATTAGTTATTGATTGTCAGGGGTGGAGTCACTTTCTTGTCAGGCTATCAGTACCAACAAACAGCATTTGTGAGTAATTAGTCTCTGCTGTGTACTGCTGAGAAAGTAAATAAATTCTCATCCTTTGAGAATCTGCGAAGTAAGCCGGCATAAAGTAATCGTTGCTTGATTCTCACAAGTCAATTCTTTGTCCTGTTCTCAAGCAATATTTAAAGTATTATTGAAAATTATTCTTTAATATTGCATATTCAAAAAAAAAAAAAAAAAAAACGTGACCTTTGGCGATGTTGCCAGGATATTAATTCCTACCTATAAAGCTATCCACGAGATAATACTCACTCACTCATACTTAGGTATTTATCATTAAAGTCTATAGGCACTATCTTACTGGTGATTATTGATTCAGTTCTATTAATTTACGTAATAGTTTTCTCAGTCACTTGTTTGTTTAATTTTCTTTTTTTACCAGTTTAATTAGATAAAACTGGTCACCACTAACCTGTGCCTATATTCTTTATTCTCGATTATTGGCATCTTTCTCTGCAAAATTGCAGTCAGTACTGAGTCGCTAGTTTACTTAGGTTGAGTTAGCATCATGGCTGCCAACATCTATGTACAGGAAGCTAGAGATATGCGGCTTAGCGACCCCCAAAAAATTCAAAACTACATCGTCTCACGGTTTAATTACAAGCAACAACTTGAGAAAGATGCCCGTGAGGAACGCGAAAGAGAACGTGAACACGAGCAAAAACAATGCGAGGAACGTGAGAGAGAACGTGAACACGACAACAACAACGCGAATACGAGCAAAAACAACGCGAACTCAAGTTAGAACAAGAGTGAGGACAACGCGATTATGAGCAATAACAACGTGAGAGAGAACGTCAACTCGAGTTAGAACAACGAGAGAACGTGAATACGAGCGAGAACAACGAGAACACGAACGTGCCAAGCGAGAAGCACACGAAAAACATGAAATTGAGATGTTGAAGCTCAAGCGAGACTCCTTGGCTTCAGACACATCCAGTGCAGTTGGCCCAAGCTCCACGAGTGCTATCCCTGTACATATTATGGCGACCCCGCACATCAAGCTTCCCCTATACAAGGAAGGCGAACAAATCGAGCCATACATAGCTCGCTTTGAAGACATGGCTCAACTGTACCAGCTGGATGATGCAGCTAAGCGGCTTCAGTTTCTTAGCCTGTTTGAGGGCCCTGCACTCTATTTTCTCCACAGAATTCGTGGAGACAATCTCACGTATGAGATGATGAAGGCAGCACTCATCAAAGAGTATGGTCTCACAGTTGACGACGCCAAGAGTCAGTTCACGAGGGCGTGTTAACAGGAAAAAGAGACTGCCGTTCAGTTTCTTGACCGACTTACTGCTTACTTATGTGAGTGGATGGAGAAAGATGAAACTCCTTCCACGTGTGAGGGGATAATCGACCTTATGCTGCGCACGCAGCTAGAAAAGTAGTGGCCCACTGAATTTATGGCTCAGCTTAAGATCTGCCAGGTAAAGTATGCCAGCCAAATGGTGGAGAAGGCTGACGCATTCTTCACTGCATACATGTATCAAACTCGCAAGCAGCATACCTGGAACAGGAAACCTGATAAATCTGGGAAACCATCTCAGACTGAACCCCAGCAACAAGGCCGTTCTCAGAATAATGGCCAAGGTCCAAAACCACAGAAGAAGGACCAGGGGCAAAACACTCAGAAGCCTGAGTGGAAGCAGTACGACAAGCAGAACCCTAACAGCAGCAGTACCGGTATTTCAAGCAGCAGCAGGGCAAGGACAAACCACATAACCCTCAGTCAGGACAATCGACTTTAGTGTATCGGAGGCAGGATGCAAATGCAGCCCTTATGCCACAACAAGCGTACAGTGGTGCCAACCCCACCAGTACAGGTACTTCCCCGCAGTTCACTAGTTCCCCAGCGACAGTCAACCCGCCTCCACAGGTGGTCAATGCTCCAGCTCCTCAGATGGTGAGCATGACCCCTCAGGTATCAAGTTCTCTGGGCACCACATTTGCTGCATCGTTTGTTCTGCAGTCTCACCAATGACTGGCTGCTATCTCCTCAGACCCTTCCACCAGTAACATTGCCTTTCTTGTACAGCCAGGGTTTGTGGGAGGTGTTTCTGTAAATGTGCTGAGAGATAATGGTTCCTCAGGTTGCTCTGTCAAGCAAAGTTTAGTTCGGCCCGACGAGTACACGGGTAAGCAGATCCAAGTTAGACTTATTGATGGGTCAGTGAGATTGTTCCCTGAGGCACATATCCAGGTTGCATCTCCTTTCTACACTGGCTTGACAGCTGCTGTTGTCATGCCATAACCCTTGTTTGACCTCATTATCGGCAACATACTGGGCGTCAAAAACAGATGCACCATAGATGTTGCTACTCAGACTTCGGCTGTTGCAGTAACACGAGCCACAGCCAAGGCTCCGAATTGTGTCACCCCGTTGACCGTCGCAACGCCGCAAGATTTGATTTGTAGTCAAGATGTTGTCCAAGAACAACAGTCTGACCCGACACTTGCCTCAGTGCATAAGAAGCTGGAGGGTAAAGTGATTAAGTATTCACGGGGAGGTCAAGCCAGGTTCCTTCGCAAGCGAGAACGGCTATACCGTGAGTCACAAACACCCCAGGGTGAGGTTCGACTGTAGTTTGTCATTCCCGCGAAGTATCGCCGGGCAGTGTTCGAATTAGGTCATTGTTCAGTCGTGGGAGGTCACATGGGCCAAAAGAAAACCTCTGACTGCATCCATGCTGACTTTTTCTGGCCAGGAATGGGACAGGAAATAAAAAGGCTTGTGTGTTCCTGTTATGTGTGTCAGCGTACCACTGACCGGGGATGTGTCCGTCCTGCGCCATTGAAACCAATGCCTGTAATATCTGAACCGTTCGAGAGAGTAGCAGTTGATATTGTTGGTCCAGTCTCCCCTAGGGCAAGTGACGGATCAAGGTATATCCTCACTATTGTTGATTTTAGCACAAGATGGCCTGAAGCCATGGACCTTAAGAATATAGAGGCCTTAAGAGGTCTTAAGCGACCGGGGTTCACAGTTCACCTCTGCAATGATGAACGAAGCATTCAGGCTGTTGTCCATTCGAGGCCTGCGAACTACGCCTTATCATCCCATGTGTAACAGGCTGTGTGAGAGGTTTAATGGGACTCTCAAGAAGATGTTAAAGCGCATGGCTGCCGAACAGCCAAAGGAATGGCCGCGGTTCATTGCTCCTCTTCTGTTTGCTTATCGAGAAGACCCACAGCAGTCCTTGAAGTTCTCATTCTTTGAACTGGTGTATGGAAGGTCGGTCCGTGGACCACTTCAAGTCCTTCGCGAGTTATGGGACGATGAAGAACCTGACCCTGAAGTCAAGACCACCTACACCTACATCCTTGATCTAGCTGACCGCCTCCAGTCGACGTGCGAGTTAGCTAAGGAAGAATTGATCAAGGCGCGAGAAGTTCCGAAAGCCTATTATGATAAGAAGGCAAAACTTCGGAAGTTTAGTCCAGGCGATAAGTGCTTGGTGTTACTCCCCACTGCCCAGAACAAGTTGCTGGCACAGTGGAAGGGTCCATTTGATGTAGTAGTGCGCATTTCAGACCTCAACTACATAATTCAGATGGGGAATCTTCGCAAAAGGTTCCACGTTAACATGTTGAAGGCTTATCATGAGTCAAACCCTGAGGAGACTGGCCTACGAGTAGGTGACGATAGTGACCAGCCACTGGAAGAAACCGGGGCAGCCGCGGTGATCCCAGCTGATGACCATGATGACGAGTCCTCAACCGCTCAGTTCTGTCAGGAAGAGACTGTCGGAGATGTTTTACTTAACACTGACTTAGCATTGGGTGATCCGAATGCCATAAGGTCACTGCTCTGTCGGTATGCTGATGTCTTCTCTGACCAACCTAGACTTGCAAAGGTTGACTGTCACAAGATTGAGTTGACCAGCAATATTCCTGTAAAGGTTAAGCCATATCCGATTCCCATGCGACTACTGGGCGCAGTAGACAACAAAATTGCTGACATGGAGATTGCAGGTATTATTGAAAAGTCCTCATCTCCTTACTGCAGTCCAATGGTAGTAGTTCGCAAGAAAGATGGTGGAGTCAGGATTTGTGGCAACTATAGGAGGCTCAATGCAATCACCAAAGTGGATGCTGAGCCGATGGGTGACCACATTGCCATCTTCTCCAAGCTGGCAGGGTCACGATGTTTCACAAAGCTCGATTTGGCGAACGGATTCTTTCAGATTCCCCTTCACCCCGAGAGCGGTCAGTTCACTGCCTTTGCTACTCCAAGGGGGTTGTATCAGTATAAAGTCCTCCCATTTAGACTTACCAATTCCCCAGCAGTATTCAATTGTGCCATGAGACAAGTGCTCCATGGTATCGTACGAGTAGAGATGTTCGTTGATGATGTCCTCGTTCATTCTGCCACGTTGGAGGAGCACCTCAGACTCTTGGAAATTGTCTTCAGTAGACTCCAGAGTTTCAACATGACTGTGAAGCCTAGCAAGTGAAAAATTGCTCACAGTGAGGTGGAGTTCCTCAGACATATTGTTGGTAACAATCGCTGCAGGTGTCAGGGTGACAAGATTACGAAAGTTAGAGAAGCCCCGAGACCCGTGACCAAGAAACAGGTTCGGGCATTCCTTCGCCTAGTGGGGTATTATAGGAGTTTTATCCCGAACTTTGCTCTTATTGCCCAACCATTGTACGAGGTGCTTTGAAAACTTGCTCCAAACACCATTGAATGGGGAGAAATGCAAGAGAGATCTTTTGCCGCCATTAAGAATATGCTGTGTAAGGAGCCTATCTTGCAGCTGCCTGATTCCAACAAACCTTTCATATTGCGCACTGATGCTTCACAAGATGGAGTAGGTGCCGTATTAATGCAAGAATCAGAAGGTGGAATTTTCCCAGTGGCATACCACAGCCGTAAGCTAAAACCCGTCAAGAGGAATTACAGTAGGCTACTGTTGAGAAGGAACTCTTGGCCGTGGTTGATGGTGTTAAGAAATATTACTATTATTTATATGGGGCACCATTCACTCTAGAAACTGATCATATGCCACTCACTAGTCTCAGCATGACCAAGACGGCTAAAGCAAGATTGACACACTGGACACTGTATTTGCAGCAGTTTAACCTTGTTGTGAGATACATCAAGGGAAGTGACAATGTAGGCGCAGACCTGATGTCTCGCCTGTTAGCTGATAACTAACACGGGTCCCATTAGCAAATTGCAGCGTTTGATGTCCTGCACAAACGCCCAGTCTTTTTGCTAATTAGGTATAAGGTTTAACCAGTAAACTGGGTTCCATTAGCAAATCGCAGCATTTGATGTCCTGCACAGACGCCCAGTCTTTTCGCTTATGACCACGTTCCCTGGTTAATTTAGCGAATTGCAGCGTTTGATGTCCTGCACAAACGCCCAGTCTTTTCGCTAATTAGGTATAGAGTTTAACCAGTAAACTGGGTCAGCGTTTGATGTCCTGCAGAGATGTCTTGACTATGTTTCCTGGTTAATAATGTAAATAGTGTACTTTTTGTAACATAAGTACTGATTGCTAGGCAGAGAGAGAGAGAAATGACACTTTTGATGCTCCACCTTGATTGCTTTTACAGGTGCAGCTGGCGGGTGCAGCATTGCCGTGCAGATCAACTGGCCATCCCTGCCGCATGCTGCCACCTCTTCTCTTCTGCCTCATCGTCATTATTTACTATTGATTTGTATTATATCATTTTACATGTAGGTACAGTTACACCACAACTGTCACACCTACACCATGTATTACATACATCACGCTACATAACAATTAGTTGTTAATGTAAATGTAGCGAACTTTTTGCTCAGTTTGACCTGAGTACAGGATTTTTCACCGTCGTCACAGAGTTTTCTCCTCAAGCTTGCTTCTATTAATGTAAATACGAGGTTTTTTCGCTCACTGGCGACTGTGACTTTCTCCTGTAGCAGGATAGCACACACACCACAGTGTGAATCTTGTGTGACTGAGTTAGGATTTATATATATGTATATATCGTAAAAAGTTTTTGTAGAAAAATTTTGTTTTTTGATGGGGCATAATGACACGAATTGGCGCGATTTTCTCTCTAAATAAACACGTGACATTGAACTTTGGTGGGAAACCGCGAATTCTAGTGAATTCCCATAAGTATCACTCGGTCAACCACCACCTATTCACCTGATCAGGAGTGTTTTCAGAACATTTTCACTGTTTCATAAGTGATCGTCCTTGCGCGCGACATTAGCGCATTCGCTGAGTGATTTATTATGGGCGTGTTTTGTTCGCATTAGTTCCGTTACCAGTTGGTGGCTGGCCTCAGTCCTCGCCTCGCTTGTTTGAATTCAGTCGAGATTTGAGCACCGTGGAAGCAGGTTCGACTGGGCCAGAGCAGCGTGTGTGGCAGCGTCCTTCCTCAGCCGACGCCCACTTCCCGCCGCCGCCGTTGTCCAGTTCCTGAATTCCCACCTAGTGTGATTTAGCGAGAGGTTCAGCGAGGCAGTGTCCTTCCTCAGCAACGACGCCCAGTTTCCACTTACCCCACTTTTCTGACCAGTATTTTCTTCTCATTTTTCCTAGGTTAAAGAGTTTAGCTTTTGAGTGAGCGAGTGAGTGCAATCTCCTTATTTTGAATTCATTTTGAAACATGTAACGTAAATTTATCTCATTGTAGTCAATAAATTTACAGTTCTTTTCTCTTGAGCTTAATGTAATGTAAACTCGTGTTTTATTTCTCCATATGCTTATTCTAGTTGCAGCTCCTAGTTTGCATAAATGCTTTGCATTATTCATAACTGGTATTTAGGCCCGTCCTTTTGTATTAAGCTTAAAATCCGTTGTGCAACCAGGAGTTAATGCACTAGCAAGAACCTGTTTATCATTAATCATTAGTTATTGTCAGGGGTGGAATCACTTTCTCGTGAGGCTAGCAGTACTAATAAACAGCATTTGTAAGTAATTAGTCTCTGCTGTGTACTGCTGAGAAAGTAAATAAATTCTCGTCCTTAGAGAATCGGCGAAGTAAGCCGGCATAAAGTAATCATTGCTTGATTCTCACAAGTCAATTCTTTATCCTGTTCTCAAGCAATATTTAAAGTATTATTGAATATTATTCTTTAATACTGCATCTTCAAAAAAAAAAAAGTGACAGTCCAAGCATCTCGAAATTAACGCATATCTGGATTTGGCATTTTCTTGGTTCAAATCTCTTTTGAAAGATTTCAGCCCTGGGTTATTTGTTTTCATAAAAACAGGCATGCCCGTGAAATGAGAAAGTGTGTGTGTGTGTGTGTGTGTGTGTGTGTGTGTGTGTGTGTGTGTGTTCTTTCGTATTAGGGTACTACAAACACTCTGTTGCTAATAGTTCTTCGACCTCCGTGTTTTCTTTTTACAAGTTGTCTGGGTTTTACTTCACCCCATCATTAGATGGAGAAGAGATCATCTTGAAGATGAGGATGATGATGACTGTATATTCTCTACTTCTTTTCAAGATAAGTTTGATCCGATTATCAACGAGAAAGTCAGGTTGATGATTGTTTCTCTTCACGTTAGGTCGGGATAGGTTACAGAATGACTGCTAGATTAAGTTAAATGGGAAGAAAAGTCAGGAAATGATGGCGACAATGTTGATTCTCCTGTCTTGCTTTACGTCAAGATGGGTTAAGTGAGGTGAGGAAAAAAGATCTGGTTTGATAATGCTGGTTCTACTTATTTTCCGGTTAGAGTGTGACTACGACAGTCGCAACAGAGATAATGCCACGTTCACTGGGTTTGGAACGCGGGATGAGATGTGCCAAGCCAACCTCTTCTACTATCCTCGCTTCTCTCTTGCCCGTTGCCGCTCATCACCACACCCGGAGATTCTCAAGGATGTGTTCCGCCTAAAAAGCTTCCCTGAGTGAGTGTATCATGTCAGTTGTTTATTGTGTTTTGTGTTATACTGCTCTAGATTCTAATGATTGAATAGTCTTAACTTCCTGAATCTGAGTTAATGTGAAATTAGTTTTAGTTCATCCTAGGTCCTCCTCTGGGCCGATGCTTTTGTGTCTTCTGAAGTCAACACAGTATTAGCATGGGAGCATAATTCATTCATTTGTGCACCGTTTTCACAAAACCAAGAGGCGTGTACGTTTCTTTATCTCAGAGGACAAAGCATCAGGAAGCGAACAGATAGGCAAATAATTATGAGCTAATTCTAAACACAGATGTACAGTCAGGGAAAGTTCTGCATTACCCACTGTTCGGAGCATTGGTGGTCGACAATACTCACGATGCAGCAGCCAGACCCCCCGTGTCTGGTAACTGTCAGTGGGAGGGAGGGTGGCTGGGGTTGGGAGGGTTTGGAGAGTTGCTCACGTCACAGTATCCCGACGTATTATCAAAGTTCGAAAGCTGCATGTTGTTTGTATTGATACCACACTGTTCTCTGAGTCTACATTACTGCATATACTACAATACATGTTTACTATCAAAGGTATTCATCTTTGCCTTCGTTTTGTAATGTTCAATAGGAATGACAGATATGAGACTGATCTTATAGTTAGGACTTCGCATGTCATTCTTTCTAAAGGAAAAACGAAGTCTATTAATCACTTATATATATTCTTCCTTTATTATTATTACACACTACCCTAGACTCTAACTTCGAAATAAATAATTACTAGAATCACACTGGAAATGTTTTCAGGAGGATATATATAGTAGGATGACAGGAGAAATTTATAAGAATTTACACACACACACACACACTATATATATATATATATATATATATATATATATATATATATATATATATATATATATATATATATATACACACACACACAGGAGAGAGAGAGAGAGTGGCTTTGTTTTTGTGTCAACACAAAACATATGTTATATTGTCACGAATATCCCCTGGAGAAACGTCGAGAGGGAATGAAAGCATTCAAACCTCTGTCCCTACTCAGCAAACTTCTGTAACTTTTCTGACAACATTAACTCTGCAGACATTTCCTTTATTTTGTAAATAAAATGCTAGAGTCATATTGTCATCTATCCTTACTAAATTAACACATCGTTCAAGTCATACATTGTGGACTTACACGTGATTCCCAACTATCACCAAACCCTACTGTGCCCCCAATCCCCCGCCTCCCCCTCCTTCACACACAGTTACCAGACAAATGAGGTCTTGCTGCTGCTTCACACTCACCCGTCTCACACCAGTGCTTCGGGAGGTGGGTAATGCGGAACTTTCCCCGACTGTACCTCGCCACAAGCAATGGTCCACAAGTCACATACATCACTAGGAACCTGAACTTGGCCAGCTATATAGTCACACGGCATACCTTTGGCTACATTGTGAGAGTAATAGTTATTCTGAAGATATTACGGTATGCTTGACATTACTCTGACTTCAAATTATATGGTTGTGTATAATCCATAACTAACATGAGCATATAATTCATACGCTAAAGAGGACTTGATAGAGGCGTCAGTAACTTCTTTTATCACTTTTACGTAATTCCAGCAATGAATCAATACAACATCGCTCACTGAATCATTGTGACACAGTAACTATTCTGTACATTGCAAGAAATAACAGACAAGTTCCTATTTTATCTTGTGTTCAACCTAGGCGCGGCTAAACTGGACCTAACAACATGGCAGATGGCCCACTTACGGTAACATCAATTGAAGACCTTAGTGGAGCGCTGCCGTTTGCATCTCTGTGTTCAAAACCCCTACCCTAACATGAATAATATCGCCTGGGGATAGCAAGAATAAAATTGGAAATGCAGTACCGGGTTCAAGATGTTAAAGACCATCGTGCAATCATCAGGCATTCTAACCCATTTTCTTCTTCTTCCAGAGACCTGAACTTGGCCGCCTATATATTAGACCCAGAGGTGGGTGACGGACGGCGGTACCAGGAGGCAGTGAATACGCTGCCCTGGGACACCCTTGACCGTCAGCTTATCAACAACAGGCTCACATATGGCGACCACGTCATCAAGTGCCAGTACGACTATGGCGACTCCTTGAAAGTAAGTGTTGACCTTTGACTTGCCAGGCCCTCTGACATAGCATAATCCCACTGATCAGAGATAATGCTAATCCAAGAAGGTAAGCCTTTGCCAGTTACCTTTGACTAGCTTGCTCTTTTGTCCAGAGATCATTGTAAACAACCTTTGGCCTAACACATTGCTAATTCTTGAAAGTCTTTGTCTTTTACTGGCTAATCCCGTTGACTTGATCTAAAGCAACACTAATTCTTTTGACCAAATATAATAGTCATTCTTTGACCTAACATAATACTAATTCCCTTGATTTAATATAATATAATTACTTTGACCTAACTTAAAACTAATTCCTCTGACCCAGCTTAATGCTAATACGTTTGATCTGACATACTGCTTATTCCTTTCACCTGACGTACAAGTAATGCTAACTTCTTTTAACTGACATGAGACTACTAATACCTCCAACCTGACATAGTGCTAATGTCTTCGACCTATCATGCTCCTAATTTCTTTGACATGACATACTGTTTACCCTTTTGACTTGTCATGATGCTTATTCCTTTGACCTAACAACGGTACAATTAAATTTGTGTCATTATGATACTATGCCTTTTTTATCTTAACCAGTCCCAGATTTCTGTCCCCTTTCAGCTAATCTCGCGTAGATTGTGGCAGAATCAGATACTACCACAGCACTGCAAACTTTCATTCCACCGCATCATACCTTAGTGTTAACCTCTTTTTGCTGTTCAGTAGTGAAGATCGAGAGATGGCATTTTTAGGCCAGATTACAGTAAAAGCAGTACAGTTGACGGTATTTCTCGTAGTTTCTCTCCTAAAAGGTGTTCTCTCTGGCAGCTGTCCACGAACCTGACCCGGTACCCAAGAGCAACACCTTACGTCCCCCCTGAAGACAAGGCCTGTGCCCATGTCCACATGTCCACCGCCCACTTGGTGCCCTCCAGTGGCCGCCCCTCTACCCCCTTGGCTGGCCTGGTCCCCATCCTTTTCCTCACAGTGATGTTGGCCCCCCTCGCAGTGTGAGGAGTCTCGCCTCCACCACACTGGTAGGGGTGGCTTCCTCACACTAGGGCCTGTATTTACTGTATAGATTCTTTGAACCCCTTCATTCCAGTAACATCTTTTGTATTTGTAAAGCAGTTGGCTGTAATTTTCACGTATCATGTGCATTCTCAGCTGGAATACTGCTCACTTCTATGGAGTTGATGTAGAGAGGTTGCACTAAAACAACTGGACAAAAATCAGAACAAAACTATAAGAATAATTCATATCCTTTCAATTTCAAATGAACTACATCCCCTACAGGTTAGCCAGAGTGTTGCCACTCTTGCATTATTTTACAGATAATTTTATGGCAAATGCTCAGAAGAAGTTGCATCCATTGTGCCTTCTACGCCCTCTCCCGTGCTACCTGGGCATCTGGTAGCGCTCATGACTGGATTATCACTCTGCCATATTGCAAAACTTCTGCCCATTAGAATTCCTTTATTCCTTGAACTGCATGTCTTTGGAACTTGCTTCCTCGGATTAGCTTCCCTACAAACTTCAACCTTCAGCAGATGAAGCCCAACAGTTACAGATTGTTTTTATGACTCGGGGACACTTGAAATCTGATGAATGTATTTTTTTTTTAATTTAGTTTGCCATCTGTTCATCTTGTTAAAAAAAAAAAAAAAAAAAAAAAGCACAAGACATTTCGTAGTTAAATCACAATGAAAATTTATTAATTTATATATTAAATACAGAAGATGAACAGAAGAAGGAAAACAAATTAAATACAGGAAAAAACTCCATGTACTGTACCAGATTACAGGAGTCCTCCATTCAACACACAAAATCCGTAACAGTGTGACTTGAACTACTGTGAGTTGAAGTTTGGAGGAAAATTAATCTAGTGAAGCGAATTTCACAGAGAAGCGGCTCGGGGAAGAATAAAGGAATTCTGATAGGGAAAAATAATAGTGTGATAATAGTAAACTGCTATGGAGACTTGCGTATCCTGTAACTTGCTTAGGGTCATTTATAAACACTTCTGATTTTCTGCTGAGAATGACAAATTTTATTCGAGATTCTACAATATATTATCATATATTCCTGGCTGTTAACATATTTACTCTATTATTATTATTATTATTTTTTTAATCATTATTGGACTGGACAAACTTAGGCTATCTGGACGTTGCTATTCCTCACCCTGCCCTAGGGTGGGAAAAGGGATGCGGATGATGATGATAATGATAATGATGATGATATTATTATTATTATTATAATTATTATTATTATTATCAATATTATCATTATTAAAAATAGAATAGAATATAGACGCTAGGGCGTCAATCAGGTGATGGGAAGCCAAATTGGAAATTTTGATGCGCAGTGTTATTAATTTACTTTTTTTTATTAATTTACTTTTTTCTGGTTTTCTTTACCTATCATATTGAAGTTTTTTTTTTTCCCACCTGTCTACCAGATTGACGCCGGGGTGCATATTCCTAATGTTTATTGCTATTCAGCACTCAGAGAAATAAAGCCACTCAGCACACGCAGTGAGTGTGGGGGTGTGAGAGGGGTTTAATCAGTTACCGGTATCCCCGCAGTATAGAAACTAATATGACGGGTAACTTGCCCCATTTGTGAACAGATATAGTAGGTTAGGTTAGGTTAGGGTAGTGACTAATCAATAACCTAACCTACTATACCTGCCCACAAAAGAAGCAAGTTACACGTTAAACTATTTTTCATTACTTGTATGGGGATAGCTAACTAGATCCTCCCCAGTACCCCCAAAGTCACTGCGTATGTCGACTGGTTTTAAATTCTCCAAGTGCCAAACAGCAATAGACATCGGCAATATGCCACCTATGCCACCGGGATACTTGATTAAAAAAAAAAAAAAAAAAAAAAATCAGTAGGCGATGATGGCCAACTCTAAGTGGTCCAAGTTCTGGCCCACCCCGGGTACAAACTATACATAGCACTGCTAGTGACCAGAAGTGAGCTTAAACACTGAATGTAATTTTTTTTTTTTTTTATGGAGGTACTCCAGTGTAACATCCCACCCAAGAATCATGGCCCAGGCTTAATAATTTTCAGTTCCTTAGCATTTCGCTAGAGCAAGGTCGTTTTTCATATTTTCGCACTTGATGAACCTGATCCTTGGCCTGCGGATATAAGTCTTGCATACAGGAAGTCTTGCATATACGAGCACTTGTAGTGCTCATTAACGTCTACAAGCAAGCAAAGTTTCAGTTGATTCCATCCACCCACAGCAGAGCTAGGGAACTTGATATCTGCAGAATGGCCCACCAGAGGTATAATTTCTAGGTGGCGCTGCCAGCGACTGGAAGTGAGTTTCAGCAATAAATGTCATTTTGTATGGAGGTACTCCAGTGCAACATTCCACCCAAGGATCATGACCTTGGCTTAATAATCTTAGAAGCCTTAGCATTCCATGCAAGCACAGTAGTGATTTTAGCTAATTCCACTATTTTTGCATTTGGTGACCTTTGACCCCTGACCTGGTCAATGTAACACATAGGTGTACAGTACAAAGTTCCATTACTAGTCAGTGTCTATAAGGATGCAAAGTTTCATTCAAATCCATCAAGCTGCTGGGGAAGTAGCAAGGCATTTTTGAAAACTGGTACTGGTTGCTAGGGACACTGAGGCCAATTTTCGCAGGGTTGTCACTCGAAAACTAGACGAGAGAGAAGAAAAACGGAAGGCACACGTACGATAGGGAATAAACTCAAGATTATGCCAAAAGAAGTCAGAGCTTTCTACATCCATTAGTAATGTTTCTACAGTTCAAAAAGTGAAAATTCTTTTGGCTGTTGCTAGGCAACTACTTGTTGCCCAGCAAACAAAGACTTGCTGACACAACTACGTCATAGGCTTGTCATTGTGTCCAACTTTGGTCAGAACTGGTTAATTCTGAAGGAAAAAAGTGTCTGCCACAATAAAAACAAGACAAACCAGTTAGCAATCATGATCAGCTCTTAGTGGACCAAGCTTTGTCAGCGACTGGAAGTGAGCTTTGGTTTGAAAAATCACTCCTGTATGGTGGTACTGAAGGACAACATCCCACCCAAGAATCATAGCTGTGGATCAATAACCTTCAGATCCTTAGCATTTTGTGCCAGTCATGATTTTAGTGATTTTCCAATGAACTGCACTTGATGACAATTGACCTCTGATGTGGTGGATATAGGTCCTGTATATACGGAGCACACTTCTAGTACTCATAAACGTCTATAAGCATGCAAACTTTCTTTCAATTCCATGAACCCATTGTGGAGCTCGGGAACTTGAAATCTGCCAGATGGGCCCACCAGAGATACAACCTCTAGGTGGCACTGCCAGCGACTGGAAGTGAGTTTCAACACTAAATCTCATTTTGTGCAACATTCCACCCAAGAATCATGGCCCTGGCTCAATAATCTTCGGAGCCCTAGCATTTTGCACGTGCATAGTCATGATTATAGCTATTTTCACCATTTTTTCGTTTGATGACCTTTGACCCTTGACCTGGCCAATGTAGCACATAAGTGTACGATAGAAATTGTAATACCAGTCAATGTCTATATGCATGCAAACTTTCATTCAGTTCCATTGAGCTGCTGGGGAACAAGGGGGGCATTTTTGAAAAATGGTGCTGGTTGCTAGGGATGCTGAGACCAATCTTTGCCAGTATGCCACTCAAAAACTAGAGGAAAGAGAGGAAAAGTGGATGCCATGCATCCGATGGGGAATGACCTCAAGATTACGCCTAAAGAAGTCAAAGCATTCTACGCCCATTAGTAATGCTTCTACAACTCAAAATGCGAAAATTACGAAAAAATCGTTTTTTCGGCCGTTGCTAGGCAACGAGTAGTTGCCTAGCAACCAATACCTTGTGGACACAATTAGGTCATAGGTTGGTCACTGTGTCCAAGTCTGGTCGGAATCACTTAATTCTGAGGAGAAGTGCCTGCCACAATTAAACAAAATGCCAAACAAGAAAATGTGACTAACAACAAGGGCAGCATGAGCTGTCCAAAGGAAAGACCAAAAGAAAGAAACCAAGCAAGAAAACATGACTAACAATAAGGGCAGCAAGAGCTGGCAAAAAAAAATTACATTATTTGTTTCTGTCCTGTCGGTCGCAAAACTGATGACCATTTCAGACCAACTTGTACCACTGTGAAAGCTCTGATGCACTGCTATAGATCTGTTTTCACCTGACAGTGCCAGGTCAATCCCACAACTTGGAAATTTGATGAGCCTTAGTTATGGTGCCGAATTTAATCCTTGGTTACCAGTCAAAACAACTTTCCCCTCAGACTACATTTGGCATCAACAGAGTTGAAAGGGGTTTGGGATTTTTGTCATAAGAACAAATGTACTGCTGAGCTTAGCTACATCCATGGTTTAGTGTCTTAATTTCCCTATCGAGGAATAGTTCACATGAAAACTATACTCACATACTGACATTGTGTATATTGTTACAATACAATTGCAACCAAATTTTTTGCATTTTCACAATGAACTCAATTTACATAAGTGGTCACATATATTTTTAAAACAAATATAGCTTAATTTTTAGGTATATTTAATACAGCCATATTCTTCCAATTCCAGTTAATTTAAAGTTTTTACTATTTCTTTGGCTCCAATGTGTATTTAACCCCTTCATACACAATCACACGTTTATTGTCATTTGGGTCTTGCTGTGACAGTACACATTGACGCTTTTGGTGTCAATAAAGCATAAATACTTTCGTCAGAGGAAGAGTTTTCGGCCGATCGGCGTCATTTTTGGAGGTGTCATGGCTTCCCTGCTTCTCGTCAAAAGTAATAGGTTGGCAACTGTGGGTCCTGATACCAGCAAGAGTGTTGATAGGTTATTCAGTACCAAATGAGCTGTGACTGGGGAAGGTACTGCACACTTCTGTCCGTTTAAATTTCCACTCTTACCCCTGTCCTGGCCGTGCAACATATTTCACTATACCAATAGTGCTTGTGTATAGTGTTTGGGCACTGTTGTGATTAGATTTGGTGTTTGCAATAGGAAATTTGGTGTTTGTGAAGCATTCCTGGTCATTATCAGCCACTGGCCCAACGAAGATTGTGCTACTGTTTCTAATCAACTACACTGCCTGTACCCTGCAACAAATGTGAGTATTCAGCTATAAAAATTAATGACAGTGAATCATGTGAATATAATGTGCATATCTAGTGTACAAAGAATAATTGGTGAAATACGTGCAGTAGCTTAGAGGAAGGCAGGAAACCACCCTACAGTCACGACATGGCATGGGTACACTGTAGTTTTTTGCATTTTTCTCGAAAACTATGAGGCCTTGGATCTCCATCATGGGCTCAAATGAAAGCCAATGAAATTCTGCATGGGATGATAAAATAAAAACATAACAGTGGCAGAAAAGTTTTTCGTTAGAGCTCCCCAAATAAAAAAACCTTTTGTCTGTCAGAAATGGGTTTTATTTTTTCGCTTATTACTCGAACACCATACCTCGTATGAAACTGGGACCTGCGGCATTCGAAAGCTAATAAAATTCTCTTTCCAATGATTGTATAACATGTAGAGATTGATTAGTAAACATTCGACTTATGATGTTGGGAATTGGGATGTATGCTCCTGAATGTTTATTTACACGGTCCTAATGTACATAGTATTTTTTTTTTCTTATTGTGCAGAACAAACATCGACGAATAGGAATATGTGGGTTTTGTGGCAAAGTAAATATGTTTGAATGGTGAAAATAAGCCATGAATACACATTTTTGGGGTTGTGTGGTGGGCAGGGGGGGAGGGGAGAAAAGCCAGCGCTTCATGTCCCAGAAAACTTATTAACTTAACCATGCACAAAAGGGTTAACTTAGATGTAGGTGTGATTTTTTTTCTCAGATTGGGAGATTGCCATCACTCTGCACGCCTTAAGGGAGACAGTATCATGTTGAGCACAGAAATGGCACTTCACAAATACATAAGTGTCAATCATTTATATACTTTAGCTGTCTTTTCTTGCAGCTCTTACGACACCAAGGCTCGTATTCTCGGCAGTTAAGGAAGCTCCCAAACACCTCTTCCTTACCCATTTATTCTTGGATAAGGTTGGCTAATATCGTTGTGTACGTAGTGTGATGAGTAAGGATGGAGGTTTGGAGGGTGAAGTGCTTGAAAGGGTACAGCAGGGTAGAAAGGTTGCTGGTTCTTTGAAAGCAGTGATAAGAAACAGGGAAGTGAGCATGGAAGTGAAAAAGTTACTTCATGACAGTATTGTGATACCAACTCTAACGTACGGAAGTGAAGCTTGGACGTTGTTGGAAGGACACAAGTCAAGAGTGAGAGCAGTGGAAATGAGTTATTTAAGAGGAGCCTGTGGGGTCACATGGAGAGACAGGCTGACGAATGAGGATATAAAGGAGCGTTGTGGTGTTGATGTGGATGTGATAGGAAGTGTTATGAGGAACACACTGAGGTGGTTTGGCCATGTGGAGAGGATGGAGGGTGAAAGACTGACGAAGAGAGTGTATGTGAGTGAGGTGGAGGGGGAAAGAGGGAGGGGGAGGCCGAGGATGAGATGGAGAGATGGGGTGGAGAGGTATATGAGAGAGGGGGGTGTGAGTTGGGAGCAGGGGAGTGAAATGGCGGGGGACAGGGCGACTTGGAGGCGATTTGTTTGTGGCCACCCCAAACGGGATTGAGGCGTCTGGCAATAGATAGATAGATAGACGTTATTAATGCAGAATATGGTGATGTCAGACTGATTTTAGTAACACAGAAGATGGCAAGGAGTAATAGGGAAAATAAATCACTTAAAGGTATTAGAGGACTTCCCTAACTGACGAGAATACAGGATTTGAATTCGAGGTGACCACTGTCCTTCATATGCTTCAAGATATAATTTCAATACAAAGTTACATGTATTATGCATAGCCATCAGTCAACTATCTCATCAGTGGATTGTACCATTAGTCACCTCAGCTGTCAACGTGGATAGTCCCGTGGATCCCACACCCCTCAACCCATGGCCTGTTAAAATTTATTCAGATAAAGGCTACAATAAAGTCCCTAAATAAAGAAGTGATACCAGTAAGCTTTGCTGGAAATGTAAGGAGTATATGAATGACACTATTAAACAGATATATTAAAGAGAATCGGACATATCTTAAGTCCAACATTAATGAGCCCACCCTTTCACCAGTAGCCAGGTGTGTGACATAAACGTGTACAGGAAAGATGCTTCATTTAGATTAAAAAGAAGAAGAAGAAGAAGAAGGAACAATCAGAGCTCAACATCTGCTAACACCAGATGGCCTCAGGACCGTATATATGACTTTGCCCTGTGATTTTGACCTTCGACAGATTACTCTCAAAATTGGATGAAATAATTCTTGCCTAAACATTAAGCCTTCCACCAACCTTGGTTCAGATCAGACCAAACTGCTTAGAATTGATTTTGGCCAGTAACCATGATTTGTTTTTATCTCTTCCTGTGAGTTAAACTTTTGACTGTTCTCAACATCAAACCTCTTTATCTTTGTTTTAATCTAAACCTGTCCATAAAGTTTAATCTACGTCGAATAAATGCTGTTTAAATTGAGTGTCATGTGAATGCGACCTAAAAGAAAAAAAAAAATTGGGGTGATCCTCAACAGATCCAGTAGGTTTGATCCAATTCTGATCAAAACTATTTTAGTTATTTAGTTAACACACAGACAAACGTGTCAAATTTTTACCTTGCCTTGCAGCCTTGACTTTCTCTCAAAATTGAATTACATAATTCTTGTACACTTCCAAAGTTTAATAAAGATTGTATAAACACGCTGAGTTGACCTTGCCCTAAGACCATGACCTCTGACCTATTGCTTTCCACAACAGTAAGTTTACTTCTTTGATGACTTTCACTCAGTCCACGAAGTTTGGTTAAAACCGGATCAACACTGTTTGAGTTATTTTGCTAACAGGCACACACATGGGTCGATCTTGACCTTACCCTGTGACCTTGACCTTTGACTGAGTGTTCTCAGTATTGAAAATCACTTAATTCTTGCTTAACCCTCAACCCTCTCCCTAAGATTGATCAAAACTGGGTAAAAACTCTCTTAAGTCAATACTGTCGGGTCAGTGTTTGACCTGGCCCTGTGACCTTGACCTTTTGACCTACTGCTCTAAAATCAATAGGTTTCCTCATGGGCTGTCTTCCAGTCCTTCCACCAAGTTTCGTTGAAACTGGATGAAATCTGAATTATTTTTACACACACACACACACACACACACACACACACACACACTATTAACTAAGAAAAATCTAAAAGTCAATGAAATAAAACTAGATATACCATCACAAGTAGAACTGATTGCAGTAGAGATCAACACATCTGAAGGTAAAATAATTGTAGCCAATTTGTACATGCCACCCAGATCAAACACATGGGAAAGAGATGAATATGAGGACCTGGCAGAGAGTACAATTCAGAGTTTAAGATCATTACTACATAAAATGGAAGAGAAATCAGAAAGAATTATACTAACTGGGGATTTCAATACAAATGTAAACTGGAATACTCTAGATATAATTAGCCAAGAAAGCTGTTGGGACCAAAAGCTCCTGGATCTCGTACAAGAGTTCTTCCTAACGCAACATGTGAGGGAAACCACCAGAAAAAGAGGACTAGATGTACTATTGCGGACAGGAGTTCTTAACCACCCTCGTCCAGCCAACCTGTGTATGTGGCAGCGTCGCATTCACGAGCACAGAAGTTGCCTTCGATGCATTTCTGTCGAAAAATATTTCTTCAGTTTTAGGCTTGTACTAATGGATAAAGCAATAGTAATATTTACTTTGAAGGTTTGACTCTGATAACACGAATATA
Organism: Coenobita brevimanus; assembly: GCF_032717465.1. Taxonomy (NCBI): domain Eukaryota; kingdom Metazoa; phylum Arthropoda; class Malacostraca; order Decapoda; family Coenobitidae; genus Coenobita; species Coenobita brevimanus. The sequence goes on along the minus strand of NC_137024.1, from coordinate 5,213,843 downwards.
TCATACTGATTATTTAATAACTTGTTTCTCGTACAGAACCAAGCAAGTGATAAATATGTATATTTGGTTCCACTCCACGACTTCCTGTAGGTCTGAACCAGCGAACACAGAGTGAACAAGTTCGAAGCATTCATTTGTTAACAGGAGAGAGAGAGAGAGAGAGAGAGAGAGAGAGAGAGAGAGAGAGCGTGTATGGTGGGTGCCTGTGAATTTTGGAATAATGAGGTGGAGGCAGACTGGCGCAGGGAAATGCAAGGGATGAGAAACCCTGGATTCCTGTGATCCATTGAAAACAGGCCACAGTGTGACTATTTCTTCCATCAGTCACTAAAACTTGCCTTGCTTTGTGATATATATATATATATATATATATATATATATATATATATATATATATATATATATATATATATATATATATATTTAGGATTGCTTTCGTTGGAATAATGAATTAGGAGATAAATGCTGTTGATTTAACAAAAAGCTGTGCTTAAGAAAGTAATTTGCCTCTCTGTCCAGAGAGAAATATCCAGTTAATGAGAAAAATACTTATGAGTTCGCCAAAAATCTCTAGGTGCCAACCACCAGAGAAAATAAAGCGAACATAAGGCATCTAACAGATGTTACGCGGCCTGCCAAATTATTTGACAAAGTTAACTGGCGTTACCCAGAATAAAACCCATCTTTCATTTTGTTCGACGAGACGTTATCCGGGGATAAATAAACTCCTTCGTCATCAACGAAAGGAAAAATTCCCTGTTTAGGTTGAGCACCATATTTACTCATATCGCATAAAATCATGTGTATGTAGCCGGAATGAAGCCCCTTATCTATTGCCTGCCAAACTCCCTGCAAAAAGTACCCGGTACTATTTTCTATCGACAGACTGAGTTAAGCGGTGAGACTCATCTTTCGTGTAAGGAATCCACCCCGCCTCTGTGTGTGTGTGTGTGTGTGTGTGTGTGTGTGTGTGTGTGTGTGTGTTGAATTGAGAGTCATCTGACTTGTGGAGCATGATATGCGGATTGGTAGGTTGGTAACTGGGTGGGTGGATTGGTTAGTGTAGGCTGGTTGTTTCACAGGCGGACTAGGTGGAGTGAGTGGGCGAGAGGGAGGGAAAGGGTTGTTGGGCTGGGTAAGTGGAGTGGGGTTCGTGCATTGTTTAAGTGAGGTGGGTGGTGGGGCTACCTGTAGGACAAGGCAAGAGACGGGTTTGTGTCGTCCTACTTTTGAGACATACTGTATTGAGTAAGGTTGTGGGTATGTGCGTTGATGGGTGGGTGTGTAGATGGATGAACGGATTGTGGGAAAACAGGCCACTGGGATTAGGTGATTTGAGTTAATGTCCGAGTTGGGAAAATCGGTATATATATCCAGTGGGTTACAACAGGTCCATCGAGCAATACGTCTGTTGGTTAGGAGGTCTGTGTTTCAACTGCACGCATCAGTGGGTGATATAACCACGTCGGATAACAGGTTTATGGGGAAAATAGGTTCACTGTGAAAAATACATCCATGGGTATACGACCATATAGGAAACCTGTATTCATAGAGAAAGATTCAAGGTCGACGGAAAAATTGGTCCGTGGGGAGAAAATACATCAATGGGGAAAATTAGTTCGGGGGAAAATAGGTTACGTAGGGATGTAGGCGTCTTTGAAAAAAAAAGTCATTAATAAAAATAGGTCCATAGGGGCATACACGTACTGTAAACATACATGGAAATATTTAAAATAAATGGGACCTAAAACATCCAACTTTTAACAGCCACCGTTGCCTGGAATAAGGCTTACCACTGCACAGTGCACACCTTGCACCAAACAACCATTAGCCAGACCCTATTACCACTTCGTCATCCAGTTATTATATTTCATAATTTACCTTCATTTAGCCATTTAAGCATAGAAAGCCAACCGAAACGAAGGGAAAAATCCTTGTTTAACTGTGTTGAGCACCTCATTTCTCCACCTCATTCCTCTAAAAATTAACGGGCACCCGCTACTCTCTCTCTCTCTCTCTCTCTCTCTCTCTCTCTCTCTCTCTCTCTCTCTCTCTCTCTCTCTCCCTCTCCCTCTCCCTCTCTCTCTCTCTCTCTCCTGTTAACAAATGAATGCTTCGAACTTGTTCACTCTGTGTTCGCTGGTTCAGACCTACAGAAAGTCGTGGAGTGGAACCAAATATACATATTTATTCCTTGCTTGGCTCTATACGAGAAACAACTTATTAAATAATCAGTATGATATATTCGTGTTATCAGAGTCAAACCTTCAAAGTAAACATTATTATTGCTTTATCCATTAGTACAAGCCCAAAGCTGAAGGAATATTTTTCGACAGAAATGCATCGAAGGCAACTTCTGTGCTCGTGAATGCGACCCTGCCACATACACAGGTTGGCTGGACGAGGGTGGTTAAGAACTCCTGTCCGCAATAGTACCTTCAGTGCTAGATCTAATATTTACTAGGCAAGAAAATGATATTGACAGTTTAATATATCATCCTCCACTCGGCAAAAGCGATCATGCAGTACTAAATTATAACTTCAGGATAGCATATGACATAGTAAACAGCAATGACAGTTACAAAAAGAGCCTTAACTATAAAAAGGGAAATTATCAAGACCTAAAGAAGTATTTCTTAGAAGTTGATTGGGAAAATGAGCTTAGAGGACAAGATTTAAATGCTGTATATAAAAAATTCTGTGAATTTTATGAAATAGGAGTCCAGAAGTACATCCCACAGCACAAAGAAGCAGATAAGAAAATACAGAAATGGTTCAATACAGAATGTAAAAAATCAAAAGAAAGAAGAGATTTGTTGTGGAATAGACACAGAAGACATAATAGTGAAAGGGCGTATAATAATTACAAACAGGCAAGAAACGATTATACAAGAATAATGAGGGAAGCCCAAAAACAGTTTGAGGAGGATATAATAAATAAAAGTAGTGATCAACCAAAGCTGTTTTACAGCTATATCAGAAGCAAAACCAGAGTAAAAGATATAATACAATCAATTAAGGACGAGGGAATCACTTATACACAAGAGAAAGATATTTGTGAAGCACTAAATAAGAATTTCCAATTAGTTTTTACGGAAGAAAAAAATTTTGAGAGGGACTATGTGGAACATGCATGTCCACACATACTACCAGATATACAAATAGCAGAAAAAGTAATACAGGAGGAGTTAAGTAGATTAGACAGAGGAAAAGCAAGTGGTCCTGATGAAATTTCATGTTGGGTACTACGAGAATGTGCAAAGGAGTTAAGTAAACCATTATTTTTAATTTTCAAGAAATCCTTGAGTCAAGGTAAATTACCTGATATTTGGAAAAAAAACAAATATTGTCCCCTTATTCAAGAAACAAAATAGACAAAATCCACTCAATTACCGATCAGTATCACTGACCAGTGTTGTAGGCAAGGTATTAGAAAAGCTTTTAAGAAAAGCTTGGGTAAATCATCTAGAAGAACACAGTATGATAACAGAAAGACGGTTTGGTTTCAGAAAAGGAAAATCATGTGTTACTAATCTGTTGAGCTACTATGACAGAGTAACAAACACAATACAGGAAAGGGAAGCATGGGTGGACAGTATCTATTTAGATTTCAAGAAAGCTTTTGACACAGTACCACACCAAAGACTTTTATGGAAACTGTACCATCAAGGAGGAATTCGAGGCAAACTGTTTTGTTGGATGCAAGACTTTCTCATGAAAAGAGAAATGAGAACAGTACTAAAAGGAAACTACTCATCATGGAAAGAAGTGACTGGTGGAGTACCACAGGGTACAGTGCTGGCACCAATCATGTTTTTAGTGTATATAAATGATATAAACAGCAACACTGGAAATGAGAGCTATCTGAATATGTTTGCAGATGATGCAAAAATACAAAGGAGAATTACTAACACAGACTCTTGTAAAGAGCTACAAGAAGAATTAAATAAACTTCATGAATGGAGCAGTACATGGCAAATGGAATTCAGTGTGGACAAGTGTCATGTAATCAAGTTTGGTAAAAGTGGAAAAGACCTGATTGGGATTATAAGTTAGGAAATAAAACCCTATACACATCAGAAAGAGAGAAAGACCTAGGTGTGATCATCAATAACAGACTATCTCCGGCTGACCACATCAGCGAGAAGGTACGGAACATGTATACACTGCTTGCAAATATGATAATAGCATTCACATACATAAATGAAGACATGCTAAGAAGGATAATAACATCATTCATTAGACCAACCCTGGAATATGCATCAGTAGGCTGGAGTCCTCATCTCAAAAAGCACATAGACAAGACTGAAAAAGTTCAAAGGGCCGCTACAAGATGGATACCAAGCTTAAGGGACCTAAGCTACGAAGAAAGACTAAATAAACTGAATCTACCAACACTACAGGAGCGAAGGAAAAGAGGTGACATGATAATGCTATATAAGTGCATATCAGGGTAGGAGAAAATAGACATAAATGATTACTTAACATATGGAGAAGCATCAGCAAGAGGACTCTGCAAAAAACTGCATAAGAAGAGAGGTGATAAAGACGTAAGGAAATTCAGTTTCCCAAACAGAGCAATTGATCAATGGAATGCACTACCGAATGAAATAGTGTGTGCCAAAACAATTCACAAATTTAAGGATATGTACGATAAATATGGTTTAAGACACGGGACAGTACGAGCTTGACTCATTCCTGTAAAGATACAATTAAGTAAGAACACACACACAACAAGCATGCACGCCGCTCAAAACAGTACCTCCACTCGCTTTGCATGTCACGGGTATAAGGCAATTATCAGAGCTACTGCAGACTAAGGAAATTCAAAATGACTGGTGACAAGAAGTCGGCCTCTTTAAAAATTGTGGAAGACGGTCGTAACTGGAGGGAAAAACAGACTGACTTCATCCCTTTCCGCTCTGTCGGCCTTTCTTTTTGGGCGACTTTTTGGAAATATGACCACTGGCAGTCAGTAAGATGCTATTCAGACATGGAAACACCAAGAAGCTAGAAAGTATGAGTGGTAAAATGACCAGTAATGCTAGAAACGCTCCTGGTTAGTGATACACTCTGAACAACATGAGTATTTTATATATAACCAAAGCCCATTAATAACAGTTAACGAATATTCCTGGCATTGAACATCTGTGGCCTTTCTTTTGCCCGTACAACATGGTATCCACCGAGTAACACCAGGAAACTATGGTAATTGATGACCTGCTTGAAATATCTGGTATTTTTCTTCAAGCATGATGTCGTAACTGCCTTTGGAACCTGTGAAAGGGCGGATTCCCCAGATATATACTGAACAGTGTTTTTTCACATATACCTTACTCTTCTAGCTTGGAGTGTTATTTGTGAGTAACACTCGCCAGTTGCTGTTAGTTGAACCTACAAATTATATGATTGAAAATAAACACATGGTAATTCTATTGAACGAATTCTCATTCTGAGATCTAATTACCTGCAAGAAAAGAAAAAAAAAAGGTTCGGTTGCAGGATTCAAATGATTTCACTTCAGTCATGGTTATAATGAATGCCACTATCCATTAGGCTGGATAGTGGCATTCATTATAACCCTTTTCTGAATAAATTTTTGACAGGTCGTGGGGTTATTAAAGTTTCGGGGTCGAGGGTCGTGGGTGTGAAAGGTTTGACAGGTTGAAAGGTTTATGTTATTCAAGTGACTCCAAGTGGGATTTGGGGGTATATAAGGTTTTGCAAAAGAATCGAATACAATACATACAGTAACTTATAAAAGTAAAGACATAGATAATAAATCATTCGTTTACTGGTGGAAGAAATAATAAGATACATCATTCAGATTGTTTTTCATTAGCTGAGGCATTCCATTATCGTTCCTACAAATTTAGCCAATTTAAGATTAACAGTGTTGTTTACTGCTGAATATCTGTGACTTGTGTATCGTATTAGGGTCGTCATAATAATATCTCTTCATATATCGTTTCCTTTGCGAAATGAAATATGTACACTTAAACAAATACAGAAATTCGTCACCAATATCACTCTGAGGAGTAGACAGTAGCACCAGTCGAGCAGGGCAGTACTCCCAAGGTGGATGGAAAGCTAATGACAGGGAGAGCTGGAGCTCCCGTTTCATCAGCCCTCGGGACCAGTTCCTGACCACCCCCCTTTGCTGAACTTTTTCAGTGTTTCAGTAACACAAACAGCAGGCGAGCATGCTCTCCAGTACATGTTTGTCTGCACCAAACTACATGCACAGTACACACTACGCTTCCTCTTCAAAATTAAAAAAGAAACATGGCTGCAACAAATCAGGCCTCGGAGTCCCCGGGGGAGCGGTGGGTGGGACCATAAATGCCCCTATCATTCGCCCCTCTCCCGGTGACGACTCTTTGAGCTGCCTGGATCAACTGTCTGATTCCCTTCTTCTTCATTTCTGCAACATTCGCGGCCTTTCCTCTACCTTTCTGTCTGTCGAACACCACCTCTCTTTCTCTAAACGTCACCTTCTCTTCCTTACTGAGACTCAGCTGTCTGAGGCAACTGACAGCAAACCCTTTTCTGTACCCTCCTACTTTCTCTATACTCATTTCAATGCCAAAGGTGGATGTTGGGTATATGTACGCAACGACCTATCTTGTTCTCATGTTCCTGAACTTGAGTCTTCTGAATTCTCTACTCTCTGGCTTCGGCTTTCCTGTCATACTCTGACTAAATATATCTGCCCTGTTTACTTATCTCCTAATGCTACTGACTATTAAAAATTCTTCGACTATCTTACTTCTATGATGGAACACGTTCTATCCATTTCTCCTTTCTCTGAAATCTCCATTCTAAGAGATTTCAATGTTCACCACCACCTTTGGCTAACCTCTCCTTTCACTGATCCACCTGGTGAACAAGTCTTCATCTTTACTATCCTAAACAACCTAGAGCAGCTTGTACAGCACCCTACCTGTATCCCTGACCGCCTTGGAGAGAGCTCCAATGTACTTGACCTCCTCCTTACAACTAATCCTTCTGCTTACACTGTTAGTCTTTTCTCTCTGTTGGGCTCCTCTGATCATAACCATATTACCTCAACCTGTCCTATCACTCTGGTACCGCCTGTGGACCCCCCCAAAGAGACGTTGACTGTCGCACTTTGAAGCTGTGGATTTGAAGGCCCTCAGGCAGTACTTCTTTGATTTTCCCTGGAATGATTATTGCTTCCATGACCGGGAGCCATCTGAGTGTGCCATGCACATTACGAAGGTTATTCTCTCGGGCATGGAAGCATATATTCCTTTCTCATATCCTCTGACTAATGCAAGAAAGCCTTGGTTTAATCATGCATGTTCTAATGCTATCCGCAACAAGGAGGGCCTATAAAAGGTACCGGAGCCAACCTACCCCTGAATCACATCCTTTTTATGTTTCTGCCCAGAATCGTGCTAAGTCTGTCAAAAACCTTTCTAACAACTTTACCTCATCATCCTTCCCTCTTCTTTTCTATTATGATGGCTCTGTAGCTATTTCATCTACTGATAAAGCAGATCTGTTTGCTCAGACTTTCTCCTCCAATTCCACCTTAGACGATTCCGGTGCTGTTCCTCCATCACTTCCCCCCACTGACTTCCTCTTGACTGACATTAAAATTTCTTCAGTTGATGTATTTTCTGCCATCACTGGCCTCAACAATAACAAGGCATATGGGACTGATGGAGTCCCTCCTGTTGTCCTCAAGAACTGTGCTTCTGTGCTTACACCCTGCCCATGTAAACTCTTTCGCCTTTGTCTTTCAACTTGTACCTTTCCTTCTTGCTGGAAGTTTGCTCTCATTCAGCCAGTCCCAAAGAAGGGTGACCATTCCCAACCCTCTAACTATCGTCCAATTGCTTTAACATCCTGTGTCTCAAAAGTGTTCGAGTCGATTCTTAACAGAAAAATTTTAAAGCATCTTTCCTATCACAACTTTCTGATCATCAGTGTGGGTTCCGTCAGGGACGCTCCACTGGCGATCTTCTCACCTACCTTTCAGACTCCTGGTCATCCTCCTTTCGGGACTTTGGCGAAAGCTTTGCCATTGCACTTGATATCTCAAAGGCTTTCGATCGCGTCTGGCATAAATCTTTAATTTCCAAACTGCCCTCTTACAGTTTCTATCCTTCTTTCCGTGCCTTCATCTCTAGCTTCCTTTCTGGTCATTCTATAGCTGCTGTTGTAGACGGCCACCGTTCTTCTAGATCTTTCAACAGTGGTGTTCCTCAGGGCTCTGTCCTATCACCAGCTCTCGTCCTTTTATTCATCAATGATCTTCTAGGCTGTACATCTAATCCTATCCACTCGTATGCTGATGATTCCACCCTTCATCTTTCCATTTGGTTCCCGCAACGTCCATCTCAGCAGTTACTTCAACAAACTAGGGATGAGGCTATGGCAAACTTAATGTCTGAGTTGGCTCGAATCTCTGACTGGGGTAAAAATAATCTTGTTGATTTTAATTTTTTTTTTTTTATAAATAACAGAACGGAGGAAGGAAAAACAAATGGGTAAAAAAAAAAAATAATCCATACACCAGATTACTGGTGTCCTCTGTTCATAAAATATCTGTAACAGTTAGACTTGAACAGTTGTGGGTTGAAATTTGGAGGAAAACAACTCTGGGGAAGCGAGTTCCAGAGCGATGCAGTTCGGGGAATGAAAGAATTCTGATAGGCAGAAGTTCTGCAATATGGTTGAGTGACATTCCAGTCATGAGCGCTACCAGATGCCCGTGTAGCACGAGGGAAGGCATGGAGAGGTGGCACCATGGACGCAACTTCGTCTGAGCATTTGCCAAAAAAATATCTGTAAAATAATGTAAGGGAGGCAACATTCCTTCTTACTTGTAGGGGAGGTAGTTTATATGTAATGGCAGGGTTGTTAATGATTCTATCAGCTTTATTCTGAATTTTGTCTAGTTGTCTTAATGCAACCTCTCCACAACCATTCCACAAGGGTGAGCAATATTCAAGCTGAGAGCGCACATGACTCTTACAAATTATAGCTAACTGCTCATCGGCGAAGAAGTTACGGACTCTGTACAATAATCCAAGTTTCTTTGAGGCGGTTTTAGCAAGTGATCTGACATGAGAGGTCCAGCTGAGAGCACTGTTAAGTGAGACACCAAGAATTTCAATACTTTTGGAGATGGGAATATTAGTAGCACTGAAGGTAATGTACGAATCTGGCAATATCTGTCTATTAGTAAACTGTATATATTTAGTTTTACTAGCATTAAAAGAGACAAGGTTGTTTTGTCCCCATTCACTGATTGTAGATAGATCTTGATTTATGGAGATGGCTGTACTGAGTTGAGAGGTAGAGATATCAGACTTTGTAAATGGATGTCTGAGTGTGAATGAACTATGTAGTGTTGAGTCATCTGCATATGAGTGAATGGGATTGTGAGTGACAGATAAGAGATCATTAATATGAACCAGAAATTGGGTTGGCGCCAGAACTGATCCCTGCGGCACGCCAGCGTTAACTGAGTGGAAATTTGAACATACATCATCTACTTTTACTCTTATTATCCTGTCACTAAGATAAGAAGAAATCAAGGGAACAAAAGATGTTAGTCCATAGCAAGGGAGTTTGGACAGCAGGGAACGGTGCCATACTCTGTCGAAAGCTTCAGAGATATCAAGAGCTACTGCATGAGTTTCTCCAAAAAGATCAATTGATTGATGGATGGTATGAGTTAAGAGATTGAGTATGTCAATGGTGGCTCTTTCGTGGCGAAAACCGTATTGTCTATCACTAATTAAGTTGTTGGATTCTAGATGTTTAACAATATGCTTATTAAAGTGTCAAATACCTTACCAAGAGAAGATGTGACAGCTATTGGTCTGTAATTGGAGGGGTCAGACGAACTCAAAGACTCAGTTTTTACACCTATCAACCCGTCAAAGCCTTCCACAGGAGTACCCACTAATGTTTAATAATATCCAGCTCAATCCTGCATCATCCTTGAACATGTTTGGGGTTTCATTCACACGGGACTTATCTTGGAAAGATCATATTGCATCTCTTGTAAAATCTGCCTCCAAGAGATTAGGTGTGCTAAGCAGACTCCATGCCTTCTTTACCACTGCACAGTTGTTGACTTTATACAAGGGTTTTATTCGCCCCTATTTAGAGTACAACTCTCATTTGTGGGGAGGCTCCCCACATACAGCTCTTCTCAATGGGGTGGAGTCAAAGGCTGTTCGTCTCATCAACTCTCCTCCTCTTACTGGTTCCCTTCAACCTCTGTCTCTTCGCTGCACTGTTGCCTCTTTATCTCTTTTCTATCGCTGCTTCAATGGTCAATGCTCCTCTGAACTGTCTGCTTGCATCCCTCCACCTCTACGACAGGCGCGTAGCACCCGTCTAGCAACAAACTTTCATCCCTTTTCTGTCCAACTCTCTAATGCAAGAGTTAATCGTTACTCCCAGTCTTTCATTTATGCAACAGGTCAACTCTGGAACTGTCTCCCTCTGTCTGTATTTCCTACTTCCTATGATCTCCAGTCTTTCAAACGCACTGTGTCCAGACATCTCGAAATGAATGGATCTTGAATTTGGCTCTCCTTTGTATTGTTTTTCTTTTTTTTCTTGGAAGGAGCGTTCATGCGGGTTCAGCTTTTGGTTCCTTCTTCCTCGCATAAAAAAAAAAAAAAAAATTACACAAACCACACACTCGTTCATTTAAAATGATGTTGTCATGTCTCCATCTAACAACTGGTAACTTATGGTTTCCGCACTTAAATTTACCTAACATAACTCAATATTTTCTGGAACCTGCAATTTATACACACGGTGGTGTTATCAACATCTCCCCTCCATTTTTGACCATAAATACCACTTCATTTAAGCTTGAATGTTTCCTTGAACCACGTGCCATTAAAGTTCAATGGATCATCAGAGATATTTGACATACCAATGCCGACAATAAGGATTTTTATTTTATTTAACCAATATGATTTATACTGTTCTGTGTCCTATAATGCCTTAATAAACTTATGTAGCACCTTTGAGATTTTGTGTTCCTCAGCTGTTGCAATTCTAAGCCAAAAGTTGACCACTGTGTTGTCTATGTTTGGATATACTTTTAGGCCCAAGTTCCCCATAGACCATACATGTAGCAGTAGACCTAGACAGCGTAAGTAGTCTCTTCAGAAATATGTTGTTTAGCATATCTAGGTTCTCATAGTCCCAAATTTCACAACCGTACATAAAACTGGCAATATTAGTTAGTTGTAGAACTAACCTGGCAAGAGTTGTTAGTTTGCATAACCGTCAGGACCAGTCAAAAAGAACTTTTTTTTTTTTCTTTTGTACGACTGCTACAGTGTCAGCAAACGGGCAATATTATGAAGCATAATTATATGTAGATCACAAAAGTAATAAAAGATAAAGCTTCTCATCACTATGAAAACCAGCCAATAAACCTGTTACTGGATATTTATTGTTTGATTAAGCCTTACACTGAAACTTGTATCAAGACGTCAGTATGGTTGACGAAACTTTACTGTAGTGAACAGTACACCAGTGACGCCTCAAACATTTCTTAATACTTGATCACTGAAGGAAATCGGGACCATATCCAGGAAATTCAGTGGGGGGAGGGGGAAGCTTCATTTAGCAGAACGTCCATGTAATTAACTTACGGAGAAAGATTATTAAAACAGAAAGGGTAAAATGGTGAGTCTCCCGAGCTAGGACCATTGGACTATATAGCTCTTCAGGACAAGGAGAGATTCTTGGAGAGACTTCTACATCTCACCAATAATACGTTACCCTGGTGGGGGCTCGAACTGCCTGCTCTACGGTCATGAAGCACGAGCGCTACCAAATGAGCTTTTCTGGCCCCTGTTCATAAAATAGGGAAACAATTAGCTATACTGTATTCTTAATCATATTGGATTTTTTTTTTTTCAATACTTGTAGAAATGCAATGCTGATCTCAACTTGAAAACCCATAAAAATTTTGCTTTGTTAACTTACAATTTCATTTTGCACTTTTTTTTTTTTTTTTATCAAAGAAAACACTTTCCGTAGCTATCTCTCCATCTTTAATGCTGAACTGCAGCAGCTAATTAACACTTGTATATGATGCTAGTCACGAAGCAGTGCTATGGGAAGGATGTAAAGTCGTTTCTGTCTTTACCTTTCACTTGAACATTGTGATATTTGGTATAAAAGGACGTTAAGTTGAGGTCAAAATCGTATAATATAGTAACTACAATGGCACTCAGTAGAGCGCATACCTCCACCAAGGCCCAACGAAAATGTCGAAAAACGTCCTATCTCGGAATGTTAGAGAAAGTGAAAAAAAAAAAAAAAAATCCTGGATCCGCACCTGTATCCGGATCCGCACCAAAATTTAATGGAGTCTATTCTGGCCCAAGGCCCATTCTTCTACCATGTTTCGTGGAAATCCGTCCAGTGGTTTGTGTGTAATCTTGCTCACAAACCAACCAACCAACAAACAAACGGGCAGGGGTGAAAACATAACCTCCTTGGCGTAGGTAATTATGGCACACTGGAATACAGAATTAAAAACATGGTAATACCCGGTACTTGAGTAAATTATAAAATACTGATCAGAACTACTATATGTGATAAGTCTGATTATACGAGAATTAACGATGAACAAGCTTGGATTAAACGATTAAATGCTTGCTAACAATTAAATAAATACCAAAAAGGCCTAAACATGGCAAAGTGGTATGAGACTGCTTTATAAACAAACAACATTCACCACTACAGCAAATGATAGTAGGTTAGGGTTGCCATATCTGAACAGTAAAAATTCCGGACGCCTACGCTGAGGTCCATGCCCCCCCCCTCCCCCCAGGGGTGGATCCAGGAATTTTCGGTGGGGGTGGTCTGATTCGCTGATTCAACCAAAGACGACGCGACATACTGATATTTCAATGTTGAAATTGCCTCTTTGTTTAATGATGCATGGCCGTTGGGGGGGGAGGCATCCCCCCATCCCCCCCCCCTGGATCCATCCCTGCCTCCCCCAACATACATTGGGCCTTTGACGTTATTACACACACACACACACACCAATACTGCTGTACAATCTGTTTACAATATAATGCAAAACAGGCAAAGTAGAGAATTGGCTGGATGAAAAATGCTAAAACTAGATGCAGGATAAGATCTTAAGAATAACAAATGCTACAGTGTAACAATGAAAACTAAGCCAATAATTGTGTGCAATTACCATTTATTTTATGGCTATAACAGCACTACAGAAAACAAAAAAGTCGTAGCTGAAGAAGAGGCAAGACATCTTATCTAGCTACTAGCACTAAACCAGCCAAGTTGGCAACACTTAACAACTGACGGAAACAACGAAGGTCTCTCTCTCTCTCTCTCTCTCTCTCTCTCTCTCTCTCTCTCTCTCTCTCTCTCTCTCATTACAGGGTTTAATGGTATATTAATTTTTTTCGGGAAAAAGTGAGGGAAGCTGAAATTCCGGACTTTAGGGGAATTTTTGAATTTCGTCCCGGACGAAAATTTGGACACCTAAATGGAGGACATGTCCGGGAAAATCCGGACGTATGGCAACCCTGTAGTAAGTATGATTAAACTAGTGGAAATGAGAGTAAATTGAAAGGGTTATAGCTGGTCTCTTTCCCCTGACGAAGATCCTAACCCTTTTCAGTTCAGCTGATTGTGTTGTTGTAATGTCCTAAAACCTTTAGGGATCCCCAGTGTGACTGCTACTAGGGTACATAGCTCAGCCTTGAGTGTGAAATCCAAGCCTAACTGGAGTGATTTAATTCCCTGTTTTCTGATATGTCCAAGGCAGTTAGTCGAAACGTGACCAAAAAGTTTGGCTCGAATTTCCACTTAAAGAGGGTAGTGCGAGTTTTGGTTGGCTCGGGTATACGGGTCCATTTACTCCCTAGTACACCTTGCGGGTCGCCCACATCGTGCTGGTTGGAGTAAGTAGTTGGAAAAGCCGAGATAGGATATTTGCATTTCTTTTAATGATACCACTAATGTTATTAAATCCAATTTCTCGATGCTCTGATTACTGATTTCTCTCACAATGATCTACTTTGAATGATTTATTTAATATCAAGGGGCCGTCCTCCTCGGTCGCAGGTGGACTCGGGGAGGATCGATTTTTATGACTGCAATTGTCCACTATCGTACTACAAATGAGACATTTACATAAGTCAGTCAGTCCTGATGACAAGAGGACTCAAAAGTTACAAGGGTTTAGCGAATACAGTTTTTGAAACCTAGGGAATAATATTACGACATATAAATTGATCTCATTTCATTACTCCACCTTTGAAGAATAATAATAAAAACTTCGCATCCCTTTATTAATCACGCTCCGATACCTCAATGAAATAAGAAAAGAATATCAGGATTGTGCCCAATTACATTTCAAACTAAATCTAGAATTGGAATAAACAAAGAGGGGGGGAGTGTAAGTTTATGTAAGTGTGACGACGTGGCTGACGAGATTATGATTTGGTTGGTGCTGAGTGGCCTGTTAATGAGAGATGGTCACGGAATCACAAATCAAGAATTATGCTAACGATTACAACTGTTACTCATTCTGTTCTCCACAACTCACAATATGAAGGGAATGATCAACGCAAATAACAAACTTAATGTGGAAACATATTAGGGGGGGGGATATAATGACTTTAAGCACTGACCTGCGAATGAGACGAGAGATGGTCAAGGAATCACACGCACTTTTTTTTTTTTTTCCCGGCCTATCGGCCACTGGGGCCAAAGCCCCTGGTCATTAAGGCCATATATGTATACTTATATGTATACACATATACACATACATACATATATATATACACACACACACACTTGCATGCATATATACAGACACTTTCATGCACACGTATATAAATATATATATATATATATATATATATATATATATATATATATATATATATATATATATATATATATATATTTTTTTTTTTTTTTGACCTTACATTATTCATAAACAAAAACACCTAATCTAAAGACCCTAAAACAATCACCTAACAGACAAATCGCTAACCTATACTAAATCCTAGGAGACAAATAATTAGACCTACACTAATGGTAAAAAAGCCTCGACCAAGAGAACACCACTCGTGCTCTTGTTTATTTACGGGGACCAGTCCGATTACGCCTGAGGGTGTCAACTCCCCGATTACTCTGTTATTCCTTAGCACCCATGTCAAGAGTCGTTTACTCTGTAATTGATCTGTCGGGGTTTATAGTATTTCACAAAAATTGTACGACGATGGTTAAAATTTGAGAACTACTGACAGTGATCTCATCACTTAATATTAAGTTTTCGTTATGGGGTTCGAACGTTACTTATGTCGGTTAAACCCGGCTTCGGGTGTGCACACCGCGGCCAGAAATTCAAGGTTAACGCCTCATAGGATGTCGTGTGGACTGCTTCTCCCTTTCTGATACTCGTCAATTAATGTTCTATCACTGAAATGGAGTAGGACTGAAGGATATCCCTGAATTTACTCAATTGGAAGACTATGAAGTCTCAGCTAACTTAAATGTTCGCCAAATCTTTGTTACCAGCGTGTCTCATGGGGAGGGGGGGGGGAGGAGTGCAATCGGCTGATGCAATAAAACGCGAATTATATAATACATTGATATTTACCTCCTACCTTAACTCTACAATACAAAAATCACACTCATACTATACTTATATTACACTTATACTAAATTGTATTTAATTACCAAATTACACTCACATTACACTTATATTTCACTTATACTAAATCATAACCTAACCTGCTGGCACTACATTGTCAGATGGGGGAGGGGGGACTGACTTAACTAGTAATCAAGGAGACTCACTACTATCTCATAACGAAGGCTCGTCGAATTGCATGCAACCGCGATTTAGTATTCAAGCTATGCAAAAGGCCCAGTTCCGTCAAATGAAAACAAACCTGCCTTGGGTGTTGTGAGGCTAATGTAACAAAGCATCGGTGAAAAGCAAAACAAATCCATAAACTCATTACAGTGACATGTAGGAACTATGTGTTGTAGATAAAATCAACTGTAACGATTGACGTTAAATAGCCATGAATGAGTAATACGGCCACTCGTTTACGGAGTTAAAGGCGAATAAATACACTTTTAAAAACTGGATAGCCTACAAAAACTTGAATGAACACTGGATTCTAGTCATTTACAGAAGAAACAGTTGCTTCCAGGGTCTGCGCTTACCATACGATGAGCAAGGGATGTTGAAGAGTCCTTGGGTGACACGCAGTTCCTTGAAAGTTTGTAAATTTCATAACACAAAAAAAATATCACAGTACCGACAACACATCCTCGTTTGAGAGGTCGTCATCTTAGTGCCTGCCTGGCAAGTGGTAGCAGTGTTGCCAAAAAGATTTCTTGAAAAGCACCAAACTGAAAACAATACGTTTTAAGCTATGGCTGGACGGTTCAAACTTTCGCACTAAACTGGACTTGAAGTTTAGAATGCGCTAGTTATAGAGTGTAAAAAATTTTCTCGCTAAATTTGTCTAACGATGTTAGATCTAGCGACAAAAACGGGGATTTGGCAACACTGGCCAGTAGATTAGCCTCCATCAATTCTTTATACCTTGGTCAGTAAATGAGTGGCTTGAAAAAAAAATAATAATAATAAATTTTAAAAACATGAACAAGAAATAACAAGCGTTGTAAAAGTTAGGAATTATTGAAAAAATACGAAACTGATATCATGCCTCTCAGTTGGGCAAAACTGTCAGTTTAGCAAATTATACTCGCATGGCTGTCGTTATCCTGGCATGAATAACAATGCGTCTAATACATGAGCAGTCGTAATAAGATATAAATAAGAGACTATAGGCTAGTATTTAATATTGATTTAATTAGCTGGGTTTACCGTTTTCTATTATACCTGCTATCCCTACTCGCACAACATTAAAGGTAACTTAAGATTCCCCATTTTTATAATTTTTTGTTTATATATTTATTTTGCAATTTACAGCAGTACCGTAAGGTGTATTGAAACAGTTTTCTTCCTAATTTAAAGTCATTATTGCGAGTTATCAGTGAAAAATATTATTGTTGGCATTTACGTGAATAAACGACTTTAAAAGTTTTGCCACTAAATTTTCTGGAGACTAGCTGCATGGCCAAAATATCTGTTGAAATATGCATATTATTTTGCCACAATTCAAAATAAATTTAAGCATATTAAGCTCAGTTATTCACAACATTCCAAAACTGGAGAGTAAATTAATATCTCCAAACAACCTAAAGAATGGATTTAAAATAATATTAACTACTTCAGCAAAGTGGAATTAAGAGCACTGAGGTGGTTGGAGGGGGGGGGTGATCCCCGCACGCCACCCCCCTGGGCTACGGATTGAACTTTGCCTGTGACAGATTCCAGACAACAGAGACACTCACTCTACAATATGTTCAGCAAAATGTCATGTGGAATTAAGTTATTGGCAACGATGTAGTTCAATGTTAAATGTATTTAATATCATTTTAACGATATGTTATCTGACAACGACCTCACAAATTTGTAACCAGTGAGAGGTTATTTGTACTGTTGCTTGTCATGCAACAGCCACACTTCTAGCTGCCATGCATCATTGGACAGCATGAAACCACGTGCCAGGCCACCGTAACAAGAGCAAGATTAACCCACCAGGAGCCCGACATTGAATCTGGCTCGTCACTCGCAGTGCTCAGTGATATTTACAGAAATTGCTTGTTTTCAGACTATCATATTTCAGCAACTACACCCCCTAGAACATTCAATAAAAATACTCACCAACCATTCATTTCTCCACTGCAAGTGTCGCCAAGTGCCAGGGTGGGTGTGTCACGGGGTTTTTATAATATCACGGTAATTTTGATATAAATGGTTAAATATTATTTAAATTGATAATATTCAATAATATTGAAGAGCAGAGACAATGGTTGTCTTGCTACATCAAGCAACGATTACTTTACGTTGGCTTAGCACGATTCTCTGAGAACGAGAATTTATAAACTTCCTCAACAGTACACAGCAGAGACTAATTACTCACAATTGCTGACTTACTGTACTGTTAGCCTCTGGAGAAAGTTACATCACCCCTGACAATAAATAACTAATACTAATAATAATAACATCAGGTTCTTGCTGATGCATTAACTCCTGGCACAACGGATTTTAAGTTAATACAAGACTGGTCTAAGTACCAGTTATGAAAGCAAACGTTTATGCAAGCTAGGAGCTGTATGGAAAATAAGCTTAATTATGGAGAAATGAGACAAGATTTTTACTCAACATTAAGCTCAAGAAATAGAACTGTTAAATTTATTAATCACAAAAATAAATTCAACATTACATTTCAAATCAAATCAATGAGACGCACTCACTCACTCTCACAAAAGCTAAATACTTACGCCTAGGGAAAAACACCTTAACTAAGCTCTTAAAACTACAAAATACACAAAAGAAATACCAGTCGATGAATGCTTTGTATCACCCAGGGGGTAGGAGTTTGGAGAAACTGATACTCTGTGGAGCTTGGGATGCTAGCTGACCTCTCTTCACTTCTGAGCACAGGACCTCTCTCCGTCAAAGCCACCACTAGACTGAATTCAAATCGTGGGAAAGAAAGGCGGAGCACTAAGCCGTATTTTCTAACGGTCGAGTGAACGAAACGCGCCCAAAACAATCGCTCATCGGAAGCGCTAATGTCTCACACAGAGACGATCACGTATGACAATGAAAAACTGATTTGACAAAGCTTCCGTCCGAATGAGCGGTTAACTGAACGAAAAACAGTGAGTTTTCCACTAATAGTTCGTGGCCTCTCACAAAAAGGGAAATGTCGCGAATTGATTCGTGACATTACGCCCCATGAAAATTAAATCTTTCTTCCTTCAGAAGAAAGATTTCAATATACATACATATAAATCCTAACTCAGTCACACAAGATTCACACTGTGGTGTGTGTGCTATCCTGCTACAGGAGAAAGTCGCAGTCGCCAGTGAGCGAAAAAACCTCGTATTTACGTTAATAGAAGCAAGCTTGAGGGAAAAACTCCGTGACGACGGTGAAAATCCTGTACTCAGGTCAAACTGAGCGAAAATTCGCTACATTTACACTGACAACTAATTGTTGTGTAGCGTGGTGTATGTAATACACGGTGTAGGTGTGACAGTTGTAGTGTAACTGTACCTACGTGTAAAATGACACAGTAAATAATATGGCGACGACGAAGGCAGAGGAGAAGAGGCAGCAGCGTGCGGCAGATGATCAGCTGGTCCGCACAGCAAAACTGCTACACCCATTGCTGAACCTGCAAAACCAATTAAGGTGGAGCATCAAAAGTGTCAATGAGACAAAATTCTTATTATGTTACAATTACTCTCTCTGGCTAGCAGTCAGTACATGCTATGAAAAGTACACTCGAGGTCGCCATTAATTTTAGCACACGATTATGATCGGCAAGTTGAGAATCCCTGTGCAAACTCGGGTCTTCCATAGCCTCGAACCGCACACGGGTCCTCAACCTGTGCCTCAACCTACAGTACTTATATTAATATCGGAGAGCTGAGAAACCTTGTGCAAACTTGGGTCTTCCATAGCCTCAAGTCGCCTCTGCAGAGTTCTCACTTCCCCCTTAACCTACAATACAATACTTATATTAGTACCGGAAAGCTGAGAATCCTTGTGCAAACTTGGGTCTTCCATAGCCTCAAGTCGCCTCTGCGGAGTTCTCTCTCCCCCTTAACCTACAATACAATACTTATATTAGTACCTGAAAGCTGAGAATCCTTGTGCAAACTTGGGTCTTCCATAGCCTCAAGTCGCCTCTGCGGAGTTCTCACTTCCCTTAACCTACAATACAATACTTATATTAGTACCGGAAAGCTGAGAATCCTCGTGCAAACTTGGGTCTTCCATAGCCTCAAGTCGCCTCTGCGGAGTTCTCTCTCCCCCTTAACCTACAATACAATACTTATATTAGTACCGGAAAGCTGAGAATCCTTGTGCAAACTTGGGTCTTCCATAGCCTCAAGTCGCCTCTGCGGAGTTCTCTCTCGAACTTCCCCCTTAACCTACAATACTTATATTAGTATTGGGAAGCTGAGAATCCTTGTGCAAACTTGGGTCTTCCATAGCCTCAAGTCGCCTCTGCGGAGTTCTCTCTCGAACTTCCCCCTTAACCTACAATACTTATATTAGTATCGGGGAGCTGAGAATCCTTGTGCAAACTTGGGTCTTCCATAGCCTCAAGTCACCTCTGCGGAGTTCTCTCTTCCCCCTTAACCTACAGTACACGTGTATGTACAGGCCCTGGACATACTGTGTCCTGTGGGGCCAACAAGTGAGACGTCAGGTCTACACTTTTGACTGGGAACCAGGCTAGTCCTTGGATTACTCAAATCTCTGAGGATGCCTATCACGGGACCCAGCATACAACAACTGCCCATGTTAGTCAGCAGTTAGTAGGCGAGACATCAGGTCTGCACCTACGTTATCACTTCCCTTGATGTATCTCACAACAAGGTTAAACTGCTGTAGATACAGTGTCCAGCGTGTCAATCTTGCATTAGCCGTCTTGGTCGTGCTAAGACTAGTGAGTGGCATATGGTCAGTTTCCAGAACAAATGATGCCCCAAATAAATAATAATAATATTTTTTAACACCATCAACCACAGCCAAGAGTTCCTTCTCAACAGTACACAGCAGCAACTAATTACTCACAATTGCTGACTTACTGTACTGTTAGCCTCTGGAGAAAGTTACATCACCCCTGACAATAAATAACTAATACTAATAATAATAACATCAGGTTCTTGCTGATGCATTAACTCCTGGCACAACGGATTTTAAGTTAATAGAAGACTGGTCTAAGTACCAGTTATGAAAGCAAACGTTTATGCAAGCTAGGAGCTGTATGGAAAATAAGCTTAATTATGGAGAAATGAGACAAGATTTTTACTCTACATTAAGCTCAAGAAATAGAACTGTTAAATTTATTAATCACAAAAATAAATTCAACATTACATTTCAAATCAAATCAATGAGACGCACTCACTCACTCTCACAAAAGCTAAATACTTACGCCTAGGGAAAAACACCTTAACTAAGCTCTTAAAACTACAAAATACACAAAAGAAATACCAGTCGATGAATGCTTTGTATCACCCAGGGGGTAGGAGTTTGGAGAAACTGATACTCTGTGGAGCTTGGGATGCTAGCTGACCTCTCTTCACTTCTGAGCACAGGACCTCTTTCCGTCAAAGCCACCACTAGACTGAATTCAAATCGTGGGAAAGAAAGGCGGAGCACTAAGCCGTATTTTCTAACGGTCGAGTGAACGAAACGCGCCCAAAACAATCGCTCATCGGAAGCGCTAATGTCTCACACAGAGACGATCACGTATGACAATGAAAAACTGATTTGACAAAGCTTCCGTCCGAATGAGCGGTTAACTGAACGAAAAACAGTGAGTTTTCCACTAATAGTTCGTGGCCTCTCACAAAAAGGGAAATGTCGCGAATTGATTCGTGACAGGGTGTGTTGTGGATTGCAAAAGTTTACAAGAGACGTCGCTTTTGTGGTGGCAAGACTGCATTTGGATGAGCATTCAAGACCGTGGCTAGGGCGGAATGGTCCGAACAGGATGACACTTGCACCTCTATTTTCTTCCCATTTGCACTTTCACTCAATCTCTTCCTTGCATGAGTGAGTGGCTTGGCAAGAGTGAAGGTGGCATGGGCCGGTTGGGCGGTGGTGGCAGTAGCAAGTGAATCAGACGATGTGGAACAAGAGCTAGTCATTCTACACCTTTCCATGGCATGCACTTCACTGTGTAGCCTATGTCATATGGCAGCTTCCCCTATTCTTGTATGACACTGTGGTAATAAAAGAAATTGGCGGTCACTTAAAACTGTGGTGGGAATAAAGAACGGCTATGTCCATCAGCAGAACAATTATTCCAAACACTTCTTATCCAATGACCAGTGCTGCCTTTTGGGCTTTACAGGTCAAGGTCGTAACCTGCTCACTGTTATTGTTTGACAGCACTCGCATGTGTAGCTTTCTTGCTGATGAGCAAAAGAAGCATCAAGTTATTTCTTCCTCCACTGTGATTTCTCAACACGTACAGAATCATACTTTCTAATGTAAAGTCGCATCAAGGGGTGAGACTTGGTACGGTGGATATGATCCAGGCATTAAAGACAAAGCACAGTAATGGTGACATAGGCACACCCAAAACAGTGCTTGCTGTATTTTCAAGACATTTCAAAAGGCATGACTAAACTACATAGAAATAGTTATTTAATTTAACTGTATATCATTAATTAGATAGTATTAGGGAAAGAAGAGATGGAGGGTGAGGAAGGGTTAATGTGTCCCCACTTGCTTCTAAAACTGCACTGAGAGAGAGAGAGAGAGAGAGAGAGAGAGAGACGAAGGGTTGATGAATATTTTGTTCTTTCACTGAATGCTGTAGGTGGTGTACTTACTAAGATATGATGGTCTGAAAACAAGCAGTTTTTGAAAATATCCCCACATACACTGAGTGGCTTGCTAGATTTAACTCCGGGCTTTAGGAGTTAAGTGCTTCTAGTTGTGTGAATGAGGGCAAGCGAGTATATGAGTACAAGCCATCTTATACATAACTTAAGCTTAAGTTTATAAATACAGCCTCATGTGTGAGGAAGCTGCATCTACCCCACACTGCTAGGGAACGAGCATCACCACGAGGCCAAAGGCAAAGACCAAGCCAACCAAGGTGATAGAGGGGCATCCACTGGAAGGCACCAGGTGGGCGGTGGACATGTGGACGTGAGCACATGCCTTGTCTCCAGGGGGGATGTATGGCG
Source organism: Coenobita brevimanus (assembly GCF_032717465.1). NCBI lineage: Eukaryota > Metazoa > Arthropoda > Malacostraca > Decapoda > Coenobitidae > Coenobita > Coenobita brevimanus. Next base: position 5,190,964 of record NC_137024.1, on the reverse strand, counting down.
CTGCTGTTGGGTACTGGGTCAGGTTAGTAGATATCTGCCAGAAAGAACACCATTTAGTTAAGGAACTACAAGAAATACAGCAAACTGGTTTCTTCATGATGCATTAAGTAACTATAGATCATGTGGCCGTATATCTGTGTCAAGTCAAAGGAATAAGCACTATTTCAGGTCAAAGGGACCAGCATTATGTCAGGTTGAAAAGGTTAGCATTATATCAGGTGAAATATATTACCAGGATGTTACATCAAAGACAATAGGGTACTGTCAGGTCAAAGGGACTACCATTGCGTTAGGTCAAAGTGATTAGCATCCTGTCAGGGCAATGAATTTTCATTATGTTAGGTCAAAGGGATTGGCTGACCATCTTGAAGAGTTGTAACATATTAGACCTGTTAATTAAAACCAATCTTTCTATTTACTATACTAATTTTTTTTCTCTCCATTGGGCTCCTCCGATCAGTCTCATCTCAGCAACCAGTCCTGTTCCTCCAGTAGGACCTGTGGATCTTCCCATACAGAGTCATCTAAGACACTTTTCTGCTACAGACTGGTAAGCCATTAGGCTTTCGCCGGAGCGATTATTTCATCCATGGCCGAAAGCCATTCGAGTGTGTTGCACTCATTAAGAGGTCATCGTCCTGAACATGGAAGCATACATTTCTTTCTCTTACTCCCTTTCTAATGTTAAATAAATAAATAAATCTTCCTTGTTCCAATGCTGTTCACAACTGTGAGGTGGTTTACAAATGGAACTGGAGCCGACTTACTCCTGAATAATTTTCTTTATTCATCTCTGCCCGGAATCGTGCTAGGTCTGTACTCCATCTTGCTAAAAATCATTTCATTTGCTCAATATGTTTGAACTCATTCTTCCTGCTTCTTATGGCATCTTGCAAAAAACTTTCCGAATAACTACCTCATCCTCCTTCCCCTCTCTATTCCGCTCTGATAGTCCTGTAGCTGTTTCTTCTGCTGATAAGGCAGAACTCTTTGCCCAGACTTTCTCTCTGAATTTCATTTTGGATGATTCCGGTGCTACCCCTCCATTATCTATCCCTCCTGGCTACCTCATGCCTATCATTAGAATTTCTTCATATGATGTATTTCTACCTCCACTGGTCTTAATACTCACAAGGCTAGAGACCTTATGAGGTGCCTCCTGTTTTTCTATTTAAAAAAAAAAAAAAAAAAAGTGCTTCTTTGATGATACCAGCCCAGTAACACTCTTTCATCCTTACTTGTCAATAACTACCTTACCTTTTAGCTGGAAGGTTGCTCTCATTCATGCTCTCCCGAAGAAATGTGACTATTCCCAACCCTCTAACTATCGTCCAACAACTTTAATATCTGGCATTTCTATAATGTTTGATACTATCCATAACAGGAAGATTTTCAAACATCTTTCTTCAAATACCCATCTTTTCGACCGTCAGTGTGGTGTCTGCCAGGGACACTCAACTGACAAAATCCTCATTTTCCTTTCTGACCCATCGTCATCCTCCTATTGGGGCTTTGGCGAAAGCTTTACTATTGCACTTGACATATCATTGGCATTCGACCAAGTCAGACATAAATTCATAATTTCCAAACTTCTCTTTTACGGATTCTGTCCTTCTCTCTGTGCCTTCGTCTCATGCCTCCTTTCTGGTCGTTCTTTAGATCCCACTGTAGACGGCCACAGTTGCTCTTCTAAGGCTAACAAGGTTCTGTCATTTCACCAATTCTCTTCCTTCTAATTATCAATGAACTTCTGATCTGCATAATTAACAGTGTCCACCCATATGCTGATGACTCCATCCATTTAATATTCACTTGCTGCTTCTCCCAGCAGTTGCTTCAGCAGTCAAGGGATGACGCTGTGACTCACCTAATTTCCAATTTGGCGCTCATTTCCGATTTGAGTAAAAGTCTTGTTGTTTTCAGAGCATCAAAAACTCAACACGATCTTCCACATAAATAACCCCTAACGTTCAGGATTATACGGCCCAGTCCTTCATCATCTATTAATATCCTTGTTTCTATTACCTATCATGGACACAGCATGTTACCTCCAATGCAAAATATGGTTCCAAGAGATAAGGTGTGCTCAGCCGACTCCATATTTTCTTTACCATGAACAGCTGTTGACATTTTATAGGGGTCTTATTCACCTCTGTGCGGGGCAGAGTTCGCATGTTGGAAGAGAGGAGCTTCCCACATATATCACTTCTAAACTGGGTGGAGTCAAAAACATTTCATCTCACCAGCTCTCTTCTCAATGACTCCCTTCAACCTCACCCATTGCCGCAGTTTTGCATCTTCATGTCTTTAGTATCCCTGTTTCAATGGCCTCTGCATTTCCAAACTCTCCGCTTGCATCCTTCCTTCATTACAGTGGGTGTGAAGCACCTGTTCGGCAGCATATTGTCAACTCATTTCTGTTCAGCTCTCTAATGCAAGAGTTAAAAGTCAGTCATTTATATATTTATGCAACAGGGTGGCACTGGATCCTTAGTCTGTATTTCTCTTTGCTTATGTCCCCCAGTCTTTTAAATACAAGTTGTCCAGACATCTGCAAATGAATTGTATGAAGTCAGCCAAATTCATGTTCCTGATGGGCAGATGAAGTTGTAGTAGTAGTAGTAGTAGTGGTAGTAGTAGCATCAAGTTCATCTGAAATGCTAGCCCAATGAACTGCAGGCTTAAGATGTCCTCCTGCAATCCAGCATCATCCTTCTGGGGACCCAAATGAAGATGAGGGACATTTATATAAGCAGGTAGTGGAGCCGCATGGTTATATCAGTGACACCACACGAAGGCGTCCCTCTACAGCACCAGGGAAGAGAAAAAAGGTTAGGTTTATGCCTCCTGATTGCACGAGGGTCATGAGGGCACATAATGAAGGATGGTTAAGGTCCAGTCTACCCCTGAAATATGATCCACAATAGAAAAAGAAGAAGGAGGAGGAGGAGGAGAAGGAGAAGGAAGAAGAGGAGGAGATTTACAACTACTGACTACAGAGGATAGTTACGACAGTCTATCCATTTTGGCAACTCCCCATCTTCTCCAGAAATACAATCTGCAATAGGTGAGTTAGAGTAATGTGTACTGACCGTATGAATCTCAACAACCACTTCACCCTCATGACATATGTTTGACTTTATTCCTGCTCCTCCCAAATGATCTTCTAATGAGAGACTTTTCACAGTGAGAGGATTAAATATAGGCCCGTCTTCTCGTCAATAAAGGAAGATCCCTATCACCGTTTCCATACCGGTTGATTTTTACAAGCAGCTCATTGACTCCACATTCATATGAACACCACAACGCACCTTCACTTCCTAATTTGTCTGTCTTTCCACGGAACTCCCAATCTACATTAACACCACAACGCTCCTTCACTTCCTCATTTGTCCCAGTGTTTCGGTAAACACATTATTTATAGGTCTACGTCTCCTTTTATGCGTTTTCTTTAGTTGCCCCAATGATAGAAAACGGAATTTTGGTACTAAAACGAAATTTTGGTAAAACGATAATGATATTTAACATGAGTATTGCAAGGGGAGGTATGAATTAAGAATTAAAACATTATCCTGACTGATATGCATGGAAATTAAATGGTTAACATACCAAAACAAATCTTCAATATATCTTGAAAAGTAACGAAAACGAGAAAAAAAAATTATTCGCACCCAACAGATATAAAAAAAATAATAATAATAACTATTATTCATTAGTCTATGTCTGCACGATAAGAGTGTGAGTGAGGTGAAGCGGAGAGAGGGAAGAGACCGAGGATGAGATGGAGGGATGGAGTAGAGAGGTATATGAGAAAGAGGAGTTTAAGCTGGAAGGATGAGAGTGAGAAAATAACCAATACAACAGTTTATATCTAATATCTGAAGTCACTGCTGGCTATCATACTATGCCAAACTCGTTCGCAGTTCACCTACACATGATTTACTGCGAGAATTGCTGCTGCTGTTCCTGAATACTTTTAGGTAAGTGTGACTGCAAGTGTTTGACATTTGTCTTGTGAATAATTTGCTAAATAATAAAGTTGCAACGATACTGCAAGGCCGGGTGCAGGTAGACAATGGTCCACGTAGTCTTCTTCCTTATTTATATTGGTTGTATTATGCACAAATTATATATTTTAAACGACTTACCTATGATAGATGTATATAATAATACATGCTAATGCCTCCTAATAATGTCAAAATTGCTCTTATTGCACAAAAATAGCATAAATGGACAGAGCCGCCGACAGCCATCACCAGGCTCGAGGCAATCAACAAAGGGCCCCCTCCCCCTGAAAACTGTGCTGAATATATGATATTCGAGGTCTCGTTCACGGCTAGACTGCTCCCTAACCAGTGTATCACGGCACACTGATGTCCTGCCAAACGAATTCTGGTGCGCCTTAGCACCTTTCCCTCCCTTTCCATGAAACAACGATAATAATTGCAAGGAAATAGTAGCATATTATGTTTTAAGAAAATAGTAGTTAGTGTGTATTTGTATATTTATATATTTTTTTCTGACTGATAACTGTATAAGAGGTTAAAACAAAACACGGGGGGTCAGAGGTATTTCATATCCCTTGGCCTCTTCAGTATGATATAAAAATACAGTAATACACAACTCTGTACAGTGAATGTTATACATAGCCTTGTATTAATGTGTTTAGATATAACTATTCCTACTTCTTTTTAAATATTTTCTTTTGAATCCAATGTGTCATTATAGAGTGAATTACGATATGTTATATTTTCCTCCCTCTCATCATTATTTTGAAGGGCGCGGGCCCCCCCTCGGGCCCGGGCTCCAAGGATTATCCCCAGCTGCCTCCCCCCCCCTCCCTCCCCTCTCCTTGGCCCCGTAGATGAATTGAGTAGATTTTTTCCACTTCTAGGTCCATCGCTGATTTGTTTTTCCACTTTACCAGACGATTTCCACGAAAAGGCATCCCTGTCGGTCTGTCTATCTCTCCACGTATCCCACAGCTCCACAGTCTTCGTAGATAACTAATTTCCACACCACTTTTCACACTAACAAAGACGATTTGCTTCAGCTAAAAGTACTGGCGGCTATCAGCTAACTGATGAATAATATCCTCGCTTACCTTTGTTTATCTCGGCAGGATGGGGAAGCTGTTTAAACACTATTACCACCGACAAAATATACACACACTTCGAGTGTCCTTCCCCTTTCACAGTGAGAGGGTGACTGACGGGATTCAAAGCTTTTATAGTTCATCAAGCTCCAGTTCGAGACGAAAGACACGTTTTTATCATGCTGAATAATATTTATTTTTAATATCATACCTTTTTGTCTATTCATTGCCAGACGCCTAAATCCCGTAAGGGGTGTCCACAAACAAATCGCCTCCAAGTGGCCGTTCCCTGCAATTTCGTCCTCCACTTACGGTACTCCCTTCCGCTCATATACCGCTCTAGTCCATCCCTCCATATCATCCTCGGTCTTCCTCTCCCTCTCCCCCCTCCACTCCACTCTCATAAACTCTCCTAGCTAGTATCTCACTCTCCATCCCCCAAGCTTACACCTCCCTCTTATACCTCTCTACTCCATCCCTCAATCTCATCCTCGGCCTCCCCCTTCCTTTCCCCCCTCCACCTCATTCACATACACTCTCTTAGTTAGTCTCTTTTTGCGTCTGTATGTGTGTCGGTTTCTACGGGTGTTTGTAACTCAGTCTTGTCTCTCTGTGTTTTTCTGTCTGTCTATCTGTCTTCACGTTTACACCTCTGTCTGTTTGTTTATACCTATGTCTGAGTGTGTTTTGATTTCTGTGTGTGTGTGTGTGTGTGTGTGTGTGTGTGTGTGTGTGTGTGTGTGTGTGTGTGTGTGTGATCTTCCCACGGTCATTTTATACATCACGAATCGGTATAATGACAAGCAGGAAGAATTTTGGAGTGGTGGGTGAGACGTTTATGTGAAAAATTTAAAACGTTTGGGTGGTTGTGCGTGTAAATGAGAGGCTGTGCGTAATATAATGAACCTCGACACATTATTTATGTATGTATGCATGTATGTATGCACTGTAGCGACGATTGTGCACAGAAATGAAGCTTTGTAGTCGTTATCCATTATGCGTCCAGGATGTGGTGTACAGGTCGTGATGGGCAGCGACTTTGCACGACACTGAGAGGCGATTTTCCCCTATCCACTAGTGCACTTATAGGTAGAGGTGTGGAGGATAAAAGATATGAAATACAGCACGCTCCTCAATGCCCATCCCTTGTTTGGAATGAGTAGAGGCCACGGGGACTGGTAAACAGATGCTCGACCCACTGAAGCGACGGAGACTAACCGACGTAAATAGACAAGCAGTGTGCTGGCAAACCTGCAGCAAATCCCGCATTACGTACTCTTTGCTTTTCAGATTCAATAGGTCCCGGAAAGGATTTAAGAGAATGCAAACAGTATTACGTCCCAAGTTGTAATATCTCTATCTGTCTCTCTATCCATAGCCAGTTTAAAAGCAGGAAACATTGGGGGAAAAAAAAAAAAAAAAAAAGACCACAGGACCGGAGTAAAAAAATTAAAATAAAATACAAGACATTATAAAGGGATAAAAAAAAAAGTCACGGAAGAATTGATATGAAGCCTCCAAAACCGAGAGAGAGAGAGAGAGAGAGAGAGAGAGGATGTGACCCAGTGGCTTCTACGGACATTAAAGTGTTTATAGGAACCTGAGGACTGTCATGTGCATTCACTTCGTCACATCTGCTTCCATTTTCTCTCTCCCTCTCTCTCTCTCTCTCTCTCTCTCTCTCTCTCTCTCTCATCCGATTCCAATAATTAACTTTCTCTATCCCTCATATCACTCATTTCCGCGTTCACTGTCTCCTTCTCCTTCTCTTCATCCTCTTCTTCATGGTTCTCTCGTCTCTCCTGCCGCACTATTTCTTTTTATAACCCTGTTCTCCTTACACACACGGATATCATTTCACACACACACACACACACACACACACACACAAATACCTGCATCTATCAACTGCAACTTATAAAACTACTTGTGTACATTTGATCTAAGTTGATCGCAATGATTATGCCTGAGATCTACAGGGTGTCCCATAAGTCCGGCATCATAGGGATTAACGCCCATTTCTTTCCAGATACATGAATAAGGGGGTCATTATGAAGAGATTCTATAAAATTTCCTATGATGCTGGACTATGGGACACCCTGTAGGTAGAGGAATAAACACAGTAAAAAGATCAGAATTATCTCTAACTAAAAGGAGAGGAATGTCCACTTGGTTATGTTTGTCGGCGAACACCCCAGTACCGTGTGCATGTGTAATTCCTCTCCTGTACATGTGAGTCTAAGCCAAATGATCAGTAGAAACTGAGAAGCAAGGAACTTGGCTCAGACTATGTGCAGCGAACTGTAACGGGAAGGAACCTAGGGGTTAAGGTGTTCACATCTTCCTGCCTTAGGCATCCCTAAACAAATAAAGCAAACCTGTGCAGCCACAATCCTCAGCAAGACACGCTATGGAATCTGAGTGGGACATAAATAACAACATAGTTTGCCCTCAAGGTTTCCTGTAACGCTCCCGCTTGCTAATGAACAATATCTTAGTCAGCCCTAAAAGCTTTTTAAAATGCTCCCGATTGTTATGGATACACTTTCGATAGAACCTCTTCCTCCAGGTTAAATGCCGTGGTTTTCCCACCTCCCCGAAAGCAAGAGACTGGGAAAAACTCTGGAACACCTTACACTAACCCTCCTCATCTGAGAATGACGGAATCTTCACTCTAATAGGACAGTACAGGTCTTGCCGAAGGAAAATGGTTGTTTAGTGTTGGCCGTATCCAAGTCTGAGATTTGCGTTATACCTGCTTGATCCTTAAGTACTCCAGCGCTACGAGAGTTTCATACTATTTACTGTATTGTACATGGCGGAAGAACTATTCAGGACTCTCCTTTTATCGCGATGCCACCGTGTTCTTGATTTCGTTTGGCTAACTTGATCACAGAATTTGACTCTCCTACATCCTGAAGGAGTCCAAATAATTCTGGCTCTGGTTGCTTCTGGCCCTCTTGTGTGCAGCCTTTCTCTTTTTTATTGCAGAGAGAGAGAGAGAGAGAGAGAGAGAGAGAGATCCAATCCTGCAGGGGTGTGGGTATGTACGGCTGCCTGACCCTGTGTAATTCTAATCAGTCTGTTTATATATTGGTTAGTACTTGGATGGGTGACCGCCTGGGAACACCAGATGCTGTTGGCATCCCTACGTCAAGTGGGGTTGGTGGAGGATTAGTGCCCCTCCCTGTAAAACAATTAACTCTAAGCCCTTGGCCACCCTGTCTGGGATACATGGCGTCTGGCAATGAATGAATGAATGAAACATCCTGGCCACAGCACACCCCTGTCAGAACACATCAAAACCACAGCACATCATGGTCACATAATATCATGGTCGCTCCACACATTCCCACACTCCTCTAGGCAACAGCTGGAAGGCAAGTGAAATTTCTTTGATCATCATGCTTTCATTTCCGATGCTTATATATGTATTTATATTTTTATCTGACATCGAGCTCCCCACATTAGTATGGAGATCCGTTTCCAAAATCTAATCACACACACACACACACACACACACACACACACACACACTTTCCAAAGTGAAATAGATGAAATTAAGAAGGAATTACGCATGTAGAAGGAAGAAAATGAAAAACTAGTAAAGAGATTAAACAAGAAAGACAACAATAGATGAGCTGTCAGTTGAGATAGTTTCACTTAGAAGAAAACTAGTGAAATGGCAAGTACAGTTGTCAACCATGAAAGTATTATGGAGGAGTTCATAAACGATACAGTTAGGCAAGCAAGCAGTCTGATAGACCAAAGCAGTGATACTGGAGAGAAGATAACCCAGGTGAGCGAAATGATGAGAAGTTTCAAAGATGAAATAGAAACTAGGTGTACTGAAATGGTGAAAGTAAGAAAATACTTAGAAACAAAACTCGAAGAAAAAATTATTAGACAGGGTGTGAAAGAAATCACTGTAAACAACCCAAAACTGGTCAAAGATTCAACAGATGTCAACAAATCCATAGAAATCACTGGTATTGATGAAGAAGAAATAAAAAACAAAATTTCAAGAGACAAAAAGGAGATGGTAAATATAATGAACACATTCAAAGAAGTATCAGAGGAAATCTGTGATAAAGGCATAGATGAGCACAAAAGGCTAGGAAAATATGAGACAGATAAGTCAAGGCTCTTGAAACAAACTCATGGAAAAAGAAGAACTTAAAAAGGTATAGATAAAAAATAAAATACCTAACTAAAGAGTCGAGATTGCGAGTACTTTAGGAGAAGAGGGAGGAAGCAAAAACAAAGAACGAAGAAAGATCAGAGGAAGAGAAGAGTAAATTTTTTTACAAAGTAACTGGATTGCAGGTATGAAAGTGGTACATAACCAACAGGGAAGAAAAAGATGGAAGGTAGAAGACTCAAGCTATGGCAAGTATGTAAACAAGATGATTGAGTTGACGTACTCAACTGTAGATGAATGGTGTCTAAATTATTAGAGAAGGACGACTATACCAAAGAAAAGGAACCACATATTATTTACCTAACTGAAACAAAATTGACCCCAAAGATATCAAACGATACCCTAAATTTAGAATAATACATTATTAGGGGACAAAATTTAAATGTTATATATATAGAAAATTTTGTGATTTTTATGTGTCCAAAATTACATCTCTCATAACAAAGAAACAGAAATGAAAATAAAGAACTGGTTTAATACAGGATATAAAAAAAAAATTGAAAAGTAAAAAGAAATTTGCTGTGGAAGAGATACAGAAGCCACAAGAGTGAAAGGGCATATAACAACTATAAACAGGCAAGAAACTATCATACAAGGATAAGGAGAGATGCTCAACGACAGTTTGAAGAGGCCATTATATAATAAAGTAGTGATCAACCTAAGCTTTTTTACAGCTACATCCGAAGCAAAACCAAAGTTAAAAATAACGTACAGTCCACTATGGACGGGATCATCAATACACAAGAGAAAGTTATTTGTGAAGCACTAAATAAAAATTTCCAATCAGTTTTTACAGGAGAAAATAATTTTGAAAGAGATGATATGGAACATGAATGCCCACAAATATTACCAGATATACAAATATCAGAAAAATAAGTACAGGAGGAGTTAAGTAAATTAGACAAAGGAAAAACAAATGGTCCTGATGAAATTTCAGTTTTTGTGCTACATGAATGCGCAGAAGAGTTAAGTAGACCATTATATTAAATATTCAAGGAATCCTTAGGTCAAGGTAAACTACCTGATATTTGGAGGAAGGCAAAGATTGTTCCCCTATTCAAGAGCGGAATAGATAGAATCCACTCAACTACCGACCAGTATCACTGACCAGCATTGTAAGATAATAGAGAAGCTGATAAGAAAAGTTTGGGTAAACCATCTAGATTCTAGAAGAACACAGTATGATAACAGAAAGGCAGTTCGGTTTTAGAAAGGGAAAATCATATGTTTACTAATCTATTAAGCTACTATGACAGAGTGACAGAAACACTATAGAAAAGAGAAGGATGGGTGGACAATATCTATATAGATCTCAAGAAAGCATTTGACAGAGCACAGCGCCAAAGACTTTTATGGAAACTGTACCATCAAGGAGGTATCCAAGGCAATCTGTACTCTTGGATGCAGGATTTTCACAGGAAAAGGGAAATGAGACAGTACTAAGGGGAAATTACTCATAATAGAGGGAAAAGACTAGAGGAGTCCCACAGGGCTCAGTGCTGGCACCAATTATGTTTTTAGTATATATAAATGACACAGACGGTAACACTGGAAATGGAAGCTGTCTAAATATGTTTGCTGATGATGCAAAAATACAAAGGAAAATTACTAACAGATTCTTGCAGAGAGCTACAAGAATTAAATAAACCTCATGAATGGGGCAATATATGGCAAATGGAATTTAATGTGGACAAGTGTCATTTAATTTAATTTAGTAAAAGTGAAAATAGACCAGCTTAGGATTATAAGTCAGAAAGTTCATCCCTACACATATCAGAAAGGGAGAAGGACCTAGGAGTGATTATCAGTCACAGACTATCTCCGGCTGACCACATCAGTCAGAAGGTACATAACATGTATACACTGCTTGCTAATATGAGAAGAGCATTCACAGATATAAATGAAGACATGCTGAGAAAGATAATAACATCATTCATCAGACCAACCCTGGAGTATGCATCAGTAGTCTGGAATTCTTATCTCAAAAAATACATAGATAAGACTGAACAAGTACAAAGGGCAGCTACAAGATGGGTACCACGCTTAAAGGATCTAAGCTACGAAGAAAGACTAGAAAAATTTAATCTACCAATACTAAAGGAGAGAAGGAAAAGAGGAGACATGATTATGCTATATAAATGAATCTCAGGGAAAGAGAAAATAGACATAAATGAATATACAACTTATTGGGAAGCATCAGCAAGAGGACACTGCAAAAAACATTTAAAAAAAAAAAAAAAAAAAGAGGCGATAAAGACGCAAGGAAATTAAATTTCCCAAACAGGGCAATGGATCAGTGGAATGCACTACCTATTGAAATAGTGTGTGCCAAAACTATACATAAATTTATGGACGTGTATGAAAAAGATGATTTAATACACGGGACAGTCCGAGCTTAATTCATTCTTGTGAAGACAGATTTAGGTAAGAACAATTATTTACAATTAGATAAGAACACAAAGGAAGTCGAGGTTAGCTTTCATACACAAATCACTGGAAGTTCCACACTGAGAGCAGTGACAAAACACTATACGGATCCGGGTAAAAGATGCCCACAAAAGACAGGACGTTGATTCACAAACACATTTACTATATATTCCACATCGAAGCTAAAATATATTTTTGCAGAATGGACAAAGAAGAGAGAATGATCAACGTGTACCTACACTGGATACACTGGATGAGGGGGTGGTTTGGTGGGTGGGTGAAAAAAGGTCCACTGCTGAACGGGTCCATGGGCTAAATAGGTCCATGGTTGAAATAGGTCCATGTGGGAAAATGGGTGTACGGGGAATACGTCCTTGGGCGAAATGGGTCCAGGTGGAAACGTAGGTCCAATTAGGTTCGTGAAGGGGAACACTGATCCATGTGGGGATTTAATGTCAGAGGGAGAGAAAATGAGTCCATAGGGAATAATAGGTGAATGGAAAAAACAGGTCCATGGAGGGAAAATAAATCCTTGGAGAATATAAGTCCATAGGTCTATGGGTAAATAGGCCCTGAAGGGACAATAGGTCTATTGGGAAGAAATAGGTCCATGGGGCAAAAAATGTCTATGGGAGAAAGAAACTAATCTATGGTCAAAATAGGTCCGTGAGGGAAAATAGGTCCAAGAGGGAGAATTGGAACAATGGAGGACAATAGGTCTATGTAGGAAAATGGGTCCATAGGTTGAAAATAGGTTGATAGGGAAAAATAGATGGTGAGGAGATGAACCTTACAGGGTGTAGACAGGCTTATGTGGTGGTATAATACTAGAGAAGATACGATCATGAGAGACTTAATGGTAACACTGTTACCACTCAGTCTCCTATAACTCATGTGGTAGTACAATACTAGAGTAGATACGATCATGAGAGAGTTAATGGTAACACTAACACTCGGTCTCCAATAACTCATGCTTAACTGAATGTAATGGTCTGGCGTGTCTCCTGTAACTCATGCTTAACTCAATGTAATGGTCTGGCGTGTCTCCTGAAACTCATGATTAACTGAGTGTAATGGTCTGGCGTGTCTCCTGTAACTCATGCTTAACTGAAATGATCTGGCGTGTCTCCTGTAACTCATGCTTAACTGAGTGTAATGGTCTGGCGTGTCTCCTATAACTCATGCTTAACTGAATCTAATGGTCTGGCGTCAGCTGGAATGCGGTACTAGAGTTGTCACCACAATAGTGTCTCTTTCAGGCTCTGTGACTCACTCTTGTTTGCCTGGAGTTATCTGGATTTAGCTGGGATAAAATACGAGAGCCGTCCCGACCACGGCAACTCCCATTTGTTCTCGTTACTATTATTACTGGGGGTCGCTTATAACAATTCCATCTGGTACGCAGAGCGGCACATGTCTCTTTCTTGTCGCTGGGGAGGGACTACTTGTTTGAACTGTGTATTATTGGGTGTTGTAGCAATAGTGGCTTGAGTGAAGTGAAGGTTTGTTTCAGACGTTACTTTCATAATGACGCAGTCAGCAACAGTGTTGCAATGCACTGCGACCAAAATAAAAGTTGTCACCGAGAATGAGATGGGGGGATGTTATTCATGCGGAATCTTTGTACTATGCGGTATGTGGCATTGTGGGGAGGATGGCGAATGATACTATGACTAGAAGAGTGTATGAGAGAGAGGTGGGAGAGGGGAGAGGGAGAGGCAGACCGAGGATGAGATGGTGGGAATGAGTGGAGAGATTCATGAGAGAGGGGAGTGTGAGTTGGAGAAACAGCAGCCAAATGGCGAAGGACAAGGAGACATGGAGGCAATTTGTGTGGCCATCAGTTATGGGGATTAAGCCGTCTGGGTAGATAGATAGATAGATAGACAGATAGATAGATAGATAGATGATAAATAGATAAACAGACACACACAGATAAAATTGTGTCTTTTCATCGCCCATAGATTATCTTGCCTGTAATAAACTTAATCCTATTAGTAACACTCAGGCTCCTTTGACTCACTCACAGCTGAATAAAATCGTCTACCATTCACTAAATAAAAAACTAGAGTTGTTACGAGAATGAGAGGGGTAAGGACAACAGTACTTGGGTCCGTATTTTCGTTATCAGGCTCCCTAGCACCTCTTCCTTAGCGATTTATTTCTGGATATGATTGGGTACTATCCTTTTGCAGGCTATCTATAAGAGTATGGCGATTTTTTAAGGATTTACGTAACACGGAGGACAATAAGGTGTAATAAGCAAAATGAGTCGCTTAGTATAAAGTGTTAGGGAGCTTTCTTAACCTACTAATATGAAGACCTTACTCTCCTTTACTAAGTCTCAGTTAAATTACGATCGTCTGGCGTCAGCTGGACTAAGATGCTAGAGTTGTACCCACCATAGAAGGGCAAAATTATAGCAACCAAACTTTGCTCTTAAATTCACTTGAAGACTCCTAGTTAACTCCTTCAATCCTAAGATTTTTGTGCCATATTTTATCACCAGATGAGATTATTATTATTATCATTATTGTTATTATTATTATTATTATTATTATTATTATTATTATTATTATCAATATATTATTATGTAAAGGTTTCGCGTTTACATGATGTGCATTATTTTTATCAGTCATACATTTACTTGTTCAGCTCGGTAACACATTTTTCATTTAACACCCATCACTCGACGCTAATTTACACTTAAAGGGAGATTTCTTGCAGTGAGGGGGCTTGTGTGGGCTCTACTGAACCCCTCCAGTTTAAGAATTCTATCGTAAAGTGAATAAAATCGTCCGGAAGCAGCACGAATGAAAAAAGTCACTGGAAGGGAACAATGAACAACGCACAGTCGGAATCAAAAGTTCAGTCGCCTCTCGTATTACTCTCGCCACGTACTTTGAAAATCAGTTTGATGAATCCACAGCAACCTACACTGACAACACTAATCTCTAGGTAAATAAATACATCAGTATTGGTTGCTACGGATTCACCACACTGATTTTCAAAGTTCATGGGAAGAAAAGCAGTAGAGGAGACAAGACTTTTGATATCGACTGGACAAAGACAATTTAATCAGTATTCTCAGATTAACATATGCATTTTCACTTTATCTAACCTAATCTACCTTAACCTAACCTAACCTGACCTACTTTGACCTAATCTGACCTGACTTGATCTAAGCTAACCTAACGCAACCCAACCTAAGCTACTGATGATATAGACATCAAGGAACTGATGAGCTTTTCTGATATGGCTCGACTGTCATTTTGCTGAAATTTTGTATGATAAAACTAGACCTCAAATATTTTCACTAGTAACCACTAACTTCCCGTAACTGATAATAAACAATGAAAATTTATATAGCGTACCTGTCCTACTGTACCCTGTGGCTATCTGTTCTCACGGCTCTAATTCATTTATCAACAGCAGATTCATTCGGGAGAGAAAGCATTTGAATTCTTGTATTTGGTGCCCCTTTCGGATTTCCTTTATGTAAATAGGAAAAAAACACACACCAGAAAAAGGACTATCACTGCGTAAACATGAATTATGTCAGGACTCTAAAATTTCATAACACAATACATAATAGCTGATAACGTATACATGTAACATAGAGGTTAGATGAAAGTCATGCCTAGGGTTAGAAGAAATAAAGTTTGCACATTCTCAGGCATTGCAAAACACAGCAAAGTGTGACGCTGGATGGAAAGTCCCCAGGCTCGGGAAGGTTCCACACACCTGTGCCCTTACACGTGACACAACCAGTCATACACAGGAGAAATGGGAGAGACAGGTCAGAAGGGGTTTAGGAGAGAACAGAGGCACGGCGAGGAGAGGAGGAAAGAGTGCACGGGGTTAGCCAGTATAAAACCGCTCTCACTTAGTACTGCTCTTGTGAGATACTATTATGCACCTCAGTATTACTCTTGAGATATTTCCTTTGAAGAAAATAAACTGCAATCAAACCCCAGACGCATCTTTATCTTTCTCCTGCCATCTATGACAAGTAAAACGAACATTCTCTTCTTTCGTAAAATCCCTACAAATCAACACACTGTTACAATAGCTCGGCGACGACTACGATTTATTATATTGACAATCACGATATATTATTTTTGGTGGCTGCAAGCGTACGAACCACGTCTACGAGTCTACAGCTGAGTCTACATTATCAAGACAGAAAACAAAAACTGCTATAAGTTCGAGCCACACGATGCCTCACAACTTTATACTGGCAGTGGTTTGACGATCCATTGTTACACCCAACCTTCCAATTTCTACGTCAGTGAACAATCCACAAACAGTTTAAGTCTCAATTCTACAATCAGAACAATATACTACGATCCTGCAAGTAAACTACAGACAAGTGAGACGGTAACCAAGATCAGCTCCTGTTCTACGA